>NC_138783.1:1906400-2208400 GCF_965178545.1 Coloeus monedula
AGCAATGAGATTGTCCAGTTAAGAGGAAAAGGAGGTGTAAATAACAAATTGTATTTCTTACCTTTTCAGGCATTAACCTGGAGAATAGACTGGAATGGGGTCCTCACCTTCCAACAACTGCTGCAAGAAATGGACTCATATAAGCCGTAACACAAGTGAATAATTGTGACCATTGAACCTACCATGAATTTTGTTTAAAAACACATGTCGGGTGGAGGCAGTGCTCTGCAGGAAGTATCACATGTTAGTAGAGTGAGCATCAGACCCTTCTCCTTTTTTATTTTCTGAACAGCAGCAAGATAATCAGAGGAAGGGTAAAATGTTAAAATTTCCTTGTAAAAAAATGACACTTGTTATAAAAATACATTTTAAGGGTGCAAGATATGCATGTGATGTATTCTACAGCTGTTCCTTCAGAGGAGTAGAAGGCCTGAAAAACTCTCGAGTGTAGTTTATATGAGGAGCAGCAGACATTTAATTAATCTCAGCCCTAGAATTTTACAGCCAATATGTGGTCTCTGAACATCTCTGCTCTAGTTAGCAGAACATCTGTAGTAGAAAAACAGAGCTCAAATAAATCTGCATTCTCTTGCACCCCTCCAAACCTTACCACTTTTTGTCATTATTTCTTTAAATATTTTTCCAAAGATTTGAATGTTCAGCTTCTCCCTGTCCTCCCAGCCCTTCTTTTGCACACAGCCTGGATGTAGATCCTATATTCTGAAATAGCTAGGTCTGAAATTCTGGGGCAATGATAATAAAAGAAATGCCTCAAATGTTCTTTTTCTTTTCTTTCTTTTCTTTTTCAGTCAAGTTCTCAGTTGCTGCAAATTGGGATGGTTCCACGTGGGCAAATTGTTAGAGGCATAGCTTTATGAATTTACACATCTATAAATGATATTCCAGTGCTGGAGGTGGAATATCTTTTTCCACGTCATCTGAGGCATAAACCAGAAAATGTACTTCCCTAGACTTCAAAGTCGAAACTGTAAGAGTGATTAAAGAGAAATTTAAAACAAACATTGGCTTGCCAGATCTCACCTGGCATTAATACACACGCTCCACCACTTCAGAGATCGAGTTCTGGTTGCCGTGTGCACAGATTTTTCCATCTCAGATCTGGTTGCCCTGAAACTGGGGGAGGAAGGACTTTGCAGGTCCTGTGAGGAAGGAGGGAATGCTCTCAGGTGGCACCACTGCCTGGCCCAGAGCTTCTTCTGGCTTGTCCTCACTCCAAAGAGAATCTTTGCCATGAAAGGGAAAGGTGGAGAACCTACAGCTTGTTCTCCCAACATTAATCCCAAAGTTGGATAATTTTGAGAGCTCTTGCTGTCTAAGAGGGCGTGTAGGTGCTCCCAGGGTGCCTTTAGGGTAGGATCACAAACCTGCTTTTGGATTCTCCTGTTATCTCCTGACTGTGCTTTGGTTTGCACCAGGGAGGGGTCACGGAGGATTCCTTTGGGATGAAACTAAACCAGAAATATGATCTCATGGACACACAGGGCACAGGAAGAGATAGAGCTAGACCAAATAAATCCACCTAGAGATGGATGGACATCCTGAGCCAACTGTTCACGTCCACATCTCCCACCTAGCTGCATTCCTTCCTAGAGCAGCCAGTCCTGCTAGTTTTGAGAAACATCAGGACACAAACAGGCTGCCGTGTCAGCTGAGCCCTATGCAACCTTCCTTTTTAAAGGTTTTAGACACTGTGCGGGCTGAGATGTTGCATCTGTAAGACATGGATGCAGATTTTGGGATATATTTTCCTGTCCTTAGCAGTGGAAAGCTTCAATTTAATGATTAGCAGACATGTTAATGATCAGCACATACATTTTAATGTTTAGCACGTACCTTGCAGAGCACTCACTTCCCTCAGAAGGGCTGGGAGGTCCGTGTGACATTTGAATGCTATTTTAGTCTTATTTTAAGGGCTGAAACGGGTCTCACATGATGCATTAGGCTCAGGCTGGCCTTGGGCGTAAGGGCGCGATTCACCCCGAAAGAAGAGCCCAAACACGAGTCTCATCACAGCTGCAATATTCATTTCTGGAAGGCGCCCAGCAGGTCTTATCCAAGCCACTACAGACAGGCAGTTTGAGTTTTTCCAGTTCCTAATGATTACACAGTATCCTGGAGTCAGTTGGACAACTTCCACCGAGAGTGAAACTCCTTGTATTTAATATCCCCCGAAAATAAAAGTGGTATAAGAGAAGGGCCTCAGTCTTTTTCTTCTTTTATTGCTGCTGTTGAAAAGGTTTAGCCCACAGGGATTGGAGCACTGGGCAAAAATACAAAATATGCAGTACATCCTGTTACACCAAAGCAGGCAGATCCTCTCCCGTAACAACCAGACCGGTACAATGGGAGACTTTGTCTGGTTTTCCTGACCATGCAGCCTGCATGGGCTGTCATTAGGGTTTCCATTTCAGGAAGTTAAATGGTGGAAATTGATAAATATCACGACTCCTTTTTCACCATTGTTCCGGGAGGGTGTGTGCTCGAAAGGGATGGGGGAGTTCTATTACCTGATACTGCAACAGGCCACAGGAAATTATTTCCCTCATTGCTGGACACCCAGAATATCATCAGATATGGCTCTTGGAAATCTTCAGCAGCCATGATACAAAGAAATTTATAAATAAATAAATAAATAAATAAATAAATAAATAAATGCCGTGTTTAACAGATATAATAGATGGGCAGAGCAGAGAACAGCTTGATCTTGAGTTGATGTGAACAACTGTCCTTTCAAAATCCATCTATCCTGACCTTCAGTAGGAGAAAAACCAGAGCAGGTCCCCTAGACAAAAACATCCTTCCACTCTACATCATGCTATAACATCTCTTGTGGCCTGGAATGGATTTGCAAAGCAGTATCAAAACACCCAGCCCACCTTTCAGGGCATTGGAACAGAGCAAGAAACTTCCCAACCAACCCAAACTTTTGCTCTCCCATGTTGTCTGAGTTGCAGCGATTTCGTCATAGCCTCAGGGCTGTTATCCAAGTCACCTACTCTCTCTCAGAACCCTTCTGCTTCTCTGCTGCCTTGCCTGCAATATTTTCAGATTTTTTTTCTCCCCTTGGAACATTTTGAAATGTTCATGTCATGGTCTAGATCATAACCACACCGGGCAACCTTATTTCCTTCCTGATGTTTACTGGGGTTTATATGCTCCAGTATGAACTGACAAATGTGTGTACTCAAGCCCTTGCCAGTGAACAGCACGACTTTCCATGCTTCATAAAAACTCACCCATCCCCGGTGTAGCAGAACCATTCTCCTCTGCTCAGAGCAGGAGTTCACCACTTCCAAACACAGAAACCATATGGTGACATGTTTTAAGAGAAAACATAACCAAGCAATGTCCCACCCATGACCCTTCCCAACAAAAACCTCCCCTTTCCATGCTGGAACTCCATTCAGGACAGGCACCTGGTGCCCCACAAGGTGCCAGCTGCTGTTGTGTGAGGAAGATGAGTGTTGGCACTACGTTTTTACCATGTGTTCACACCCAAAACACTCAGCTTGACCCATTCGACTCATTAAAATTTGGTATTTTCAGGGAAGAAAATGAGAGCTTTTGTAAAGGTGTTCCAATGCTTATTAACCTTAAAAAGTGGCATCTAACTCCTAATCTGGATCCCTTTAGCTGCAGTGCCCAGACATCACACCTTATTAAACATTTTCCTGCCAGTCTGAAGAGTCTGCTACTTCTTTTTCCTAGTCAGTCAAATTACAGATAATAGCTCGTCACTCTGGCCCTTCCCTTGAGAGGCTTAAGCACAGTAACGACCTTGTGCATATGCAAAGAACAATTTTTCAATATTCCAGTCCATGTCTTGGCCTCCTTCAGCTAATCAAAAATATCTCTAAGCTGTGGATATTGCTGCTGGACAAAGCTATGCTGCAACTTGACTTCCATAACTCTGTTGGGCAGAGACCACACCAGGAACTCATTACCAAGATGATCAGAGGGCTGGAGCAGCTCTGCTGGGAGGAAAGGCTGGGAGAGGTGGGATTGTTCAGCCTGGAGAAGAAAAGCTTTGGAGTGACTTCAGTGTGGCCTTCCAGGACCTGAAGGGAACCTACAAGAAAGATGGAGAGAGACTCTTTACAAGGGCCAGGAGTGACAGGACAAGGGGGAATGGCTTCAAACTGACAGAGAGTAGGTTTAGAGTGAATATCAGGAAGAAATTCTTCCCTGTGAGGGGGGGGAAGCCCTGGCACAGGGTGCTCAGAGAAGCTGTGGCTGCCCCATCCCTGGAAGTGTCCAAGGCCAAGTTGGATGAAGCTCTGAGCAACCTGGGATAGTGAAAGGTGTCCCTATCCCCAACAGTCGGGTTGGAACAGATGATCTTTAAGGTCCCTTCCAACCAAGGTTATTTTATGACTCCATGATTCTCTATTTGCAGGCCGCTGATAAAATTATTAAACTGTGTAGTGCTAAGAGTTGTGTATTTCAGTATAGAGCAGGAAAGTCTTGTTTGATACTGTCTCTTTACCGTCACACATTGAGGTCTCTCAATTTCCAATCTAGTCACTGTTTGCTGTTTTCTACACCTCAGCAAATCCACATGCACAACATTGAGCAACCACAGTGTAATGAGGATGAATAACAGCTCTTGGTTTTACAGTCACTTCCTCCCTATCCCCTGCGTGCTGCGGCGTTTGCCTTCCAGCCCCAGGGCTGCTGTGTAGGACGTGGCTGTTGGGGTCCCTCAGAGTGAAGTCAGGCTTCCTGAGTGCCACTGACAAAGACATGACCTCACTCCAGCCCTGTTTTGGCTGCTTGGACACGTTTCTACTTATAGGGCTTAGGTAGCACCTCCCTCCTGCACTTCACAGAGACATAAACACCCCCTGTCCTTTCCTGCTTGCATCTTCTGAAGAGCTCGTTTTGGTAAATTCTAATTGCAGGGGATTTTTTGTCTTACTTAGAACAGTCTGTCTGCAGTTTGGTGTAGATGAGGTCAGACCAATTTTGTAGGGAAGAGCATTATAGCAGTCTTGCTTTCTCACTCCCCCATCAGCGGGATCAGGAGAGAATTGGAAGGGTAAAAGCTGGAAAACTCGTGGGTTGAGATTAAGACAATTCAATGGGGAAAGGAAAACCCACACACAAGCAAAGCAAAATAAGGAATTAACTGACTTTTTCCCATGGGCAGGTGCTCAGCATCCCCAGGAGAGCAGGGATCCCCATCACATGTAATGGTGACTTGGGAAGACAAACCCCATCACTCCAAATGTCCCCTCTTCCTCCATCTTCCCCCTACTTTATATCCTGAGCAGGATGTCACAGGGTCTGGGATATCCCTTTGGTCAGTTGGGGTCACCTGTCCTGGCTGTGTCCCCCTGCACCCCCGATCTCCTCCCCAGGAGCACGAAAAGCAGGAAAGGCCTTGGCTCTGTGTGAGCCCTGCTCAGCAATAACAAAAACATCTCTGTATTATCAACCCTGTGCTCAGCACAACCCCAAAACTCAGCCCCACACCAGCCACTGGGAAGAAAATTAACTACCCCAGCTGGAACCAGCACAAGGAGAAAGCATTTGGTGGCTGAGGAAAATCTGCAAGTCCTTGACAAAAAGCCTCAGTGCACATCACTGTGCACAAGCTGTACTTGTCCTTGGAAGCAAACCCTGACTGAGGCACAGTATGTTACTGGTTTTGTTTTGGTTTTGGTGGTTTTTTTGACCTGTGTGTTCTTTTACAGTGATATGGAGTAGTCCCCATTCTAAATAGTCAAGGAATGCTGCAAGAATGCAGCCTTCATGCACATATGGAAATGAATGACTGCACGACATGCAAGGCCCATCAGACTGTCTGCTGTCTGCAGTGTAACCCCTGTGGCCCTCTCTCTCCCTCATTTGCCTAACCCTGTTTTAACAAGCACCTGGAATGGTTCAGCTGTGATGTTCCTGCTGTTCCTGCTCTGCAGGCCCAGAGGACTCCCTCACATACTTCTCTTGACACAGTGACTCGCGTGGGGCAGAGGCAGAATTCCAAAACAAAGCCGGCAGATGCTGTGGGTCCATGAAAGCCACATGAAGTTGGAGCTCTGATGGTTTTCATTATGTTGTGGTGTGAGTGCCCTGCGTTCACATGGCCGGGTGGATTTTAGCAATGCCCTTAGTTTGAGTTTCAGGCTCTTCCTGCAGATTTGAGGGCACTCTGTGTGCATGTAATGGGGGGGATTTTATTTTATTTTTTAATGTTGGCAAGCGAAACACTCTTTTTCTCCAGCCTCTTTACTTGCACTTTGCTGTGCTACCAGGAAAACACTGGGAGAGTTATTGGTCAATGCCTCTTAGAGTAAAAGTTAGTAATGTTTCCCAGTAGTAAATGTTGTGGGAAAGACATGAATTCCTTTCAAGCTCTGAATCAGATTCTTTTTTTCCCTTCAAACCACCGCTCAGATCTGAGGAATTCCGAAAAGAAAGGTTTTCATACTGATCCCAGAACTCTCTGTATTGTTCATGGGACTGTCAAGGTGCTGTTTTTACAAGGTGTGATTCAGAGAGCCCAGCCACCCACACGGCAACTGCAACCACAAGAGGCAACACTTCAGAGCGTCCTATCTGAGAATCCATCTAGAGGACATTTCAGACAGACCTGAGGCTCCTCTGCTCGTGCTTGGAGCTGCCTGGACACGAGCCAGCTCTCATTTAGAAGTCCTGCAGACATGTTAGCTCAGTTCTGTGTTTGAGCTAATATCAAAGCCCTTGCAATCATCTGCCTTGAGATGATGCCTCGTAGGTAAAGCTCAGTCCTCAGGTGATCTGGGGTTTTGTTGCCTCCGTGGATGTCAGAGGAATTTCGCCTCAGAATAAAAGCACTCGGGGGAGGAGGTGTTTTTCTGCTTTCTGTTATGCCATAACCATTGCTCTGGCCCAACAGAATTTTCTACAGAGCCTACAGCTGGTTTCAGGGAGCCTCTTTGGACCCTGTTGAACACGAAGCAGGTTTTTAACAACCTCCACCAGCCTTCTCTGCCTTGCTTTGCACCCTCTCAGGCCTGGCCAAAATCTAGCCCTTAGCCAAAGCCTGTAGGACTCCTTTCCTATTGCATGTACTTTGCAGATAAAAGAATAACTTGAATCAGAAGAAAACCAGGCAGAACCCCCTGCCTGCAGTCACGTGTCACACCCAAAGCAGTACCAAGGGTTCTTGGCTCTTGGTCTCAGCAGACAACAAGTTTGCACCTGGAAACTTTTGGAAGCAAAATCTTTTCAGGAAAAAGGCATCTGGCCCAAAACGTACTATGGATTCCTTTGTTTAGTTTAGCTGAATCCCACGGTTTTGCATTTTCATCCCTCAATCCTCCCTACCAGAGGAACAAATCTCCGGTAATTTAAACACATGTATGCTCTGCACTGACTCCCGACTCTGGTAACTTGTTCCATATTCTCAGCACCATTTGCATTAAACAGTTCTGCCACGTTTCCCCTGTGCTCCAAGTGCAGAGAAACAGATGGGCAAACAAAGCAAGGAACGGCCCTGCCTCGCTGCACCTGAATTTTAGTTTGAAATCTATGCAAACTTGGGGACTAATTAGGTCATTTTAAAATAAGGGAAATTCCTGCAAAATGTTTCTTTTTTTCTACTTCTTCAAACGAAATGAAATGTGAAACCACTCCAGATTACAGCATGTAAATTGATGTGGAGATAAGATGTGTTTTGTTTGAGACTCAGAAAGATACTTTAGGTAAAGCTCCTTGTTGTTGGCAGCCTACTTTCTTTGCTGAAACAGGATTTAAAGTCATCATTTACCAGCTTTTTTTCACAACACTTTGATGGGAGTAGGAGGAAGGTGGTAGTGGGAAATATTTCCATGAGAGGTTTGCTGAATGGTTATGAAAATGTTGTTGGATTTAAAGCCCTGTGCAGGACAACCTCTCTGCTTGGTTTTTTTCTAAAAATCAGACCCATGGTTGACCGTGTCTTTCACAACAGGTTGATAATGCCTGTACCTTTGCAAAAAACCACTCAAAAATGAATGTAGAAAGAATGAAACCTCTCTTCTGTTAAAGAATGCTGTCCCAAAGGCTGTTAGGCAGTGTTTTAATCTGAGACAACTGGTATTTTACTGACTCAGGCAGCAGTGCTTAATGATTGTTAACAGTATTTAGTGACTGTGAATGTTCAACCTGCATTTGCTTTGCTTTCTGTTTTGTCTCTGACTCCCTTCACTAAAGGCTGAAAAGCTCCTGAAAAGATGGGAGATAGTTTTGCAAAATCTTTGCTAAAAGGCTGGGAGATCTTTATGATGTTGAGTGTGTTTGTTACCTGCCCTTCCAGCTTTTCTGCCTCCAGGAGCAAGAATGAGATGGAACCTGCTGATTGTTGGAAAGCCCCACACCAACTGCTGAACGTTAACTTCACAAAATAAATAAATTGCCTTCAGCTTAATGTCTATCCTAGTGATTTCGTGGGGGTTTTTTTTGTTTGTTTAGTTGGTTGGTTTGGGGGTTTTTTTAAGGGCTGGAACTTTTTCTTGCTTTTTAGCATGACAGCAATAAAAGTCCCTCAGTTAAAAATAAATACAGATTTGGTACCCAAATTGCTGCTTAGATAAATTTAAAAGACTGAAACTCTTGATGAGAGGTTTTCTGGAAACCAGACAGCAAGCTGAAGTCACACAGCAGAGTGGTCTTGAAATGTTCAGTGCCTCTCATATGTACATAAAAATCAGGTTTTCTGTTCTTTTGGTTTGGTTTTTGGGCTTATTTGGGATGAGTTGGACATGGCAGATCCTTATCCAACTGCCTTAAGCATCCAAACTTGCGGGGAGCTGGAGCACCTACAAATGACCTGCAAGTCTTGGGAAATGGAAGCAGAACCATCCCCACAGGTTCCCACAGTTGCATTCCAGAGAAGTGCCTGAGGCTGTCCTGGAAATCCTAAATACCGTTGAAAGTCACTGACAAATAGCTGTGGAGTTTTGTAAAACCCCCCAAATAATTTAGGAATAGGTTTAGTAATCCCCTGAAATTGCATGCTTTGGAAAATCCCAGCAATGTGGATTTACCATTACAAATGAGAGACAACTGTGGAAAATCTGTGAAAAGGAAAGTCTTTTTTGTTGTCCTGGAAGATCTCAGCAATCACATTTTATCTTCTGCTTCATCTCCACCTCAATTTGTTCTGAAATCTTGGAACAAAAGAGCACTTTGGTGCCCAAGCCATTCAAGAACAGTTTCCTTACAGATGAAATGACATGTCTGAAAGCATCTTGAACCTCTTAATATTATTGCTGTGACACTGAAAAGGTTCTCTTTCATGTATTTGATATTAGGACAGTGCTGACAGATCCACAGCCTCACCTAATAACAGTGCTTCAAGAAGTGAGATTTCACTAACCATTCATCCTACATGACACAATTTTATTTTTATCATTCTGTTTGCCTAAACAAAAGCAAACTTTCCTAATTTTTCCTGTACTGCTGTTAGTTGTACAAACATTTAATGACTCACCTAAGCCAGGGTTTCCACTCAAACAGTTTTTACCCAGATGAATGAGGTAATTTAAATGGTCATTTACAACTAAAAAGAATTTTCTCATACATCAAAACGTAAGTTTTACTTTTGGTGGAAGGGAGGGTAATTTGCTACAATCAGTCTTGAGCTAGGCTTTATTTTATACTGCAGTAAATGTTGCTACCCATCAACTCCAACCAATTAAAATGGCATGGGTGTATGACCAGCCTGTCCACAACTTCATTCTGCTGCTTTTGTTCAGGGAAAAAGGATGAGTAAAACGTCTCCAAAGGGTGTTTTATCGAGGCTGACACTGCAAAATGAGCACTGTGAGGGTTTTGTTTGTTTTGCTGGAGGTGTGGAGTTGTATCCAGGTTCCCAAATGATGGAAAAATTCAATCTCCTCTGTTGAAAGATTCACAGGGTGCAGCAGTCTTTGAACCACAAGCAACCAGGGAAGTGGAGGTACAGGAGGAAGGAGTGAGGGAAGCACTCACTGTGCAGGCTGCCTGAGAGGCCATGAGCAAAAGGGACCTCTTTTTGCAAGGATTCTTTTCTCCTCTTCCCTCATTTTAGTTTTTCTTTAAAGAAATAGGATAAAAAGGTATTAGTCCCAGCTTTTTTAGAAGGAAGCCAGCACTAAATCTTGCTTCCTTCTAGGCTCTGCTTTCTATTTTGGTGATGTGAGTAATGGGATCTGAATGCCCATGGGCCCACTATTTATTCTGATCTTCTTTCCTATTTTTCCTCTACATTTTTAGTTTAAATGCAGTCCTGATTGTCTGTTTCTAAGACCTTGATTAATGGGAGCAGCCCACATCCTTAGCAAAGCCAGGAATGCCTCTGTGACACTCTCCAAGCTTACCCCAGGTAGGATATTCCCTGAACTGCAGTGGAGTCAGCCAGCTGCCCTCGGTGGTTTGGAGCTCAGACCCAAGGTGTGTGGTGGAATGTGCAGGAGAAATCTGGATCAAATTCCTCTTCGGCGTCTGTTTTACAGAGGAAGGAATTGGTTACTGGGGCTTCCCAGCCCAGGTCTCAGTGCTCAAGCATATCATCAGCCAAAAAGGGGAGAGTTATAAAGAGCCTCTGACTGCTGTTTTCGAAAGAAATGCCTTTCTCAGGCCTCTGCACTGGAAGCATCTGTTCTTATTTATGCAGTTTTTCATATACAAGAGGATATCATACATATTCATTCTGGAAAGATTATTCCTGATTGAAAAAAAAACCAAACCAAAATCCAACCCAAACCAATCAAACCTACAGCGCCCCCCCCCCCCCCCCCCCAACATTTGAAAGGAAAATAAAAATCTCATACCTTGAAAATGTCTCCAAAGAAGGTGAGTCTGGCTCCTAGGTGAGGTGTTTTCACCCAGGCTGGCCCTGCTTCAGCAAAGCACTCAAGTGCATCCATAAGCCCTGTTCACTCCAGTGGGAAGCCTGGATTTTGACTGGATTCTGTGGAACAGCTGCCAAACAAACTCGTGGTGCATCCTCGCCCTCAATGGTGCAGGGATGAACCTGATTAAAGCCATTCGGAGAGTCCACTGGGGAAAGCCAAGTGCTCTGTACAACAACAACAACAACTTTTATTGATCCCATAAAACTCAGGAACACTCCTCTTAGCCAGCCACCTATTTTTGCCTGCTATTTACAGAAAATGAACCCTGTTATTCACACATCTAAAGCCAAAGAGTGCTCTTGCAATAAGTCCCAGCACTTAAAGTACTCCATGAAAGAAACATCAGTGCTCTCCCCACTTGTGCAGCTACAGAAAATGCCTCTCTCCTTTGGAGCGAGATAAGAGTGATTCATGGTGATGGACAGAGGAGAATTTATCCTGATGATTCAGGGAGCTCTGTAACCAATCTAGCTCCCTAATAGCTGAGTGGGAAATGAGCAATTGAACCATGTACCAGTGGGATCCTGGGCTGCAGGGGGAAGGGTGTGGCCAGCAGGCTGACGGAGACGATCCTCCCCTCTTCTCTGTGAGCTGCTGTGTCCAGTTCTGGCTCCCTGGTTCAAGAAAGACAAGGAATTACTGGGGCAGGTCCAGCTGAGGTCAGTGGAGATAATGAAGGGCCTGGAGCATCTCCCTTATGAGGAAAGGCTGAGGGAGCTGGGGCTGTTCAGCCTCAAGAGGAGACAATCAAGAGATCAGACAGATCCAGTGGTGCCTAGAGACAGGGCAAGGGGCAGAAGGCACATCCTGAAACACAACAAGTTTGTTAGGAGGAAAATAGGAGGAAAATCTTCCTTACAGTGAGGGTAACAGAGCACTTGGGACAGGCTGCCCAGAGAGATTGGAGTCTGCTCCTCTGGGGATATTCCAAAGCTGCCTGGATCCTGCGTAACCTGCTCTGGGTGAACCTCCTTTAGCAGGGGAGTTGGGGGATGATCTCCAGTGTTCTGTGGTTCTGTGAATCACTGCAGGTTTTAAAGCTGGGCTGCTCTTTGGGCAGTATTCTGACACGTGTGATTTCCAAATTGGCACTACGGAGACAAACATGGCTTTATTAGGGAGTGACACAGGATGGTGGAGAGAAAAAGGATGAAGAAGAGAAGCCCAGTTCTAGTATGCCACCCACTTAATCCACAATTATTGCCTGTATACTCCTATTTATTCATGACTAGCTCAGCTGTTTCATTGCTCCTGTCCCAGTTGTCTTGTTCCTTGTCCTGACAGATTCCAGCTGAAATCAGACCCTAGAGGAAATGAATTGGGTTTATGCCTGTGTAGAAGGGTTGCTCAAGCAGGATATCTGTTTATTAAAGCACAGTCTGGCAATTCTCATAGGGTGTCTAAAACTTGTAAACTTTTAATACAAAAGGAAATTCAAAATGCAATCAAGAATACAATGGGGTTTGCAGGTTCATGCAGTTATCCCTCTCCAATCCTATAATCCATCCTTCCGTGGTGACTTGCATGGTTCTGGCCTGATCCTACAACCTTATTCACATGGCAATACATATATTCCCATTAATAACCGTTTAAAATCAATATATTTTATTACACGGTCTATACGTTTCAGAATCAGACCTTCTGAGAAAAAGATAGTATTGTTTGTAGACAAAAGAGCCAAGAGAGTAAAATATTATTTATGTTGAAATGACCTAACGGGAGATTCTATATTAATTTCTCTCATATGGGGAAAACATATTTTATGTAATTTTTCTAAACTGAGAGGAGAAACCTTTAAAAAAATTGTTCAATTTAATTTAGAGGCATAAAACTGAGCCTTGTAGAGGTGCAAAGTCATCATTTGGTCCATGTTGCTGTTGAGGACTGGCTTGTAAGAAGAAACAATTAAAGAAAAACTTTGTCTGGTGTTCATTAATTGTATTAACATAAAATACACTTTTACTAGTTGGTTCTTACATTTTTAGGAGAAAAAGACAGCTCTGTCACTAGATGTTGGATAAAGGATGTCATCAGCATGTGATTTCTTTGAATATCTTTTATTTTTAATGTTTTTCTATTTCTGAACCAAGGATAATTCCTGTTGACTGGTTATCCCAGCACAGAAATCTTAAGAGTGGGCAGGCAATTGTATTTTCATTTCTGTTTGATTGCTTCTCCTCATTCTATTAGAAAAGTTAGACTCCCTCACACAGCAATGTTATCAGTTCTTCTAAGCAGATAATTTATGAGCAAGCCCAGATTACATTTGGGATGAAACGACCATAAATCTGTAGTATCTAATAACATGGCTTTGAGAGGAAAAAGTAATTTGGAATTGGTAACCTTAAGCGCAAATTTGCCTCTGATACCAATAAACCCCTTTTCCCTAGGAAGAGCTAATTCTGTGGCAATCAGCTTCTCTTCTGAGCCTGGAAAGAAAAACAGAGTCTCACTTCCACTAAAGTGAATACTGAAACAGGATTTTCACCTTCCCACCAGTGCTGATCCAGACTCTGGAATAAATTAAACCCTGAAACTTTTAACTGGGGAGGGCTTGCAGTGTCTGAGGCTGCTTGAAACAACAGATTCTTGGCACTAGACGTTTCTTGAGATGCTCTTTCCATTGTAAAAAGGATTAATAATAACCAAACATCGCTGGTTAATTTCTCCAGAGTCCTTAAAGGGTGGAAACAGTGTGTAGATGAGGTAGAACCCCTCACTACTCTCAGCATTCAAAACCCTGCTGGGTATTCATAGCCTTTGAAATGTCTGCTTTTAATTATGCACATTGCCTTTCTGCCAGGGAGCAGGTGGAACAGCTTTCAGCTCGACTGGGAGCTCACATAAACTCCTCTCAGCAAAGCCTCTTCAAGAGCATTCTTGTTCAGGGCTGCCTGTGTCAAGCTGAGACTTCAGGTATGCACAGGAGAATTTTCTCCTTCCAGTTAACTGTACAAGAAGTAGTTGGGAATTCAGTGGAACCTGCACTTCCCTTCTTGCTCTGCTATCTGCCCAGCATCCAGCTCTGTGGCTGTACTGTGCTTTGGTGTAAAAATCCTCTCTCTTTGTATCCAGCCTGGCATGGAATCATAAATTCATAGAATATCTCAAGTTGGAAGGGACCCATCACAGAATCCAACTCCCCATTCCTTACAGGACTTCCTAAAATGAAACCATATGACTATCAAAAAAAAAAAAAAAAAAAAAAATTAAAGGAATGTTAACTGGGAATGTCCTTCAGAAAATGTCACGCTAGTTTTCTTTTTATAGCCACATCCAGCAAGGTATTACATATCCAAGGTATACACACCTGTGTGCTTCACTGTGGGATTGTTCAGCCTGGAGAAGGGAAGCTTTGTGGCCTTCCAGTGCCTGAAGGAGCTACAAGAAAGATGGAGAGAGACAATTGACAAGAAAGGAATGACAGGATGAGGGGGAATGGCTTCAGACGGAAAGAGAGTGGGTTTAGATTGGATACTGGGAAGAAATTCTTTTACTGTGAGGGTGGGGAGGCCTTGGCACAGGTTGCCCAGAGTTCTTGGATTCCCCATCCCTGGAAGTGTTTAAAGCCAGGCTGGATGGAGCTCTGAGCAGCCTGGGATAGTGGAAGGGGTCTCTGCCCATGGCACAGAGTTGGAACTGGAGGATCTTTAAGGTCCCTTCCAACCCAAGCCATCCTGTGATTCCACGACAGAAATTCAAACAACGCGTTCATGAAAAATGTCAATATCAAGCTTGTCCAATCACCCAGCAGTCATTCTTATTTCTCCCCTATCTTTTTGTCACTCTTTGTTCCAATGGCAAGAATAACTCCTGTACAACAAACACAGACCTGCCATTTGTTCTTATTCCTTCTCAAGCGGAATCTGTCAGGGCAGCTCTTCCCCCTTTTGTGGCATTTTTTTCCCAGGTTTTCCCTGTGTTGTTTATGGGCAGAGTGAACACAGCTGTACATGCAGGCATGACTGAAAGTCAGGCATCCAAGCTCCCTGCCTCGTTACGAGTCTGCATGTGCCAAGGGGCTCTGGTGCACAAGCTGTTTGTTGACAGACATAAGGAGGTGGAGGTTTGAAAATTCTTGCAGGTATTGTTACACTATACCAGGAATATCTGTCAACAATCAGGAGAAATCCTACAGACCCAAGGTCTGCTCCTTGAAAATGATTCACAGAAACTTTGGTAAAGTTTGGTTAAAGAAGACAAAGATATTTACAGGCTGAAAGAATATTATATTTTTAAGTTCTGATTTGAGAAACAGCCCTAAATATATGTAATTGTGGTTTTTTAGTAAGTGTAAACGTAGATAAAACTCCAGTCTAGTCAAATGAAAACAATCCAATAGCCCCAACCTGCCCTAAGCCTCTCATTCCCTTTGGTTTCATCTGCAACTCTTGGACAGGGGAGAGGAGAGATTGTGAAAAGACAGCATGGGCTGGGCACAGCCACAGCTTTAAAAACTCTTAATATTTGTCCTGAAAATGAAAAATATGGGCTACTACCACTCAGTACCTGGATTTTGCTGAGCAAACTGTAATCACCCATCCTACTTTTCTTCTGTTGGCTTCACTGTCAGGAGGTTCTCCAGTACAAGGCTTTGGTTTTGCAAGCAGTGCAGGGACAGCTCTCAAGGGCAGGGCTATAAAAGTTGCAGATACTCCACACCACAGACTCCTTCTACATTTGAGAAGAAACTTTCTCCGGAAGAGACAAGATTTGTGGTGCTACGAGGTTGTAATTAAGGAGAATGCAGACAGGAACTTATTGTCTGTGTAACACAAGCAGAACAGCAAAATTAAGTGGAGGGAGGACTAGTAAAAGTAAGAGTGAAGGAGGGCATTTTTTCAACAAGGCTGTTGAAAAAAAACCCTGAAATAACACCAGTTCTTACCTTCAGCATCCTGAGGTTAGTACATTTCTACCACAAACCCTTACAAAGGCAGCTCTTTACACAGGTGTTAGCATTTCTCAGATCAAGTGACCAGCTCCTCACAGCTATTGCACAGAGATGTCACTGTCAGTTTTCATTAGCTGGAGATGCAGGCAAAAAAATCAAAGTAGGGCATAAGTGGGGTTTAAGATGGGTCTAAGCTCCTTGCAAAGCCTGAGGAACAGCTGGCATGCAATGTAAGCATTGTTCATCCAGCATGGAACAATCGTGGGTCTTCTCCCCTTACAGGAACTCCCTCCTGAAGAGCCTGTTAATCCCTACTGGGGCACTGAGCACCAGCAACACCATGAGAAACACAAAAGACATCACTGAAACATGTGCTGGTCTGTGAAAATACCCATGTGGGACAGTGAAACCTTGCAAACTGTAAAAAAACCCACCCCAAAATGTCGGCTAGGGTAGGGGGAGTGATCCTAATGCTCTTAGAGGCTCCCTCTGTCTTCAGCACTGTGATGGAATTTCACATGTCCCTCAGACTCCTCCCGAAGCATGATCCAATGCCATGTTTTTCCACATGTACCCATCTCATGCTTTTAATAATTAGAGGAAATAGGTTCTCTGACGTGCAAACCCCAGTTGAAAGTAGCTATTTACACTTGAATCAGCCTTCAACCCATTAATTGCTTCCCTCTCTCACCCTCTTGTACTGAAATTGTGGCATGTTAAGAATAATCTAAGAAAAACTCATGCCACAAATAGTGATAAAATATCTGCTGCTTTCCTTTAATACTATTCTGGTCCTACCAAAGTGCAGCTTAAAATACTTGGTTTTTATCCCCCTCTCTTTGTTTAAGTCAGAAGTGTAATGGCATTTGAGCTCTTTTTTCAAAGACTTGTAATTGCCCAGATGATGAAGCTGGACACTGTGGCAAAAGGCATAATGGAAGGAATGTGTTTCACTTCTCACCTGTCTTTCCCAAAATGTGCTGGCAGCCGAGGATGATATTTGAGAGCCTTTCAAAAGAATGCTTCTCTTCTCTAATAAAAGGAAGCTTTATTCGGATACTCTTTTTAATTCCAAGGTCCAAAAGAGCTCTCAACATCCTCAGAAGCTCAGCTGGATTGAAATGGAAATGTTGGAGCCAGCACATGTGTTGCTACTTCTTTTGGCTCAATAATTCAAAAAGAAAAATAAAAAAATCGTTATTAAATCTGCTAAAGGGCTCAGTTTTGCCTGGTCCTCAGTGACCTGAAACTCCCGGAAGGCGATAAAACGGAGTGTTCAGCCCCTTTTGGGATTCTCCACATGGGCCCTGCCAAGCACATGACTTCCTGACATCTGCTGAAGCAGCAGTACCTGCAAAGCCATGACACTGCTTGAGGTACTGGGAGAGTGCTGGAATCCAGCCCTTTACAGATGAACATCACAAATATCCCAATATTTCAAGTAACTCCTGACATCTGCAGACAGGAGAACCTCTCAGTGTTGCAACACTGGGCAGGAACAAGCACAGAAATACTAAATAGAGGTAATGAAGCACAGAAATAATAAATCTTTAAATTTAAATGGAAGCAGACGTTGTGTTAATCTTGCTCAGCTTTACCCCCCAAATTTCTAGTCACTTCGGTGGCTTGCAAACAACTCTGTTGCCCTTGCAAGAGGTTATTCAAGACCAAAGAATAAGTTCTGATATTTGATCAGACTTGGAAATTACCTCCCTAAGCTTTTTTGGGAACAAAAATGTCACAAAATCATCCAGTGTAGTCATCAAGCTGTATAAGACAACATTTACACAGGTCACTGAGAAATGTCTCAAGATTTACCAGTGCATCTCTTTGTTTTTGGTTTCCCACACCTCCATCCCTTCAGAAAGTTGTGAGTTTTCACAGAAAACACCCAAATCCTGTGAACATGTGCTTGCCTTCTAAAAAAATAACAACAACAAAAAATTCTTAAAAACCCCAAATGCTTTCAGCTGCAAACTCATTTTTGCATGGTTTCCACAGATTTAAACTATCTATGTTTTCCTTATGGCTGCCAGCATCTCTATTTTTTTTTCCTTTTTTTCCCAGAAACCAGGCCTAGTTTTAGGCCAAATAAAACCCCTCTGTCACTCACCATGTACACGTAGGGACTGACAACCTCTTCCCTTACAAAGCCCAACTAATGTAAAGTAGCCAGAAAGCATTAAAAATGTTTTTTAAAAAGCATTAAAACGTATTTCCAGAATTGGCCAAAGAATTTCTTCTCTGCTGGGTAGTTTAAGCTCTCAATTTAAACCCTTTAATAACAATGACATGATCACTGTTATTAAAACCCCATTATTTTTATTTTAAGCCTGCTACTGAGCAGTTATTACCCTATAAAGTACTTTCATAACAAAATCCTTGTCAAGGAGTGGGTTTTCCTGTGTATTATCTGTGTCTCCTTTCACTGACTTCAACTCCCCACCACATTTCTTGAGGCAGCTGTGTTACACCAGGCATCCCATGACTGAGAGGGAGCCTTTGCTCTGCCCTGCACCTTCCAGAGGAGCCAGAGATTTGAATTATTTCTCTGCCTTTACCTCTCTACTTTTGAAAGTCTTTCCTCTCACCATCCCTTCCAGCTCCAAATGTTCTTGTCTTGCTATTCCTTCTTTTTCACCTGCAGATTTCTTTGCAGTTACCAAAGAATTAAAAATATAATGTCACTGTAGACCTCCTTGTGATAGAGAGTGGCCAACATCAGCCACTGTCCCAGTGAAACAAGGCCATATTCCTTCTTCCAGAGTAGTGGATCTCCAAAAACCATGTAAACCTGGACAATAAAACACCTGGAACTACATGCACATCACTGGTTTAATTCAAACACCAATTAATGACACTCAAAACTGAAAAATCCCCAAACCTTTAGGAGTAGCTGCACCTCTGTGCCACTGAAAATGCTTTGGGTAGCTGTGATATCTCTGCAGGGTTGGCAGCAGCAGCAAAGGTCCTTTGGGAAATTTGTGTCCTTTTGGATCAGCAGAGAGAGGCCAGGTGGGATCCCCAGGGCTTCTCAGATATACCCAAAACACACCCGTGTTTTGGCACCTGAAGGGCAGCACTCCCATTCCTGATTAAACTGAGGCTGATGCCACTCCTGATAGAGCCCAGGAGATAAGGACCAGTTTTTCAACCTCACAAGCTCTAAAGAAGTACTCTGAAAAGTGAAAAAAAAATCTCACCAGGTTTTTTAATGTAGAAAACAACTTCACTTCTTCTTTGAAATCATTACACTTTATAAAAAGCAAATCACAATCTTGTTCTAATTTCTTAGGTTATTTCTAAAACATTCTTGCTGTGTTTTCCAGCTTTTCTACAATTATAAATGCTTGGAAACTCTTTGTTTACTGTTAAGTGTTCCAGGACATGCATGATTCTAGGAGATATAAGTTTAAAAAAGAAAAATTGCAGAACTTACAATATGAAACATTCAAAAAAACGCGCAAGTCTTTGCAACCCTGGCGCTGTCCTGATTAAACCTGACTTTGTACAGCTCAAGACTTAGAAGAACTGGATGTTAGAATAGGATTTTCAGGAAGGCTTGCATTTGTTTTGGAGATTTTTGTTAAAAACTTTATTCCTGGTTATATTGCCTTTAAGTGAAATGCAAATAAATGACTTTTGGAGTGAAAAGAGGTCTAGTGAAGCATCACTTCTGATCCTGATTTGATTATTTCAAGAAGGTGCAGAGCAATTTGCAGCAGTTGTGGGTGGGTAGCATCCACTTTTGATTTGTATTCACTACCTCTGTAGCAGAAGTGTGGAGGGTACTTATGAAACTGGAAAGTCAGAAAAACAAACTTTTAAGAGCATGTAAAAAGGCTGAAAGAGTATTTTTTTTTTCAATGAATAAAAATGAAAAACAGGCTTTATGGAAAGTGCCAAGGAGGCCCAGAAACCCCCACCCCCCACTTTATAACTCCTGCCTTGCTGCCAGGGCTTCTATCAAGAAATCTTTTTATCAGACAGGTGGCCCTGACAAAGAAGGGGCACTTGATGGTAATCTAATCTCTGAGGGTGTTTTCAGTTGCAGGGAAGATGAGAATTATTAAAAAAACTCTCTCAGAGAGAAAATTAAGGAGACACCAAAAAAATCTATTTAAAACTAATCATAAACCAAACTAATAATGAGCAGAAAATGCTGTGTGAAGCTGCACTGCAAACGGTGCTAACTGTTTAAAAATAACTTCCATTAAAAGGAATTTCTCAAATTGCCAACCTGCCTGTCTTCAAGAAGAAATAAAGTTATCAAGGTTGCCTTGCTTTTGAGTGAAGCATTGTCAGCTTTTCTATTGCAAAAATTATTTTAAATTTGGATTGTGCTGCTGTCCATGAATGGCTGGGGAACATGGTGGGCTGGGAAAGGAGTAGTTCTTGCAACCACTGAATCACATTTCTGATCAAAATAGTTGAATCATATCTGCATGGCCTTATTCTTTATATATTTTTCACTTCAGCATAGACAGAGCCTTAGGAGTACAGCTCTAACATCTAAAACAATTATTAAATCAAGTTCTTTTAAAGCTCTCTTACTCACATTTTTGCCACCTTGCTACTGCCTCCCTCAGTTATTCGACACACACTTGATGTAAGACAGCTATAAAGAGAAGAAAAATATTACACAAATTGGCTCTAGCAGACAAGCTCAACTCTGCTCCCACTTAATTGTGAAAACAGGGATTTTCTGCTGGCTGGGAGCAGCCTCAGCACTGATGTATGGCTTTGCCCTGATTTTCCTTTAGTTATGCTCAGAACAGATATTTTGTTTCAATCAGGTACCAAATCCATCTGTTTCTCAAAAGCTGAAGCTTTAGGCTTTCCACATGTAACAAAAGCAGTCTCTAGCTCTGACTCAGGCATATATGTTCAAAGCAGAAATCTGGGAGAATAGCAGCTTGGTTAAAGTGGAAAACCTGGAAAAGCCTGGAAGCGTGATTTAGCTGTCTCAATTTCCTTCTTTCCCCCGCAAGTATCATTTTTTACAGCTGCTTTCATCCCAAATTCAGGTTCAGGTGCCCAACAGAGCCCATGGTGAGGCAGCTCTGGTCACCCACCCCAGCTCCCTCCTGGGCAGGAGAACCATCTGCAGCACAGCTCCAGGGTGACTGCATCACTTTCCTGGGAAAGGTCCCGCTTCCTTCCCAGCTTTCCATGAGACAATACCCAGCTCCTTGGTCAGGAACAGAGCTGGCATCTTCTCAGGAAGCAAAATCCTGTGGGATAGTGTAATTAATCCCTGAGCACCTGCAAATTATTATTGTTCATGATGAGAATATATCTTTTGGTGGGTTTTTTTTTTTTTTTTTAATATTTGGTGACTTTCTGGCAGGTGCATTTGAGGGAAACACATGTTATTAGTCATTAAAGGACATAACCTTAGTGGTGGACTTGGCAGTGTGACATTTTTGATTGAACTTGATGTCAGAGGCCTTTCCAACCTTTATAACCCTGATTCTTTGTGATTCTTTATCCTCCTGCCTCTCCAGGTCTGTGGGATTTGATTTGGGTGGGAATCCTGACCTGCTCTGGCACTGATGAGGGTGGACATGTCCCCTCACACAGCCCCTGGAATGCTCTGCTCCTGCCCTGCTAGAAATTTCCAGGGAGCTGGAAATGAGGCAAGAGGATTTAGTGTGCTTATTTAGATTCAAAATGTATCTTACAGTTAAAAAAAATAAATTACATACTCAAAAGTTAAATTAATCTTTAGCAAATAGGAACATAACATTGCAGCAGCAGTGTCTCAGATGAGTTCACTGGACTTTGAATCATTGAAACCCACCTGCCCCAAGCCCCTTTGGCCATCTTTTTAGAGTATGAAAATTTTGCTACTTTTTTAGAGTATTTTCCTTTTTCATGACTGTCTCATGGAAACAAAAACGTGAAAACTTTGCAGTTTTAGACTTTTCCTACAAGGTCTCTCATTTAGAGTTCTATTCTTACTCCAGAACCTACAAACTATTTTCTGTTCAATTTTACTCTTAAAAGAAATTATTGGAGACCCTTCTCCAGATGCTAAAGCAGCAACAGAAGAAACAGACGTTTTGTAAAAAAAGAGTCAAACAAAGAATCAAACTAAAGATAACCTAAAAATATTTCCCCTGTTACTTAGAGCAAACTTGCACATACCTCTTTAGAATATATCCTTTGTTTTTGAAATAACGCTTCCTCTTTAACTAAAATTACCTTCTAGCATGCTCAGAAAATTCAAGATCATTTACATCTTGTTTTACATCATCTTTTAATGCTGTAAGATGAGAAGAAAATAGTGTCTGCTACACAGAGGTCTATCTGAGAGCCTCTGCATTTGTTCTCCTACAACAGTCACTGTAAAATGATCCCTCTGCTCATGGCTGGGAAGTTCTGAAAGCCCAATTTCCTCCTCCTCAAGGCTTCCTGCACTGTACATTTACTACAAAATCCAACTTGCAGTGATGTTGCTTTGTAAAAATGCAAGGAAAGGACTTGGAGTAGGTTTTAAGTGAATTGCTTTGCATGCCCTGCTCTAGTTTGTTGGAAGGCTCTTCTCATTATCCTGGTTTTTATCACAGCTATTAACATTTATCAGTGGGTGCTCGATATAAAGATTGCTCCTGTATAATGAGCAGGATGAAAGGCCCGTTTGTGTCTCTCCTGTCGAGCACTCTGGAGATCTCTTGCAAACTAATTACCTTGATGAGAGCAGCTTGCAAACACAAAGCACTCCAAAACCCGGGGCTCGTATTTCTCAATTTGTATGAAAATGCACTCAAACCTTAGCCTTAAACGAACTCTGCTTTAATTTACACCTAAATATACACCAAGAATAACTTCTCCAGCTCCAGCGCTGCTTTGTTCAATCCTAGGGATCTTCCCAAACAGATGTAATTGGAAGGTTCAGGGCTTTATGTGTTACCTCAACATCAACATGCTTATGAGTCATCACTGTTAGAGCCCTAAAATTACACACAACTAAGGCTCCTTTTCCTTCTCATCCTGATCCCATACTGCTGCGATCTAATGGATTCCCACCTAAAAGAAGAGCAGTTTTAGGCCAGAAACATCATGGTGGCATCAAGCCAAGGCCCTTCTGATGAAAGGCAAAATGCAAAATGAACAGCTGACATTTGTTGCTCCTTGAAGTAAGTCCAAAGCAATTTAACAAAAGCCTGTGAGCATAAATTGTGATAAAGTAACATTGTTGATTTTAAAATCCTTGTATCAAATCACAGCTCATAGTCTTTCAGGAATTTTGGATTTACAAAATAAACTGGAAAGGAAATAAATCCCCAAGGGTTCCAGGACAGGTTGGATGGGGCTCTGAGCATCCTGGTCTAGTGAAAGACGTCCCTTGGCAGGGGATTGCAAAGTGGATCTTTAAGGTCCCTTCCAACCCAATCTTTCTGTGATTCTATGGAAAGTTTCCTCTCCGAGTGATTTTCCCTCCAGAGATCTGGTTTTCTCCCTCAGGTGTTGCATCTCTCCTCTATATCTTAAACTCCCTGTAGCAGAAACTGCAAAATAGTACAGCAGCAGAGTAAAAAGAAAACATTTTAAAGATCAAGATGCCAGACGCGTAGCAAAGAGGACAGGACAGGTCCATGAGTAAAGGAATGGTGTTGATGTGAATTAGTAGGGTCACTGTCTGAACTGTGTGATGACACTGACTTAAAAAGTGGTGTGTTCTTCAAACAGTAGCAAGTGATTTGATTTAAAGTCCAGATACTGGTAGTACCATCAAGCTGCTTTTTAGTCCCTTCAGAGAAGGACCAGAACGTGGCTTTTGTACAGCAGTATAAAAACATCACCCCTTGTGCAGGAGTACGGGATCAATGGCAACAGGAGAGCTCTCATGGCTGGCAGGGGAGAATCCGTGGGAGCAGGACAGGAAGGAACTTCAGGAAGGAGAGAGCTTCCTGGCATTCAGTGAGAGCTTAAACAGATCAGGGAGTGAAGGGGAAGGCAGCGGAGGGCCTGAGCAGCCAGGTTTGACAGGCAGAGAGAGCAGCTCGGAAGATGATTTTGGCAGAAAGTGCTCTTGCGCTCATGCATTCAAGAGGAGGGAGAGCTGTGATGGGGAGAGATGAGGGAAGAGAGAGAAAAACTGTTTAGCCAGTGGAACAAGGCCTTGGAAATAGTTTGAGAGCAGAGCTGAATGTATGGGGTGATGGAGAAAGCAGCCACAGATGATATTTTTTTCTAATTCAGTAGGATGGAAGGGCAGTAATATTTCTAACAGTGATAAAGAGGTCGGAACACGAAGTGGGATAGAACCTTGGCCATCATATGTCCAGGATAAACTCCTCAGGAGTAACTGTCAGGAATACACTGATAGGAAACAATGAAGGGAGGCAGTTAAAAAAAAAAAAAAAAAAAATTCAAAGTTTGTCTTTTCTTCTGTTCACGTTTGCTTCAATTCCAAGTGGGTAAGCAAGGAGTTTGTTTGCCCATATCAGATCACAAAATCACAATGTTCTCCCTCATTAACCTCAGAAAGGGGGAGAAGGACAGAATGAACAGCTTTGTGACAAAGGTAATTTTGCTGCTGCTGCCTGTGAATCAACAGGATTGCTATACCTGTCCAGTGTATCCTGCACTGCACATTTCCACCTTTTTGTTCAGCTGAGCAGGATTTTATTAATTTTCACATTTTCATGCTTCAGGTCTGCAAGACACACACCGTGCTCCAGCATAAGAATTTCCTTCTAACCGTCAACCAAGAGCACACATGGCACTTCACACAGTGTGTGTCAAAGCGAGTCAGAACTCATTACACATTCAAGAGTGGCCAGATACTGTTTTCTTTAGGCACTCAATTAAAGGCAGGTGTCTGGCCCCTCATCAGTTCTAGGTGGTCTTTTCCTCTTGGGTTGTTTTCCTTTTCTTGGTGGTGACTCAAGCGCTTTCTTCACTTTTGAAATCTGTAAAACTCCCCATGATCATTTCATATTCTCTCTGGTTACATGTGCAAAAGTTTCCAAGGAACAGTCAGAGCTTGGTAAGTAATTTTTCTTTCTTCTTCTGCTAGGTATAGTTTTATTCCAAATTTCTAGTGGTGGTTAGTGATCTCAAAAGAAATGGAATTACAGATGCAGGAGTGTGGATGGCAAGACAGGCCATTTTCCATTGATGAGTTCAGAGGACACTGAATTCTGTCTGCTGCTGGAAGACCCCAGAAACAGAACAGTGATGAGGACTCCTGCTTTGTTTATCCTCTAATTTTGGGACTTGAAATTTAACTTCTCTCTCTGTCTCATCCTCTCCACAGAAAAGCTGAGAAGGCACCACGTGTTCACATTTAGCTGCTTCTGGATGTAATTGCACGAAACTCACATTGACTCTGGGATCTCTGCCAGGGTACATGCTGACAGAAGACAGCACAGACCTTGGGTTGATAATGAACCTCTCTTCAGTCATCAATATTTTACATTAAATAATCATAGAGTGAGGTCAAGAACTGCAGAGGGCAGAGGGATGTAGAGGGAAAAGATCAGAAAACGCTCGTGAGACTATGTGATGAGGATCATTTGGTGTGAGGAAAAAATATTTTAAAATGGATTTTTTACCTGTACCAGTCTACTAGAGACAAGCTGCCATCTTTGGGAAAACACTGCTCCCCAGGAAACAGCCACCTGCTTGTGGTGGAGCCACATCAGCCTTGAATAAAAAGCAAACACTTGCTCCAGCAAGTGTTTTCAGCAGCGGTGCAAGAGCAAGCTTTGCCCAGTCTTTGTGCAGCTGTACCCTGCAGGAATGGTGGATGGAGCTCGAGTGTGCCAAGATCACGGGCTCTTCATGCTCTGGAATTGCAGAGCTCACTCCTCCAAAGCTTCCCCGGCGCACAAAGGGAGGAGCAGGGAGGGAGCAGAGGGTGGGGATCAGAGGGAGAAGGGTCTGGCTGTGTGTCAGGGGGTTCCAGATGGCAGGCAGGCCAGCTGGGGCACGGGCAAACCAGGCTGCCTGACACCCAGAAGTGCAGGACAAGCAGCTGCTGCATGTGCACGGTGTGCCCAGAACACATCGGATTTGTCATGCGTGTGCAGGCCATCTGTGAGGCAAATGCTCGGCAGCCCCAGCGAGCTGGGATGGAAGCAGGAGGGCTGCTGAGGAGCACCACTGTCACAGGGCAGCAGCTCCCTCCTGAGCTGGGGGAGGAATGGCTCTGGCCCCCTGTATTCCAGGCTGCCGGCATTTAAAGGGTTTTTCCAGGGACAGCATGGCCATGAGAACATTGCACACAGCTGTGGAAGGAGATGGATGTTAAATTGTGCCCACAAAACACATCTGTTCTGGAAAGTGGGCAGCTGCACGTGCCAACAGCTCATTTAGAGAAACCAAAGTAGCCATTCTTTCACCATCCTTTATACAATGCCAGCTGCTGGCAGGGGAATACTCACATTTCTTGCCCTCCCACCCTTACAGGGCACTGCTGGAGTGTAAGGAAAGCACAGCCAGTGGTCTGCTTGGGATTTAACCTGTACCTAGGTTTGGATGCTCCAGAAGTGAGTTTAGTAAGATATTCCAGAATTTTAAAAAACAGGTTGGAAAGGACCTCTGGAGGCTCTGTATTTTAAACTCCAGGCTAATTACAGACTTGACAGGATTTTTTCCAGTTGAATTTTAAAAATCTCTGAGGATGAAGGGACTTCACAGCCCCCTGGCACCTGTGCCAGTGCTTGGCCACTCTCAGAATGAAGAAGTCTAATACTCCTTTAAACAGGAAGGGAAGAACTTTAAATCACATTTGTACCCCGCTAGTTTTTCTCCACTTAAAATCTTGTACCCTATTTGTTCATCCTTTCACCATCAGTTAATGCAGGTTGCATTTAGCATTTCATATACAGGCCCATTTCTTCACCATATCGGAGTAAGATTATAATCAGGAAATACGAAGTGAGAACTATGCCTAAATATTAGAACCAAACGCAGGTTTTAAACTTCTTAGCAATTACTTTTTCTTTTGAGGGAGGAATAATATCTGTATAATCTGACTAAGCGCTGCACTACCTTCTCCTTCTGTCTTTTTTTTTCGCATGGAATTTCACAGATGTATCATTACCCTCACTATTTTAGCTTGGATAAAGGGCATTCCTTTACATAGGATTTTTCCTACTTCACAGGGACTTCATGAGTTTAAATGTAAAAACAAATTTCTGTGGGTACCTAACGCTGTCCCCAGCTCGCTGGCACGAGCCGTGGCGTGTCCTCAGTCAGAGGGGACACAGCGTCGCTGCTGCGACGTCCTTCGGGACCGGCTTCGGCAGCAGAAAGGTGCTGGCTCCTCCAGGGAGGAGAAACCTCAGGAGCGATGGGCTGGGCTCGCGTTAGTCCGGAGGCAAAGGAAAAGAGAGGGGCAATGGTCTGAGTTCCACCAACCAGAAAATGGCAGCGAGGGGCTCTCGCCCTCACTTTTATAGGAGGTTTGAAACCGGCGGGGAGAGGGAAGGAAGCTAATGAGATACAAGCCGGGGGAGGATACAATTCAACAAGAGCCAGTGGGGGAAACCAGGAGATACAAGGAGCCCATGAACAACAGAGTAACAGAGAACTTTCCCGAGCAGTGTGAACCCGGGTACTGCCCAGGGGGATGCGGCTTAGGTCGCTGTGCCGCCCATCGACCCTCCCTCATTGTCACTGTCCTGGGTGGGGAATTCCACCCCAGGGAGAGCCCTGAGCTGGTTGGCATTCAGCTGCCCCCGCCCAACAGCGGGCTGGGCCACCGCAACAGAGACCTCGGAGGAGAAACAACGAAAGGGTGCCGGAACAAAAGAATTTGGGCATTTTTTTTCCTAGTATTCTACCTTTCCTGAATCCAGCCAGCAAGATTTTGGAAGGGCCAAAACAACCACTGAAATACACTGGGATTTATACCACTACTCGTCTCTTTGAAAATATTTTTTTCCTTTTCTCACAATTCTTTGCTACCTCTAATTCAAACCAGCCCCCTCAGTTGTGTGTTAAGTTTCATGAGATGGCAATGCTGCCTCATGATTCAAAGAGCCACGACACAAAGGTCTTGTCCTCTTGTTCAACATGATCTTAACCCGACATCAGAAAAGATGGAAATGATGTCCTATGAAACAAAGTTTTATCCTTTTAAACAACTGCAAAAAATGCCTTGCAGCTTGAGTGAACACTTGTTTGTCGTCCCAAAGTCACAAAAGTTAACTTTTTTTCATGTGGCCTTTCATTTTTAATCTTTGCAACAGAGCTGTGATGCCCACAATGAAAGGTGACATCCTTCAGACTACTCGGAGTGTTTGAAGTAGGAGCAGAAGCAGGAACCAGGTAAACAGGGACTATTTATACCCTGCTGGAGACAAGTCATGAGGCTGTAATGGACAGCTATAGACAGGCAATGACATAGTGGCTAATGAAAAGAAATAGGAAAAAGCAATTGGAAAATTTTCTTCCTTATTCCTTCTATGAAAAATAAGTAGGAAAAACACCCGTGTAACTGGGAAAAAATGCAAATCTTAAAGGTGTCTGATACCCTTCCTGTTATGCTGAAAGAAATGGGGAACTGGAAGCAAGCGAGAGGGGAAGAAAAAAAACCCAAAGCAAATAATCAGCTTGTTTACAAGGAAGATCCCAGCAGCTGGATGAGCAGCAGGAATGGAATGGGACGGGATGGTCTGGCCCAAGCCCACGCTCCCCACAGGCGCAGCCTCCTCACAAGAGTGACAGCATCCCCAGCCAGTGACCTCTCAGACAAGAACACAGCTTCGCTGCTCCCTGGGGCTGGGGAGGGATGCTGGGCACGGGGCCGGACACCTCCTGACGCTGAATTAACTGTGCTGGAGCTTTCCTTCTCTGCTTTCCCTTTTGTTTTCAGGTTTACCTACTCCTGGCCATGCAGTTAGGTCCTTCCCATACCATCCTGAGCTTGCTGGTTCCTAAATCAGCTGCGATGGATTCCGATGTCCCAGCAGAGTGAGGCGTTTTCCCTGTGATCCTGGCTGGGACCACACCTGCTGGAGGTGCTGTTGGAACAGCCTCGGGAGCAGCCTGGAAATTTCTCAGGCGCTTTGTCTACTCCAAAGGAAAGTTTTGGGGTGATTTCCTTTGCTCCCTCTGAATCCGTTTTCCCTTGATTTTACCTCTCTGTCTCTTTTTTCCTTTTCCTTCTCAGCATCCCCTCAGTTGATCCATGCTCACTGTGCTGCTGCTGCCGTGCATTTTACTCTTTCCCCTTGTACTCCTTCCCACTTTCTCCTTTTATGTCCCTTTTGCTTTATTCATTCACCTTTCCTGTTACCTCCTCTCAGTTACCCTCACCTCATTCCTGACAGGTAGTGCTTCTTTTTTTTTTTTTGCTAAGTTGCTCCCTTTATTTTCAAAATCGCTTTTCATGGCTAAACACATACAGCAAACCCCTTACATACTACATAAAGAGCCAGAGGACATAAACCAGCTGAATTTGCTTTTCCTGAGAAGGCTCCGTGTCACATCAGTCCTGTGATAACACAATGACATGGAAATGAGGGACAGTTGGGCACAGTGACCTCCATCACTGCACTCCCACTGCCCTCCCACATCCATTGTCCTCTCCTGCTGGCTGTGGTGGGGTGCTGAGGTGGTTAAAGCACAAAATCTCTGATTTTGGCTCACAGAATGTGGTGGCACTAGGGCAGTTCAGTGCTCAGATACTCAGCAGATGAGTCAGGGAGGCAAAAGTTCAAAGAAGGGCAACATCTACAATCAGAAACATGCTTTGGGCCTGAGGACTAGAGGAGTTAAAAATAGGGACATGTGGGCTTAATTACAGAACAAAGGGAAAAGGGGCTAGAAAAAGGAACAATTTGGGGAAATTAGGAACAGTTGATCAACCAGAGCATTGCAAACAGCCTCAGACACCACTCCTGCTTTCCCTAAGCAAGCAATCCAAATCATGTAACAGATGACCCGTGTTCTGCATGGCAATCAGATGCATGGGGGGCTAAAAACTCAAGGTGTGCAGCTGAAAAGGTGATTCTTGCATGGTAAAGATAGGGGTTAACTCTCTCCTTGCAGGAACAGTGCAGGCACAAAAGCTGTAACAGCCTTCAAACCCACAAAATACAAGACCTGCCTGATCTCTCTTTGATAAGGCTAATTCATGCCCTCTTCCTCAGGCCCTCACAGCCTTGCTCCCCTGTAAATTGAGTGGATTCTCTTCAATTTTCTCTGCTTAATGAAATATATATTTGAGCAATACTAGGACTCTGAAGATATTCAACTGTATTGGCTCTTTTTGAATACTGTATTTCATTGGGTATATCTGTATGTACATAACTGTTTCTAGATATTAAAACTCTAATCAAGGCAATAATAAGTTGGTAGCAGCTGTGCTACAATTTGAAAATGGGCTAATGGGGGTACACTGACTTGGGCCTAAACCCTGCATTAGCCCTGAGATTTCTTGACCCAATTCTGTTTGCCTGTTTTGAACAGCCTTGGTGCTTGTACAGATGGTAGGAGATTGTCTCAGCTCTGAGGCAAAGAAGAAACCTACCACAGCAGAGCAGTGGCCAAAGCAAGCATGGAAATTACTGGATCAGTGTATTTGACTGCTGCTTTCCTTTCTTCTTGCTCTGATTCCAGCAGGGATGTTTAAACATGCCTGGCTCTGTGCACTGTCCAGTGCTCCAGCTGGACTTGGATTTCACATTTGCCAGCAGCACTTGGGAGTAAGTGCAGTGGCTTCCTGGCTGTGTCTTATTTTGCAGCATTGAAACACCATTTTAAACATTATCTTTTTGTTCCAGCATTTATAATTCAAATTTCTGAATACTGAACATAGATTAAGATGAGAATTTTAAGCAGAACTGTTTCTTTCCATTAAAATGTTCCCAACAGAAACCAGAGAAATGCCATGGTAAATTCAGATGCTTCATATAGCACAAGGAGCCTTTATGGCAGAGATCTCACTGTGTCATCAAACTGATAAAGAAGCAATAAAAAAAGTGGGTGATCAGTTTTGGTGATTTGTTGTGGTGATTACACGGAAAAAAGGAACTGATTTTCCCTCCCAGCCCATTTGATTAACGTAAGAACTTTCCCCTCAGAACACAAAGAAATATCAGCCAACCTTGAGGACTTGCAGTCCTGAGCAAACCCTGTCCCATACAGAATAAGAACCTACTCTTATTACCTAACCATGCAACAACTCGTGTGTTTTGTCACAATTGTTCTTGGACACAGAGATATTTCATCCAGTGCTGATAATTTATAGTAATTTTATCACTTAAACCTGTTTGCTTTTCTGACTTGAGCCACTCAGATATGGCAGAGATCAGTACTTTGAAGGAATCTGAGGATATTTGTTTTGGATCACATTTTCTTGGACAATAGCAAAGAAAAAAACCCTTTTTCTTTTTTTTTAAAACCTCTCTGACTCAGCAATCACAGAAATTATAAGAGCCACTGAAACCTATCACAGAAACCTACAAGGATAATTTTTTTTAACTACCTGATTTTTTATGGTCGCTGTGTCATCTGCATGTTATTCCTGACATCTAGAATGGGTGGAAGATAAAGAAAAAAAAATCTGTACTTGAGCTAACAGAATAATGATCATCTTTCCTCTAAATAATAAACCTTATTTGCTCCAAATAACAAACAAGGACATGAGAAAACACTCTTTTGGGCCCAAAGGGTCTCCATGGCCAACCTGACTTCCTTTTTCACCCATCTGTATCTTGGATGCCACCAGTGCCAATAAGAAAATGATCCTTTCTCCCAAGATGCATCCGTGGAGAGCTCTAGGATCTTTATGCTGCAGGAATTATTTCTGGTCACCAAAAAAAGGGAGAACAGTTTTAGAGTGCAGCATATAAATTGGTTCCTGTGGACATTATGGAATGGTAGGGAACAGCTTGAAAATAGCGTTTTCTAATTTCCAAAGCAATATTTGAAATAAACTTTCCTCTTTCTCCCCTGAGGTATTACTGAAATGATGATTTCTTTCTGTTTCCAAGCAAAGAATGTTTCCAAAAATATTTTCTTGCTTAACCCCAACATGCTGCTGAGACATAAAGTTATAAATGTTTATTTTCTGCAACTCCCAGAGTTTTATTTCTCCTTCTTTTATGTAGGCCTGTTTTGCAAAGCTTGATCTCCAGTGCCCAAATGTGGAAAGGCTGATAATATACACTGGAACCAGCATTTGGGGAACTTGTATATCTGGAGAGCTGGTTTGAATAGAAATTGTAAAAATGCACTAAAGAGGAAAATTGACTGCCAAACTTAGACTGGCACACTTCAGGACTTTAAAGGCCAAGCTTATTGCAGAATGGCCTGATTAGCTCTGTCTAAATTCGTTATTGAAATACAGTTAATGTTGGTGTTCTTCAAAACTCTGAAAGATGAAACGTGCAGCAAACATTTGAATGCACAGACTTCAGCTTTAGGGTATTCTTTTGGAATATAGAGTGTGTTAAGTGTTAGAAAGCACTGGACATGTTCAGACAATGCTCTGCTAGGAGGGTGGCTGAATATTCTCTTCAGTTTGACCTCAGGGCTCTCTTCTTGGTTGAAGCTTTTCTTTTCCCCCGGTAGTTGTGGTGCTCAACTTTGCTTCAGTGGGAACATATTTAGTAGCAAGCTGGGAGTTTTCCTTCCTTGTTCCTCCAACAGATTTTGGAATTTCAGTCCAGCCCTTGATAACAAGGTTTCCAAGTACCACAAGAAAGTTTGATGTCCAGGCACTTCAACAACAAAATGCTGTTTCAGTTACTGCCTTGAGGGCTGGATGGGAACTGATGGTGAAGGAAGGCAAAGCTCAAGATCCCAACCTGAAGTTCAGGCCCTCTGCTGCCCCAGGTATTATTTACAGGAGCAGGGAGTGCCAGGACGGCAGGGAATGGCTTCAAACTGCCAGAGGACAGGGATAGATGGGATGTTGGGAAGGAATTGTTCCCTGTGAGGGTGCTGAGACCCTGGCACAGGGTGCCCAGAGCAGCTGTAGCTGCCCCTGGATCCCTGGAAGTGTCCAAGGCCAGGTTGGATGGGGCTTGGAGCAGCCTGGGACAGTGGAAGCTGTCCCTGCCCATGACTCTGGTGGGACTGGATCATCTTGAAGGTCCCTTCCAACCCAAACCATTCTGTGTTTCTGTGGTTCTCCATCTGCCCCTCACCTCCCTCTGAAAACCCCCAGCCATCAATTAGTATCTGACTGTGAGCTTCAGGAGCACTGCTTCAAGCAAGGAGAGATTTGTATTTGCTAAAAGACAACTTACCCAGTTTTTACCCAAATTCTCCATTTGGCCTTTAATCACAAAATTTCATTCACAAATCTATTCCCAGGAGAAAATCCAGAACATACAGTTTCAACTTTCCCTTGTACAGCGTGTGGATCCATTCCTGGCTCTGCTGGGAAAAAGAAACCCCTTTGAGCTAAAGAGGGCAGTAATAGAAATTCCATGCTCACACGTGCTAGGGTTTCATTTCAGTGACATCATTTATCAGTTTGACTTTGCCAAAGGGAAGAAGTTCACATTGTAGTATTCAAAAGCAGCATCTAGGATGAGATGGGTTAGAAAGGCCTCAGGTTTCAAAAGGACATACCAGACGTGAGCCTTCAGTCTACTCACTCGAGTTCATTCCTGGAGATTTGCATTTGTAACCAAAACTTTCTTCGTTTCAACCTTGAAATGCACTTAGAAAATGAAAACGCATTCCAGACAGTAAAAAAGGCTGTGTTAAAAAAGCTCATATTATTTTTTGGAAAGACATGAAGAGAATTTAGGGGGATTTCATGCAGATTCTCTAGTGAAAATGCCAGATAAAAAGCTTAATCACGTTAACTCTCTGGAAGACAAAAGGACTGGCACACTTTGTGTATGTCAACTTACAGAAATCCAAAAACTCCACAGAAGGGTTCTTGTAACTTAATACACTCTGCAGCCTCTTTTTAGTTCCTGGGATACATTTTCTAATATTAATTTTCTTTTTTCACCTTGCTATGTATAACTTAAGCAAAAGCTGGACAAATGTCAGTGACTCAAACACACAAACACAGGTGACTAATCTAGCTAAGCCTTGGAAATAACTGTGTGAATAAAATATAAACCAGTTGGGCTAATCTAGGAAAGAAGGAGATCTCCAACCAGCAGAGATGAATTCTATTCCTGCTCCAAATATCGAATGAATGAAAGAAAAGAAAATTGGCGTGTGAGGATCTCCTTTTCCCTTCTGTTCAGAGCTGGTGTTACATTTCTCTCTGATTGTGTCCCTTATGGTTTGGTGCCCTTTTGTGCACCCTTGCTCCCCCTTAGACAGCTTGTTCAGGCACATGTGACAGCAGGAAGAACAAGTGAGCAGAGCAGAGGGCGAAAAGGAAAGCTGGTGAGAGCGTAGCAGATGGCGCACTTCTGCTCGGGACTGGTGTCCCTGAAAGGCTCATTTAGACACCAGCCTAGGAACAAGGAATCCCATAGGATTTTCTGTTGGCTGTCTCTAGACATTATCAAAAGTGTTGTTTTCTACTTTAAAGGGACTGTGTTGGGAAATTGAACCTTGTGAAATCAGCCAACTCTAAAACTCACTAGAGGTGGGAAAGGGTGTTTTCCCCTCGTGCAAATGGTCACCATTTGGTGAAGTTCTCTTACATAACCATTGTTTTCCTAGATCGCGGCAAATCTTCCTCCAAAGCTCTTTCTTTTATTGTGCTAATGCAGGAAGGACCATGATAATGGGTGTGGAGGCTTCCTTCCCTCCAGAACTCGATTTCAGCCTCTCGCAATTTGTAGCTGAGAAATATTCGAACACTCCATGAATGTTCTTGTGCTTAAAGACCTTCGGTGAGAGCCTTATTCCAGGATTTTACCCAGCTGCTTTCTGAATCCATATGAACTCTCAGGATCCACAAAGAATTCCCCAGGTCATCTAGGAAATAGATGAAGAAATGTAATATTTTGGGGGGGTTTGCTGTGTTTTTTTCCTGTTTCTGTTTGAATCTTCCACCAGTTGGTTTAAGTCAGTTCTCCTATAACAGGTGCCTACACCTGAGCAAGTAGAATTTTCCACAGAAGGCCCTCAAAAGGCAGCTCTGGGTCTTTCTAAAAGCAGGGTCCTCTTTGCACTTAAGGCAGCGGGGAATTTGTATGAGCTGGGATTTATGGGATGATGCTTTAATAGGATTAGGGAGCAGTAACAGAATCCACAGCTGGAGATATCTGGGGAAAGACTGCAGAAAGGTGTAAGTTTCTATTGTCATTTGATTTGAGGAGGGAGAAGAGCACAGAGTAGTCCTGTCTCTTCCTTACCTCTCCTTTTTGTGGCTCTATGAGTTTTTGGCAATTCTTCTGGGTTTCGACTCCACACAGACAAAAGGAGCCTTTTCCATACTGATGAAAACATAGAAGGGAAAATTGGTATAGCTCTTCTGATGGGAAAATGAAGATCAAGAATGCTGTTAAATTATAATATAGGCCTCGGAGAAAATAGAGAATGCTGGAAAATACTGACAGTGTAGCTGGCTTTTAATGAAGGACAACATTTTCCATTACAGGAAACGTAAAGCACTGGAAAATATTTTGAACAGCTATCATTTAAAGTTTTGGGTTTTAGTGGGAAATATCTCTGCTCAAATTGTAGTCATGATACAATCTCATAAATATGGGAACATAAGTTGCCTTTAAAGTTTTGGCCTTTCTTCAGCATGTATTTTTTTTTATCCTTTTATATTGTATTAACTTTTTGTTTGCTTTGAAGAGGAAAACACGCTCCTCTCTGTGTTTCCATTCCCCTCCCAGTTCTTTTAATGAGATGTTTGACTCAAATATCATCCTTCATGTTACCCTCCTAAATTTTTATGTTCTCTCTGTTCTTGTTCCTGGCAACATCAGAGTCTGCCTTCTCCCTTTGTAGAGCTAAATGGCTGTCTTAAACACAAAAATTCTCAAATCAACATCTAAACTGATGTTTCTGTCACCTCTTGAGCATATACCCCTTTTAATTTGTATCACTTGAGTTTTAATCAATTCTTTCCTGATTACCCAATTTAATTTAAGCTGTTCTTCTGCTGTGTCCCTCCATAGATGAAAATGAAATTAAAATAACAAAATCCCATTGAGCAGTTTATCAATAAATCTGCTTAACATAGAACTGTCCTGTAAAGAAAATGAAAACAGTTTGCATTTGTCCAAAGTGGATAAAGATGGTTCAGATGCTCTGACCTAATTCCAATTCAGCCACCAAATGTAGGCATTTTTTGTGAGTATACACCTTGCTAAATAAGTTTCTTTGTGATGAAATTAAGCTCTTCTGATTAAAGGGGATAATTTGTGTACCATTAAAGATGCATTTTTATGTTAACAGCTTACAACACTGAGAAGTTCAAATTCCTTTGTTTACTGTCAAAGTCATGGCAAGAGGAAGATAAGGTGAAGATGAATAACACAGACCACCAAAGCAACTTCTTTTTCTGAAGTTCATTGGGTTTAAATTTACCAACCTTTTGCAAAAGCTGATCCTTAATTCCTCTTGAGAAGCTGTAATTTACAACTGTTATTTGAATCAAATTATTGCCACTGAAACAGGTGAAGGTGCAGTTAATGTGGATATGAAGTTCACAAAACACACTGTGTATTTTAGTAATGAAAAATGAGGTGGTTTGGGTTTTTTTGGGTTTTTTTTGGTCTAGCTGAAAGCTCCATGGCTCTACCAGCAAACTGCTTTTCTAGTCCCAGCTCTGTCCAGTGGTATCTGAGATTCTGGATTACGTCTTTGTTCTGTTTTTCTAGAATTTCATTACTTGGGGAATATTTACTATCTTACTGCAATATTTGGAGTTATTTACACAGCCCAGCAGACAACTGTGCAAAGATCCTGGGGCTGGTGGGAAGCTGAGCCAGTAATTCCATGTGATCCAGTGAATAGTCCAGTCCTGTGTGACTGGGAGCAGCCTGACCACTATTAAGTGGCAATTTGCCAGGGGCTGGCTCTGGAACCCTCACAATGGGAATAATTATGTTTAATTAAGCCTTTTGATCATGCAGAAATCACATTATGCCGGCACACCAGGGCTGTACAAGCCCCTCCTCAGAAGCTGTGCTTTAAATTTGATTTATTACAGGCAAACTCCAAAGCTTCCACACAAAATCCACGGATATGGCCTTTATATCTGGCCCTCCTCTCCCACCCACCCCAGCTCAAACATGCTAAACACAGTCCCTGTTATCCCTAACCTTGTCATAATTATTATGTCTTTTATAAGATAAAACTGACATTACCTCAATGGTGCAAAACCTGCACAGGCTCAGTAGGACCAAAAGTTCATTCTTGGCAGAGCAGAACTACCTGTAGGTGTTTCACAAGACGAAAAACAAACTTTCAATTGCCTGTCACATTCAAAGATATTTCAGATAAGACTCCAATTTGCCTGAAATATTCTCACTAAAAATTGAGGAATGTTGTCACCCCACCACGAGCACAGTTAAACCCTGCCAAGGAATCTCTGCTAAAGACTGAGCCATTACTCCATTTTGTTTGTAAGGCGGGAAGATTTTCCACAAGCATGAGCCTTAAAAATCCATTTTAAACGAGAAACAAAATTTCAAATTGACAAAATCAAGTGCAGTAGAAAGTTCTTGCTTCTTTTTCTTACAAGTCACCAAAGTGCACAAGTATTTCAAACAGCTTGACATCTGTATTACATAAGCAGAAAGCAATTCAGCTGCTTGCAGAATATAAAAAACAACTTTGACCTTACACTGGAGTCATGCTTCAAAAGACTGATTATTCATACGAGGAAAATTGCTCAAAAACAACTGCTTGGAAATATTCTCAGAAAGAAAATAGATCGATTGTTCTGAGGCAATAATATAATTATGGTATAACAAACTGCATTTAAAAAAAAAATTACTCCTAAGGCTTTTTCTTTTTTCACAATAAGTGCTTCATCTGTTAGTATTTGAAATATTTTATCTTCCAAAATGTTTCCCTTGTTTGCTCAGTGTATTTTTTAGCTTGATTGAATGTAACTCTTCAAGAAGACTGAAAGTTGCTGCTAATGGGAGAATTTCAGGCCATGTTGCCCCTCATTAATTCTGACCCCACTAAGGCCAGGAACCGTATCACCGTAGGGTTAAAAATGTGCTGTGTTGGTGGAAAATACTGTAAAAGTGTCCATTAAAATAAAAGTAAATCGTGATTAAATAAATTTTCAAAGTATTCTTGATATCATATTAAATTACATAAATTCTGGATTTATTTTTGGGTAATACTTATTTTCAGGTAATATTTTCTCTCTGAAGGAGGAGGTGCAGTCATCTGGCTGAGGGGCTGAGTGGAAGTTCAGGAAATCTGGGTTCAATTCCCAGCACTGCTCCCAGTTTCCCCCACAGTGCTGGGTGGAGAGCTCAGGCCCTGTTCCTGAAATCTCTTGTGCAGATCCCCAACTCCACTGCTGTGAGCAGTTGAGGATTTCACCAGCTCAGATCATTACCTGGTTAAATGTTAAAGACTGAGGCCATTTCTCCTCAGCTTTCCTCTGAAAACTGTGGATTTCTGTTTTTCCCACCCATTCTCCTTCTGCCCCTGGAGCTTTTGAAATCCATGGATCCAGGTCTGGGCTTGGGCTTCTCTATCCAAGCAAACTGAGGTGTCTGAGCCTTGCCTGTGCTCTTGGAGCAGCACATCTCCCACACTGTGCTCGGTTCTTACAGCACACAGAATTAAACTGGGCTCCAGAATCTCTGGAAGAATCATAAAGTTTGGAAATCACCCCTAAGGTCATCGAGTCCAACCATTAACCCAGCACTGCCAAATCCACCATAAGCCCATGTCCCTTAGCATCCTTAGCAAAATCTACAAGTTTTTAGAACACTTTCAGGGATGCTGATTCCACCACTCCTCTGGACAGCCCCTTCCTGTGCTTGGCAATCCTTTCTGTGAGGAATTTTATCCTAATCTCCAATCTAAACCTCCCCTGATACAGCTCGAGGCCTTTTCTGTCTTGTCCTGTCCCTGTTCCCTGGGAGCAGAGCCCGATCCCCCCGGCTGCCCCCTCCTGTCAGGGACTTGTGCAGAGCCACAAGGTCCCCCCTGAGCCTCCTTTGCTCCAGGCTGAGCCCCTTTCCCAGCTCCCTCAGCAGCTCCTGGAGCTTCAGCCCTTTCCCAGCTCTGTTCCCTTCCCTGGACATGCTCCAGCCCCTCAGCATCTCTCCTGGAATGAGGACCCAGAACTGGACATGGGATCTGAGGTGTGACCTCACCAGTGCCCATTACAGGGGACAATCAGTGCCCTGGCCCTGCTGCCACACCATTCCTGATCCCAGCCAGAATTCCACTGGCCTTCCTGGCCACCTGGGCACACTGAAGACTCACAGCAATTAATTTAGTCCATAAGCAAATCTTGTCATTTGGGTTACAGGATCTGGTTCACACCCAAGTACTGGAGTTCAATTTTTCTTCAAATCCCCTTTACAGTTGTCCAAATTCTCTCCTAGCTCTACTGTTTTTACACAGTTTATTAATGAAGTCGAACTAAAAAGCTGCCATGTATTCCACATGGGAGGTTTCTGGGGAAAACCAGAGAGTTTTCTCCAAGTAATCTGTGATTCTCCTCAGTGGATCCATTTCAAACAAGGATTTTGCCTTAGTGATCTGGTCACAGAGCTCTGGACAGTAACATGACATAACGTTACATCAGTTTTAAAAGGTAATTCACTTAGTGCTTCTGATGTGTATCCTAATTTTATCACTACAGAATCACAGTTCAATGGGCTGCTTCTTGTCAAGCTCAGAGCTATTCTTTTCCTACCTTACATTTTTCAAATAGTTTCTAAACCAAGGGAAAGAATTTCACACCACCAATCAAAATAGGCCACTCAGCAGAAAAGTTTCAATTTCCAGCTCTTAATAAATCACACAGATTTAGATCAGATTCACGAATTCCAGAGAAGTTATGCATTTATGTTCTCAATTTCCATAACAGAAGTTGCAACTCAATAGGAAAATCTGAACTCTCTAATAGTTACCTGCTGAACTTAATTTTGGGCAGAACCCATTTGTTTATGTCTGCTGGTCCCTCGCTAGAGAAATGTTAACCATAGTACAATATTGACATAAACTTCAGCTCATTCACTTTTGAGCTAAATAAGCAAAACAAACTATTTCCTTCTTTAAATCTAACACTGATGGCTATTTATTGCACAGCATATCTTGCTATTAACAGAGGCAAAACAAGGACCATAAAAAAATCAGATGTATTAATTTACAAAAGAAGTGTGGGGCTGGGAATCTCCTTGAAAACTTCCCTCCATCAATGACACCGTGGTGTCTGTAAGGTGTGTGGCGTGACCCCTTCTTGTGCCAGTGATCACCTCCCCATTTTGCATCCTTGATAATTGAACTTCTACATTTTGGTGAGCACTGCTGCTCCTCTCTGAAGGCTGACACTGCTGGGGCCTTCTCCCCAGAGCCAAAAGGAAGCTGCTCCAGGAGGTTTTTTGCCAGGGATGCTGCAAGCGAAGCCCCACCCTTCCCCTGCACTGAGGAGGGGGCTGAGGAATGCAGATGGATTCATTCCACAGCTGAGGTCTCTGAGTTCACAGCAGAAAGTGCTGCAGTCATGTCCCCAAACTGACTTCTTGTCAGACTTTAAAATGAAGCACTGTGCTTTTTCTCTTCGATGCTAACTTGGCCAGAAGGGGCTTTTTCATTTAAAAACATTTAAAACACAAAACTCTGTGTGTGTGTGGGTAGAAATACTGGGAAACAATAACATCTGTGACCTGATACCTGTGTGTCAGGAGTGATTGGTGATGCTGAGGGTGCATAAACACATGTAGCAATTAATGCAGCTTCTCCCTGACCACCAGCATCACATTTGCTTTTTCTTCTGTTGATTACAAATGTTGCGTGATTGCTTTTAATCCAAAAGTAATAAATTTGTCCTGACTGCTTAATCTCATCTTTAAATGGAGCTCTTTGGTTTCATCAGCCCCCGATTTATTGCAGTTTTGAGATAAAACAGCCAATGTTTGATTCTGTTTGGTTTTAGTGTGCTGCATCTTTTTCAATTCTTACTTTTGCTATGTTTGTGTTTACTTAAATTCCTTCTGCAGATAAACTAAAACAGTAAGATCTTTAGAGTTCCAAATCTAATTCTTGCTTATAATTTTTTTTCTTCCCCCCCTCTCCCCACCTGCTCCTCGTTTTCCATTTGAGGTGCATATAGAGTACCAAAGACATCTCAGATAGTGCAGCATTAATTGAACCTCAAGATGTGTTTCAGCTCTCACTTTGCAGTTCTATTGGCCAAATCCAACAGTTTGCTCTGCCAGAAAATGCCAGGTGGTAACAGAGAATAATTTTAGGTACTTTTTTAGCTGTGCACCAGATGGTGATAACACAAGTAATAATATCAAACAAGTATTAGCTTGTTACTAACCCCTGCCTCCACATGCTACAGATACAAAAGGTCATCTATATGAAGTACTCACCATGTGCTGTGCAAAACACAACAGAAATTCCAGCCAAACTGGTCCCTGGGGTGTCCAGGAAGCACCCTGGTGGAAATTCCCCAATACCTGTGGAAAAGGCAATAGGGAAAAAAAAAAAAAATTAAACAGAACTATTATTGATCTTTTGTGATTCTGATTTGGAACGAACCCTGTCAAGCAAGTACTTCATAGTGTTATGTCAGTGCATTGCCCTTCAAATAAATGTGACATAATTAAAGCAATTAAAGGCTGTGTCTTTATTTAAGGCTTACCTGCTTAGAGGGATATTTGATGTGAAACAAAAAACCCCCCCAAACCTATGCAAGCAATGATCTAAAATTAAAACCAAATTATTTCTCCCTTTACCTTCCATTAAAAGGAGTGGTTAGAACTTTCTACTTCCTCTGGAAGTAGATAAAACAGAGGTGCCTTCTGTCTTAATTTCCCCATGCACATTTCCAGATCCTGACATTTTATTTCCCTCAGCAAAATCAGACCTGAAATTATAGCATCTCCATGCTATATTGCAAGTCTTAAGAAAGAATTCTGGACTTCTTCAGAAACTGTATTGGAATAAAGTCACCCAAATTGCAATGTCAGATTGCTTTGCTTTTAATTTGAATACGAGAGTGATCCATTCCAAATGCTTCAGAAAAATATTGCCTTGTTCAGCCCCCTCTTACTTCCCCCTCAGCTCCTCCTCCAGGCTTCCTCAGGTCATTTCCAGTTTGCTTTTAATAGAAATTCCTTCTGACCCCAATCTTCTGCCTGATGAATTCAACCTTTTGCATGTATCAATCATACAAGCCTTTAATCCAACTTATGGGGGGCTGGGGAGAACAGGAAGAAGCAAATATATGGGGATCAGTGGAATTACAGCATGGTGCTCAAAACCCACCCCCAAATGGCTGAAATTAAGCAGTCTTCTGACTCTGGGAGCTGAGAGGCTTTTTTGTGTCTTGCTGCTTCTTACCTGAGTTGGAGCCAATGCTCAGGACCTTTTAGACTCATCAAATTATGGGTTATTGTTCTGCTTCCAAGGTCTGCCTGGCAATGTCTCCTCAGTGCTTGTGTAGTCAAGGTCTCAGAAGCATTAATGGCCTCTGGCTGATCTCTCCTTGTGGATGCATAGTTTGCATGCCTGCCTGCAGGAGAAGTCCTCCTGCCTGACCTCTGTTCCAGTCAAGAATGTGGCCAGCCAGCCAGCCATCAGCACCATCTTGTGGTGCTGGCATCTCCAAACCTCTCAGTGCTGTCATGGCATAAAAGTGGGAAGAGCAATCCTTGAATAATCCAGTAGGCAACGCCTAAAAGTCACACTCTGAATTTGAAAGTGACTCTGACCTACAGAGCTGTTAATGTCCTGTCCCATGGCTTCTGCACGTAAAACCAGATATATTTCAAAATAAGCAGAGATTAATTATACCAATAATTGGCATTTCCCCCCTCATAGTCATCTAAACCCATTTATTTCTGCTGTCACACCTTTAATTGGTTGAGTAAGAAAATCTTGCTCATAGAATCCCAGAATGTGTAGGTTGGGAAAGACCACAGTGGGGCATCTGGTGCCACCTCCCTGCTCCAGCAGGGCCATCCCAGAGCACAGGATTGTGTCCAGAGGGCTCTGAAATATCCCCAGGGAGAAGACCCCACAGCCTTTCTGGACAATCTCTTCAGGGCTGGGCACTGCCCAGGGCAGAAGTTCTGCCTCGTGTGCAGGGGGAATTGCTGGGCTCAGGCCCTACCCATTACTCCTGTGCCATTGCTGGGCCCCAGAGCAGAGCCTGGGCCCTGCTTGGAGCCCTCCCTTCAAATCCTTCCCCAGCAGTTCAACTGATTTTCTCAATCTTGCTTTATTCTATCACAAAGAGCTGATAGCTCTTGAGAGAAGAAAAATACCCTTCAAGCTCATGATTGAGGCAAATTTGTAACTCCCACTTTTATGAGATGCAACTCAAAAAACTGCCAGGTTTCTTGTTAAAATGAAGTACTTCCATTTGCCCTCTCCTCCCCTGCTCATAATCATTTGATTCTTTAAAATTGAAGTGGAAAGGATTTGTTTTCAAAGCAAGTAAAGTTGAATAGGAAAACTAACTGGGGTAACTGTAGCAGTATCCTTCAGTAGTAGCTTCAGCACACCCCCATCCCCTGGGAACATTATATCTGGAATATTACTTTATTCCAGAATAATCAGTATGCTTTGAAAGCAAAGTAATTCTTCTTGGGAGGAATAAGGGAGAGGGGGAGGGAGTCCAAGCCACTTTCACTCTGGATTAGAATTCCCCACCAGTTGTTCCTTGCTGCTCAACAGAGAAAAGAAGCCTGGACACAAATGTGCTTTTCTGGGACTCCGAGTGGACAAAGACTTACCATTAAAGAGGCTGGATAAGAAGTTAAAATTGAAAAGAGAGAAAACACCCAACCTCAACGTACACTGCCCTCATACAAAGACTTCTTACCAACAGCAGCAGCTGTTGCCCAAAATAACTACTTTACTTTAGCAATAATCCTGAACCGTAAGACCAACTGAAACCATCTTTGGAAAAGAAACACATGTATTCTTTAAGGCTTAGATAACACACCAGTGCTTAATTTGAGCCAATGTGGGTTTCTGAACAGTGTGCAAAGCAAGAGATGCTCACGAAATGTGTTAAAGCACTTTCCTTTCTGTTGGTTTGGAGCTGAATCCATGACCACAGCTGTTTCTGCAAAATATTCTTTGACTTTAGTTAAAAAACACCAAAATTTTAATAAATGTAATGATGTGTAAAGTTTTGAGGAAAATATATTCTACCTGTTTTTCCTTCACACTAAAAGTTGCAGTGAAAAGAAACCCCCAAAGCCCAAACCTTTAAATGCATGAGAAATGCTTCTGTGAAAAATTCTTGATTAATTTTATGAAGGGAAAAAAAAATTACAGATATATTGCAGGAAGCCTTGTTGCTGTGCAAGAACAAGGCTTGAAGGAAATGATGGTTCCTCAGTCATAATTTCTCACCCTTCTTGATTCACTGGTGACTTTGAAACTCAAACCTGGTTTTGGCATTATCCCACTGTGCAGACTGATTTTCATGGTTTCTCATGGGAGGCCATTATTAATGCAGGTTAAATTTCAGTGAGTGGTAAAACAATCTCTCTCATGACAGTCTGTCCTCTCCAGGAGCAAGGAGCCTGCTCAGACACTCAGATGTCCAGGGAAGCATCACAGTTAATCAGCAGGAGCAGGGAACTAATCGGATTATATTGTCTGATCCTATTTTCTAATCACAAGAATTTGTGATGGAAAGAAAACCAGAGCACATGTTCTAATTAATACACTCAGAATTTGCTCTGGAAGGCGCTTCAGCAGGGCTAAACATGACAAGATACAAAATAATCTAGAGTTCAAGGACTTATATGAAATTTAAGAAATGTATCAAGACTACATTGTGGAAACACCTGTAGCATTTTATTCCCTGCACTCTCCTTTTTTTTTGGATACAAAAAGGTGTTGGTTGTGATGATGGTGATGGTGGTGGTGAGAGGGAAGGAAATGAAAAATGGAAGGAGAACCTTCAAGGCTCTTAATAACTCACCCTGGTTTCAAACTCAGTATTAACTGTGTAGAGCAATAAAGAGGGATGTGAGTCAAGCAGCAAAAGCAGGATTTTTGGAGACTGCTGCTAATACAAAACCTACAGTACCTGGTGCCCATTGGGCTGAATTTTATCTTGGACTGGTGAATTGTGGTTTTTAGTTGCCTCTCTGCTCTTCTCTTTTCTGCTCTGCTCATGCTTGGCTTTGCTGTGTCTTAGGAAAGAAAAATCCTGATGTCTCAAAGAGAGAATATAATTCAGTAAGTGAAATAATCTGTAAATCATTATTAATAAATCTCTATTGAATTACAGTTTTACCAGTTTTCAGAGGGGGTACTAACGTGAAAATAAAAATACAGTTCAATTAAAAGGCCACGGAGCTGAATTTTCACCTGGAGTTTTAAGTGGCACAGGTAGAAGAAGCAGCTGTAGAAGCACCATGTTCACCCCTGATTAAATATACTCCAAAAAGCTGAGGGCTGGGTTTTTCTTCCCCTATGTAAGTGTTGCACAACATTAATGGAATAGGAATTTATAGCCCTGTAACAGTTTACAGCTCCTAAATTGAACCTCCTGACTTTGCCTCAGCAAATGTCTGTCAGTGGCAGGATTTGAATTGCAAACTCTATTCCATCAATTTTTTTCAATGTAGAATATGAAAATGCCATAAATGACATTTTAGGGCATATTCCACCAGCTTAGCAAAGATGGAAGAAACAGAGACTGAATAATGTTGGGAGGAAAAGCCAGAGGAAATCCAGATGGACCTTTTACATCCTCAGTTTGGTATAAAAGTTGTTGAGAGAGTGGGGGATTACGCAGTGACACCTGTACAATATAATATGTAAGGTACTGATAAGTTATGAAGGAGCTGTTTTTGAATGACTTTTTGGAGTTTCCCCTTAAAGAAGTCTGTGTTTTGTTATTGCAAAGGGAAAGGTGGGGACAGCTTTATGTATGCTCTTTTGCCATGTGTATTGCCTGGTTAACTCTTTCCTGAAACGCAGGCCATGTGCCAGAGCTTTTCAGGAAGCATTACGTGAAATTTAAGGTCTCCCGAGTTTTAACATGGTGTGAATAGTTCCTAATGGGTTTCCAAAGAGGGACTATCAAACAATTCTTAAATAAACATGCTTTGAGCACCGCAGAGCATCCACTGTAGGCAGTAGAGTAGATATCAAGTAGCATCTGCTCAAACAAAAAGGAGAGCCCAGGCCAGGGAAAAACTTGTTTCATTCAAGGAGGAAAGTAGAAATACAGGGCCTGTGCCACAGGTTGTTTTCCCTCTTCTTCCTGCTCCTTCTGCCTCATCCTGCAGTGTCCTTGTGGGATCTTCTGGAGGAAAATGAGTCCACCAAGTTGGTTAGAGAAAAAGGCTGAGAGAACTGGGATTGTTCAGCCTGTTCTGTTCTCAGAAGAGAAGCTTTGGGGTGACCTCATTGCAGCCCTTCAGTACATGAAGAGAACCTTCAAGAAAGATGGAGAGAGACTCTTTATGAGGGTCTGGAGTGACAGGACAAGGGGAAAGAGCTTCCCACTGCCAGAGACCAGGGTTACATGGGATATTGGGAAGGAATTTTTCCCTGTGAGGGTGGGCAGGCCCTGGCACAGGGTGCCCAGAGAAGCTGCGGCTGCCCCTGGATCCCTGGCAGTGTCCAAGGCCAGGTTGGATGCACTTTAAGCAACCTGGTTTAGGAAAAAGTATCCCTGCCCATGGCACGAGGGTTGGAACTGCATAATCTTTAATCCCTTTGAACCTGAACACCTCTCTTATTCTTTGATTCCTTGTACAAGCACAGAGCAAAACTCCCAGCTCTCTTCATTAAGAGCCAAATCGAACAGAAGCTCAGAAACAAACAGTATGTTCATCACACAGCCTTAAACTTACCCAAGAGCCTGTCCCTGGGAGAACCCAGTCGACAAAGCAGCAATTCTGCCCATTCGCAGTTCCTCAGGGATCAATTAAGAGACTATTATACTCTTTACTGCTGCTGCAAGATGAAAACAGCCAGCATCTCCAAGGGAACTTCTTGTAAAACCCAAATTGAGCTTAATGAGAAAAGACTTTTGACAAATGCTGTTAGATGTGAGATGCATTTAGCACTTGTCAGGAGCTGTATTCCTGACTTAATGAATTTATAAGTTAAGTCATGCTCCAGTGTTGATGTGAAGAAGACTGAGAGCCTTGGCTTTGACGAGGCTTGAAGGCACTGAGTACAGAGAAGAGGCCAAATTAATGGGATTCACATTAACCTCCATTAAATATATGAAGATGAACAGCCATAGCCTGGGTTGAGCTGAATTTTAAAGCAGGTTTTCTCTCTTTAATATGTGAGAATACACAATTCTTTTGGAAAATAATAAAAAAAATATCAAAGTATAGATAAAAAAGAACTGTGGACAAGCCTTAGAAGAATTTGCTCAGGAAGAATGACCAGCAGTCAGGTTTGGTCATTCAGGAGTACATTTGTCACCAGGCAGGGCAGTCTGTCATCCCTCCCTGTGAACTCCAGTATCAGTGAATTTTACAGGCTTTGTGTGTATTTGAAGAACACAGTGCAGTCACTAAACCAGGATGTGCCAGGTCTGCGAATTCTCCCGTTCTGAGCTCTATTCAAGCCAAAAAGGTGGGAAGAGAGAGGGAGGAAATGACAACTGTCTCATCCTACAGCTGCTGTGGTCCTGGCTCTGAGGCAGACAGGCATCAAACTCCATGGCAGTCTCAGAGATCTGTCAAGATCTTTCTGAAAGTGCTGTCAAGCTTTGCCATCTTTCAAAACACAGGAGGTGGATTGTGCCCGTATCCTTGTGCTGCAATGTCTTCAGGACATTTTTAAGTGCAACCAAAGTAAAGAGCAACTGCATTGTAAGAGATTTTAGGGTCAAGTGTTTAGTACAGCTGGAACAGCCTTTATGCCTCTCCAATGCAGGCACGAGTACCAGAAAGATGAATTAAAAATATCACATAATTTCTTCCACTGTGTGGGAAGATTTTTTCATCCCTAAAGCAAAAAGGGGTATCCGGGCCCTTCTGTCTCCAGAGCAAGGTGCAATTCCCACAATCCCTGGTACAAAGAGGGGCTCCTGCCCAGTCAGCTGCAAAACAGAGGCATTAAAAGATTCAGAGGCCTTGATAAAGCTGCTCTGTCTGCACATTTAAAGTTATATCCAAAGGTCCTTTTTTAAAATTTCTGGTTTTCTCCATCCTTAAATACATCCAGTTTCTCTCCCATCTCAGCAATCTCGTGTGCCTCACTTCCATGGCAGGCAGGACAAAGGGGGCTGTCATAAACCCAGTCCCAGCCAGCCCTTGCTCACAGGCCTCACACCTACATTTCTTCCATAAATTCCAGTCAAATCTCTATTCTAAGAGGCAACTGCTGAGTTGGCTGCTGGCCCTGGAAACCACATTTTCAAATAAAATGCAATAGAGGAGAAAAGAAAAGTACTTTTCTTCTTAAGGACAACAAAACAAAACTAACTACTGCTAAGAAAAAAAAAAAAAAAAGAAGGATTTTAGGTAATGGCAATAAAAATAGGTTCAAATTTAAACGAGAGTTAGAAATCATTCTCAAAAAAGATTCCTATTTGAAGACCAATGGGGCAAGAGTCTCAATAAAGTGGGAGAGCTCCTTAAAGGTAATGGGTACCTGACTATTTATTCCAGAGATGAGTCAATGTCTCTTCTCAAGACAATCCCCTCTGTACCTGTAAGCTGTAGGGAGCTTCCCCCTCCCAGCCTCACATTTTGATTGATTTAGCAGCCACCTGGCCTAAGTGGCAGAAATAGAATGAGAAACATTTAATGAACCTGACAGAAAATGCTGCAAGTGTGCTTGGAAATAGTGAGGATAACATTAACATGTCAGTAAATATTTCATGGATTTACAATCCTTTCAATTTAGGCTTTTATTGACTTAACAAACAAGGATATCCCTGTGCTGCCTTTAATCCATTTACAGTTGGTTGGGTTTTTTAATCAAAGATATGGGTAAGGGTAATGGGACACTACTCATTTCACACTTGGAGGTATGAAGTGCTCAGAAAACCAGCAAACCCTCAGAATATTTCGCAAAATGTTTATTATCTAGGGCTGGAAAGAATCCCTGATATTCAGATTCTGCATCATGCTATGGAAATATATCTGCTGGACAGAAAAAAAGCAATGAAGGAAATGGAAGAAAATTTGAGTCCTCTTTTTAAAAATGTTATTTTTAAAGAAAATAAAACATCACCTTGTTCATAGAAGATATTTGTTCTTCTGAATCATGAATCTGCAAATTATTTTCAATTATTCTAAATTTCAACAAGACCAAAACCACCAGACCCAGCATTTTTACAAGAAAGAGAAAAGTCTAACAGTGTGAACATCTCTTGCTTGGAAAACCAGGCTTTTGTTAGTCTGTATTTCCACTAATTGCAAAGGCTTCTCTGCTAATCAGAAATATCAAATTCTGCAGTCAATATTTGTTATAAGACAAGCACAGAATTTAGAAAAGCCTAAGTATTCAATAGCAGCAATCAAGAAAAGAAAGAATGTGGCACTTTTACAGAAGATTGGAACATTTTTTTCTGGTGTATTACATAATTGAGCGAACAGCCCCACTGGATTATTTCGCGTGTAAAGTGCTGAAAAAGCCTCCCAGTGCTCCATGCTGAGCACGACAAATTCTGTGGAGGAAACCAAATTTCTCTTAACTCTGCTCTTATCAGCCCCTGGTGCCAGCAGGAACAGCTCTAGCTCGCTCTGAGGAAAAACACTTGGACACAGCATACCAACACCTCGTTTTATGATGCCTTTTCCTGAGGAAAAGTTAAACCAGTTCACTCCATAAAGGCAGCTGAAAGGTACACAAGTTATTGTTGTGCAGATGGGGTGCGTGTGAAATGAAATATGAAATCCATTTGCCAGTGGAATGGAAAAGCAGGCATGGTGGGAGCTGTAGGAGTAAAACACTGGAATTACTCAGATTGCTTTCTGATACAACACACAGAGGCCTCAGCCTTTCAAATAACCCATCTTTGGCCTCTGGAAAGGCTCCCTTCAGGATGATTTTTGTTTATGTTCAAGCTGGCCACAATTATAATAGTAAATGTCTTGAAAGTATGCAAGGGTCAGGCTTTACTGCTGATTGGGAAAAGCAGTGTTTAGAAATTTGAGAGCTTCCTCAAGTGTTTCATGAGAGGAGTTGCTTAATTAATTGAACTCTGGCATTTTAGCCACCAGTCTGCAGCAATAAGAGGAGACGCTGCACAGGTGTAGGAGGCACTGATGTTGCAGTGGTTCAAAGGCTCTAACAGGAAACTGGAATCTCCAGGTACACACCCATGGTCCTATCAGGAATCACAGCTGAGACACTTCAGCCACTATCAGCTGCAGAAGCAACAAAGTAATTTCAACGACATTTGTTTCCTAGACACACATTAGTGTTCTCTTAATTATAGAACCTGATTTTTAATCTTTTTTTTTTTTCTTTTCTTGAGAAGGAGAGACCTGTGAGCTCTGACCCACTGGCCTGAATCAGGAAGCTTTAAATACCTTTGTCAGTGTTCTCTAGTCCTTCTGCCAAGGCCATGGCCTCCTTTGCAAGGGCCAAATAAAAAGTCAAAAGCAGATAAATTCTCAAAGAACTGTAAGACTGAAGAAGCTGTTCCTTTTCCAGAAAGGGTAACAAAGGTATCTTTATATATCCTGCTCAAACAACAGGAGCTGTGGGAAGAGGAGGGGGAGCAGGAGCAGAACAAGAGATTCCAGATATTAAGTAGGCCTTTATATATTTTTATACACTGATTTGAGGAAGGAAGAGAAAATGTAGCCCATGAGGGCGAGTTCAAAGCAGCAGCTGATATTGTCCAGGATGTTCAAAGAGTGCTTTAAGGAGCTCTCTGAAATTCTGATGACAGCTCTTTCTTGCACCTCAAATCTAAGATATAGGTGACAAAAACCCCAGGTAGATTTGGAGTATTTTAAAGGTGAAGAAACAGTTCCTGAGCTGTGGCCTATAGATAGCTACGTGTTCCCAAACTCCTTGGTGAAAGGCTTTTGAGAGGTTGCTGTTGAAATGTGAGGCTTCTTCCTTGTTTCCAACTGCAAAAATGGATAGCTGGAGTTGGGCCTGAAAAAGACATGAAATACATGAAAATCCCCCCCAGCACTACAGTTCTGTTGGAGGTTACCCTGAAGTATGTGACTGATCTTTAGGAGGAAGGGAATGGGTACTTGATGTGAATTCAAGCAATCTCTGCATTAACAATGCTGTTTGTACTCCAACAACCTGTCCTGAAGTATCATTCCAAGGAAAAAAATCAGTATAAACATTTGTTAGGTGCATGGCCTGTTGGTTTTGGTTTTTTTTTTTCCCTTTTGTCCTTATAATCACATGAAGCAACCATGGCTGCAATCTTTTTGATAAGCATCAAATCACATCTTTATCTTGCTCCGTCGAGTTCCATAGCCTCATTCCAATTCCATAAGGGCACCTGGGAAGGCAGGAGAGGCCAGGGGCGGATGACAAAGGACCTGTTTCCATCCCTCTCCATCTGACATCTGTTAGGGATCTCCATCCCTAACAGCAGTCAGGGCTCTTCTGACTCTTGCCAAACCTCCTTTTTTTTTTTTCAGGAAAAATCAAGGAATTTCCACCCTTATTAAGTAAAATCTTATTTCAATAGGAAAGACTAAGAAAATTCTGAACAAAAATATTTGTGAAGTGGTAAATCCAGCCCATGTGTTAATAGGAGAATGTATGCCCGTGTCAATGTGTATAAATTGTTCTGAACAGGAGTATAGGGCACATTTGCAGGATAATATATTTTCATTTTTCAGAGTGTGAAAACAATGAAATAATCACCTTTTGCAATGTAAGCAAGCACTGTGGATTTTGTTCCAACTTCACGTTTTAGCACTTCGTCCTGAAATGTTTAGGAATACATAGAAAGAGAACAAATCTGAAATTTTCTAATATTAAGTAGGCCTTTAATTATTTTTATATAGATATAGAATAGAATATGAAGAGATTATAATTTCTACCTGCTAAAGAGTAACAATTTTCACAGTTACAACTTCAATAGTAATATATTTATTCTAAGGTATTCAGCACTAAAGAAGAGCATTTCTATCTGTCTGCTACCACGTCTTTGAGCATTTTTTTCTCTTAAGTTTTTTGATTTATGTTTTGATTAGCTATCGAATATTCCCTGACTATTTCTATTTATTCTTTCTTGATTTGTTTTCTTTGTCTGTTGTTCACAAATAGCCTTTTGTCTCTTTTGTTTTGCTTTTTTTTCCAAGCAGAATCTTTGCAGATACTGTGTCATAAACGGAGCTGGTAAGACATTCCTGCTCTGAGAAGGCTCAATTCCTAACCCACTAATTTAGTGGTGGAACTATTTCTGGGGATGTTATGAGTCTGTGTGCTAAAGAACCTCTTTTCTGTGAGTGCAAAGGCATCAACAATGATACAAATGGCCTGTGCTCAGATGTTTTCCCTACATGGTGGGCTGGTTTTAATGAAATTCTCCTAAAAATATGTATCACATTAAGTTTGCCTGCTGATTTTGACATCCAGTTTTTAAAAGCAGTCAGTGAGGAGTACATACAACTGCTTTATCTTATTCAAGGATGTGTAATTCCTCTTTCTTCGAGCCTGTAAGTGGGGTAAATGTTGGAGGACTTGGTCCATTTTTCTATCACTTGAAGTGTTTTAAGGAAAGAAGAGTGTCAAAAGTTTTGGAGTCTGTGAAACAGAATGTGCTATTTTTTCTTTTCTTTTTGTTTTTCCAGGATTGAAACAGAAGAACGCGATTTTAGGAAGAAATGATGGTATTGACCACTAAAAGTCAAATCCCAGGACACTTGGGCAAGTCACACCCTCTCTGATCCAGTGAAGAGAGAAGAGGAAAGGAGGTAAAAATTCCAGGTAGAGAGTTCCTAGAGAAATGAATTTTGATTGCTGCTGTCAACTTGCTTTTTCTGTAGAAGGCTTTTCATCACTCTCCTCCTACTCTAATGTGGTTCATGGTGGTTAAGGAGAACAGAATTCAGTCAGAAAAAAAGAAATATAAGCAGTCTTTGGGCAGTATTTCACCTTTTTTATGTTGGGACTTACCTGAAAAATGAGATTCTCAGGAAAAAAAATCCCAAAATTGTTCTTTCTTTAAAGTTTCGTATAATACAAGGTGAGGGACAGGGACACAGTAATGTTGGTAAAAGAGCTGATCAGCCCAGCCTCCTTTCAGTTCTCGTCTGAGAGGAGTTTGATATCTGGATCTTATCCTTTAAACCTTGGCTTTCCCCATTTTAAACGAGGATTTAATGCCTGTGAAAGGTGTTAGGCTGATGGTCCAAGGAGCAGGGAAATAACCTCAAATAGTGCACGCATCACACCCTTCATAAAAATATCACAGCACACTGTAAAATTAAATTAGACTCCTTGTTTTGCCCACAGATCAAATACACCACAAGGCAGAGGAATGCAGGGGATTTTTTCTCCTGCAAAAAGAGCTTCAACACCAGCTCCCAAGACTTCCTCAAAGGCGTGTGGCTAATCCCAGTTGGTCTCCAGTACTCTTTAATAAGCCTGAAAAAAATTAGGTGGCCACAGCCTGTACAAGTAAAGCTGGTGTTTTCTGTAGTGTAAACATCTAATGGGAATTGGTGTGTACCAGTTCTTCCTCTCCAAGGTGAGGGATCATGAAATGGCAGCACAAAACATGTGTGATTCAAAGCCTGATGGGTTTAGAGGAGTGACCTAAAAGGGGATAAGACACCACAGTGGATAGCCAGTAACCTAATCTGAAGAATCACAGCCACTTTGAGGAAAATATTTAGGCAATTGTAATTTTCTCCAGCGTTTCAGTTACAGGAGAAGAACACTAACTCTGTCAAAAAATGCGGTTTTCTGAGTTGTTTTTCTAGAAGAACAATTAAAAGATAATGCACAACACTTCAGTTTACACTAAAAACCAGAAAAGCCACTGGGTGTTAGGATAAACAGGATTTAAAAAATGAATCAACCATATTTCAGAGGCTGTCACTATGGGGAAGGACTTGGCTACTGCTTAGCAACTGCCCATATTAAAACATTTATGCCAATAAAACATTTACACTCCTATTTTTATTTGGAAACTTTAAATGTATTTTTGTGCCTGGTATACTCTGGCATTCCCCTGCTAGGGAGGTAAAGAAGGTAGGAACTGTGGTCTAGCCCTAACCAGGAACTTTGCACATCCAGATCCCTGCCAATTCTCACCCAACATCTCGCCCACCTTTTCTTGGAACGAGCTTTTATATCCTCAAATTCCTTGGACCCCAATCAGTCAGACCACAGAGTGAGGCAGGGCATGGAAACAGCAATCCTTGCTTTGGTCTGCAAGCTCCCCAGGGCAGGGAGAGACCAAAGCGTTTTGGTGCTGTGACTTGGCCTCGTGCTGACCCCTCGTTCCAGCCCTTTGCTGGTGGCTCAGCTGGGGATTCTCCTCTGGCCGAGCAGGAAATCCACTGAGGGAATGTGGGGCGGCCCCACCTCGAGTTCTGGGGGCAATTTTGGGAGCCATAATATAAGAAAGACATAAAGGTGTTAGAAAGAGTCCACAGAAGTGCTGTGAGGGTGGTGCAGGGCCTGGAGGGGAAGCCTTGTGAGGAGTGGCTGAGGGCATTGGCCTGTTCAGCCTGGAGGAAACTGAGGAGACCTCATTGAAGTCTTCATCATCCTTGTGAGGGGAAGAGGAGGGGCAGGCTCTGATCTCTGCTCTCTGGGACAGGGACAGGACCCAGGGAATGGCTGGAGCTGTGCCAGGGGAGGTTTAGGTTGGGGATCAGGGAAAGGTTCTTCCCCCAGAGGCTGCTGGGCACTGCCCAGGCTCCCCAGGGAATGGGCACGGCCCCGAGGCTGCCAGAGCTCCAGGAGCGTTTGGACAGCGCTGCCAGGGATGCCCAGGGTGGGGTTGTTGGGGGGTCTGTGCAGGGCCAGGGGCTGGACTGGATGATCCCTGTGGGGCCCTTCCAACTCAACATGTTCTATGACTCTCCTTCTTGCTTTCAGCAGGGATCTTTGAGAGGGTGCTGTGCATCCATTCCTACCTTCTGTTTTTTTGTTAGACCCAAACCACAAAGTTTTCTCTGAGGAAATATTAAAGGTTTGATTGACAAGAAAAGACTCATCTTTCATTTTAGTAGGAATCCTTGCAAATTTCTCCTGGCTTTTCACTGGAAGAAAGGAGGAAGAAACCAGGAGGAAGAAAAGGAGAAAAAAAAAAATTGTATGGGTCCAACTGAATGCGTATTATTTAGTTGTAGAAATGCCATCAAATAATAGAACAATAGACTTAGAAAAAATTGGAAATATTCTGATTAGTTCTACATAAAATTTTTTGTGTGATTTAAGAGTGTATAATAGTTAATAAGAACAACATGACTTGATGGTATCAAAGATGCAGGTGCCTGCAGTGATTGAAACACACTGAGTGTTTTGAATGTGTGATTTCAAAGCAACTGATCTAGAGGAACAACTCTGTTGTCCAGTACAGGATCTGGTCAATAAAATGGCAGCAACTCCCATGCAATTATTAAATCAACATATTGATGCCTTTCAGCCTCTCTATATCTTGTCTAATTAGGCAAGGTGCAGATGATGATTACAAAATATGGAATCTATTATGTCATGGCCTGTTTAATCTGGTTATTACCCAATGAACCAAAGTTTTGTGAAATCCATCCAGGATTCAAATGGCTTTTTCACATGAGCTCAGAGCTATTTTACTGTTGCAAGCAGGCCACTTAATTCCCAGCGAAGGGAGTGGTCTGGAAAGCAATATGGAAACGAGCCTTTCTCTTTTGGGGAGCCAGTGGTCATATTCCCCTAATAAAAAGTAACCTGTAGCTGTGGTGGAAAAGACATTTACCAAGAGAAAGCTGCTTAAGTAAGAAAGTACAAGAAGTGTTGCTCAGCATGTATTTTGACCTGGGAATACCATACCAGTTTAGCTTAAGAAGGACTAGAGCTCTCTTTTTACCTCATGAAAAAAGTGCATCATTAACAAGTCAACTGCACCAATTGGGCTGCTGTGTGTCAGCACAAAGTTTCCATTCTGGCACACAGCTGTCTCAGCACAGGTAAAAACACCTAAAGGGAGATAACAAGACCAGGGATATGGCTGGAGATCCATATTTCCAGGTGTCACTCTTTCAAGGATATACATGTGAAATTTTTTTCGTGTTTTGTACATTAGTTTCTTGTTCAAAAAACACCACTGATGTGAGAGCGATGGCTGGGCCTAAAATTAAAGCACACATCAGAAATGTTGCTTCAATGAAGGCTAAAATTATGCAGCAATCAAGGGAACAGAGCAGGAAGAAATCTCACTTAGATTATAGTGAATGTTATATAGGAAATACAATCTACTAAGTGAAAAGGTTGTTACTGTTGATGTCTGCCCAGTGAAAAGAAACGCCTGATATTTCTCCCAACAAAGGGTTAAAATGAATCAATGTTAAAGGAAAAAAAGTCGATAGGAAAGCAAAAAAAAAAAATTATATTATGAAAATACTAAATCACCACAAGAAAGAAAAGTACTGTGTGTACAATATTTTATCTGGTTCCTTTACAATCCTTTAACAGAGAAACAGAGAGGTAAAATATCAGATTGGAACAGTTATTTGCCCTGATTTCAAAAAGGTCAAATAGAGCTAAAAGACCTAACCCAGATCCTTGCTTTCTCATTTCAAATAAATCAAATTAATGATTTTTTTTTTTTTTTCAGCTATGGATATGGTACTTTCTCTTCTCCCCCTTCCATTTGAAAGAGCTGACTTAGCAAATTCTCATTTTTCTTTCTTAGGTTTGCAGGATTAATTTTAAGTATATACTAAAATATTTTGCTACATTAGGGTTACACATGGTAGTACTTTTAGCAAATTATTGAAGGAAAAATGAAGAAGGAGCTTCCAAGACACGGCTTGAGCAATCCCAATGAAGGCAGAGCTTGTTGCTGGAAAGCTGAAAGCTTAAATTTTTGGAGGGGAGGGACTCATAAAGGAAGAGCATCAGTGATAAGGAATTCAGCCCCTTGGAGAATTAATGTTAATTATTACAAGTCCTGCCAATATGCAAACAGCCTGGTGGAATTTGTCAGGTTCTGTCCTATCAGCAGATGCAATCTCCTTATAAAGATTAACACCACCTATTTATCATAAGTAGCTGAGCTATAAATCAGACAGCACAGAAAGGAACTGTAATAAATTGCTCAGAACCGAGTTATATTTTGGAGAAAATCCACTGTCTCGTCCCAACAGTAGAAACACACGTTGGCAGGCCAGTGCTTTACACATTTGTGTTCAGTCCCTTGCAGAATAAGATGTTTTCCTTCCTACCTCTACCACTGCAATTAAAAAAATGCTATTAAAATTGAAATTATTTCTTCTTTATTCATGGTCTGACATTGTCCATAAAGAAGGAAAGAGTGCAAAGTGTGTTTCCCAGTTGGTGTTTGTGGATTGTTTTCCCGAGTGCTGACTTCAGTGAACAGGTCCCAAGCCACAGGGCCAGTGAGGTGGATGAGTTCATCTCTGTACCTTCTGGCCCTATAAAAACACAAATGGCTTAAAAACCCCCAAAACACTCCCCAGCTTAGAAAAAGGCATTTTTCCAGGGAAGTCTAAAAGTTATTAAACAAAGCTTTCCCTGCCTGTAAGTTGGACTCTGCTCTGTCAAGCACTGGAAAGGGAAATTCTCCTTTGCCCTGGGGCCAGGACAGGTTGCTGGGCCAGACTTGATGTTTCTCTTCCCTTTAGGACAGCCTGGGATGGCTGGGAGCTTCCAGGGGTGATGGATCCCTTCCCATCCCTGCTGTTGTCTCAGAGGGGAGGGAGGGGTTCTCTGCTCCAGGCTTTGCATATGAGGACAGGGCTGAACAGGTTGGCAGGAGAGCAATTTCAATGTTCTCTTCAAAACTTTTTGGGTTTGCCTGCATAGAAAAGCTGTCCATAAAATATGTTCATGCGTCAGTTCAGAATTAATTTTAAAAATCTGGGTTTACTGATCTTAATCTGGATTTGGAGAACATTGAAAACAAAGAATTTGCAGCATGGAGATAGGTAGCAGAGGAAGTACCTAATACTTATTTCTGTCCACTTTCTGGAAGTCTTTTGAAGGTGGGTAGCAGGCCCCTGGCTCAGAAGTTAAAACAATACACAAACCCATTTTCTTGTAGGGGATGTTCATCAGGATAATTTCATAGAATCCCAGAATGGTTTGGGTTGGAAGGGATCTTACATCATCCAGTTCCACCCCCTGCCAGGGGCAGGGACACCTTCCACTATCCCAGGTTGCTCCAAGCCCCGTCCAACCTGGCCTGGAACACTTCCAGGGATGGGGCAGCCACAAAAATAATTCCTTCTCTCACTCCATAACAAATTACATGCTGGATCTTGAAACAGGTGTCAGAATCAAAGCTATAGCATCTAAAATATCACAAAGTTGTGTGGCCTGTCCTAATCCAGTGGAGGTGCCAGGAAGTGGAAGCACAAGCTGTTCATGTGTAGATCTGGCTTTATGGGGAGGACTGGAAATGACTGCACTGGTCATCCCAAAGCCTGGCTTAAGTTTCACACAACCACCACAGCTCGTGTGGACACTCTGGGTAAATCACCTTCCATAACCCAGAGCCCCTTCGGTGGTGCTCAAAGATATGCACGAGCTTTTGCTCAGTATTTAAAGATTATCAGATGGGCATGGAGAAAGGATTTGGAGCACTGGAATGCATCTCCTTGATCTGTTAAGCTCCAGCTGTAAAGGACTTGTTTAACCAGATCCTCATTATTTTATTGACTGCAGGGAGGAGAAAAAATTTCCTTAATACCACCAGGAGTTAATTAACAGGAGTAAATCACTACTTTCCACCACAAGCTGCTGCAACTGCACACAACCTCGCACCTCACCCAGCCTCACCAGGAATTCCTACTTTATTTCTGGAAATATTCCATGCTTCATATGGGCTGCAGTGAAAGTAAACAACAGTTTAGTGAGAAGATGTGATGGAGCATCCAGAACCCAAATATCTCGGGGTACCTCATTTAGTGGTAGACAGGGAGGGATTTAAATGTCTAAGCATTGTTTCCTGGTTACTTCAGCCTCCTGCATGGAAGAGTTCAGTGGCTGCAGCATCCCCCACTCCACAGCTGCTGTACAAGGAAAAGGAATGCTCTCCGTTTCCATCACTGATTAGTTTTTTGCTGTAACAACTTCCCTATCTTGACAGGCAGAGATGGGATATCTGTCAGTCACACTGTGTGTGCCTCAGGATCTCCGAGAGAACCGTTTGAGATTAGGCTGAAACTTTTCGCAACCAGTTTTACCTCAGAACAGCTGTACCTTGCTCACGAAATGGTGAAGTCTTCCTTAGTTCCCTGCATTTTCCTGTTCTCTTTGTTTCCTTGTCCTGTTATCCTCTTCTTTTGGAATAGTTGCAGTCCATTTGACTGGATTTCTTTGCTAAAGGTGCTCCTGGGGATTTTCACACAGATTTGCATCGCAGGAGGACTGAACAGTTTGGTCCTCCTTATTATCCCATCCACTCCCTGGGTGGGTGGGTGGGGAAAAGTCTTCCTGAAGATGCACAGGAGGAGCTGCAGAGGCTGAAGAGCAACTTCCAGGTTTTATATCTGCAGGTTTATAATGAAATATTAATAAAGTGACTGCACTGAAAAGCAAAAGAAGGGAAACGCTCTTTGGTGTGCCCCAGCCAAGCTGAGAACACTGCAATCACAGCATATGTTTTCCCTCTTCTTAAAGACTGCAGATTATTACAGGCAGGCTTTATTGTGGTCTGTAATTTTGGTTTTCTACCTCCGACTATGCCAAACAGCATTTCTTGTTTTGTTCAAGCAGCAATCAAGAATGGTATTTTATCAAGCCACAGCACTGTGACCTTTGGATTCAAAGAGAATATTCCAGCTACTTGGAGCCAACACATATATTAAATTCTAAGGTTGGAGGAAGGGTGAAAAACAGAGGACATGTTTTTTAAGATGTCTTGCAACCCTGAAGCTCAGTTCTTCATTTCTCTTCAAGATTTATCGATTTTGGTGCACAACTACAGGTTTTACAAGGATGTTACACAAAGGGCATTCCATTTATTTTGGTCGGAAGCCAGACAGTTAAATTTCTAAACAGCTGTCTGGGACTGGATGAACACATGGACTCAAGATGTCTTAAAATAAAAAAAAAAAAAGAAGACTTGAATGCTGTTTCTTCCAGTATAGGTGTGGTATAAATAAACAATTAAAATATTCTTCTTTTGTGTGTACATGGGGAAGAAAAAGAAAGTTTCTGAAAGATAATATTAAGTCCTACCTTCAGGACAATTAAATGTATCAGGTTACTAATTAATTTCCTTCCTGGGAGAACACTTAACAATGCTGGAGAACTTTCACACAAAATGTCTAATCAGTGTTTTATAATACATCAAAAAACAACCCCACTGTGAAACAAATCATTGATTCTTACATATATTATAACCTTTCTGCTTTTTTAGTCTCTTTTTTTATTGCAATAAAAGACAAAATTGCCATCCATAGTCCTTTGTCTCTCAAAATACAGTGTACTAATTTAACTGCATTAGGTGGATATCTCATTAATTAAGGTATATGGAATTCTTGGTTTGTTGTTGTCTTCCTTGCAAGTAATATGTTTGGGAAGTATTGCTTGCATCCGTGTGTAGCTTCCCATTATTCATATCCTGACAGCTTTAAAGGTGACTGAAGCACTGAAAATTATCAAGCTATCAGAAAACAGTGAGAAATTGAAGAAGACTAGAGCTCACTGCACATTTCTTACACTGAATAAATACCTGAACACCTGATCCACAATAAGGGCAGCTTGGGATGGGCCTTGACCCAGGCTGAGGGAGTTATTGGACAAGGTTTTTGGTGATCGGATGCACGTATACAGTTGGTATGTCTCTAACTTCTGCCATCTCTGTTGTGCCAGCAAAATAATTTAATTTTTTTTTGAGCAGGAGGCAAGGAGGGGGTAGATTGGACTTTATTTCAGTCAGATTAGTCTCCCATTCCATCTCCCTGTGTGCAAGTAGAAGTATTTGCCACAGAATAATCAAAGGGATAATGTAGGAAGGAATACGTGGCTAGAAAAGAGGGAGATTGCTTACACAGAACTCCAGGAACCACAAAACCAATCAGGTCAGTACAGGCTTTACAGAATCCAGCACCAATACTTCTAATTTGGACTAGAGAAGGAGCAGTGCTACAATTAAAACCCAACAAACCCCAAACTTCAAGCTAAATCTAATCTGAGTATGGCTGAGTGCACATCTCTGTGGAGCTTGACTCTATTACAGTCATATGCTTCTGAGGAATAAACCAAAGCTCTCTTCTTTATAACAGCAGAACCAAAATGCTTCTGCTTCTTGCTGTAGAGAATACAGGGAGAGGCACCTCCCAAAGGCTGGTTTTAAGGACCTAAGGCTTAAATGTCTGCTTGTAGCTGCTTATTGAAAGGTACAAATTAAACAAGTTACATTCCATAGCTACTCACAGAATTCACCACGCTTTAAGACTGGTTCTAAATTACACACGAGGTTCAAGCCAAACCAGACTACAAAGTCATGATGAGAACAAAATGCCCTGAGGAACATTTATCATCCTTTTTTTACCCCCAAGAACAGTTCAGTGATTTAAACACTGCTCAAGACTGAGGGACATAGGCCTACCATGAGAGATAAGAAGAAGATAACCCAGTCAAGGTCATACAGATCCTTGCAAGAGTAGTAAAGTTTAGGCAGTTTTCTAATCCTTTCTGGCTTAAACATGTTTTTGAAGTATTCCTGCGTGGGTTGCAAAATCTGCTGTGTATCCCTGTGCTGGCTGTTGGGAAGAGTCACTGAAGAATGGTTTCTCTTAAAGCCAATTGTGAAAGGGGTTTGGGGAAATGTGATTATTCACAAGCATTTATAGGGTCTCTCTGTAGATTCCCTCCTAATGAGATCAGATTTTCAGATGTGAGGTGAGCTTTAGCCCGAATTCTTACCTGATTTGAGTTTACGACTGAGATCTTTGCATGTGAAACTTAAATGCTGGGAAATTAAAATACAGCTGCCTGTATTGTAATCACAAAACTGTACAGAGAAATGTTTTCATTAATTCCTGATCTGCCTGTTTTGACAGCAGCTTAGTTGTCTGATAACGGCAACGAGACAAATTAAATCCTGCTGCAGGCAGTACACAGACCACATCACTCCAAAAGAGAAATTAAAAACTGTTGAACATCTGTTATTGCTGTGAACTTAATCTGTAGAACAACTTCATTATTTTACTTCACATATTTAACTTTATTATTGAGGAAAAAGAGAGCGTCTTTGTGGTTTGAACGTTGCTTTTTGGGGTAAAAAATTCTGTTATTTACTCTCCTATTTACCATCGATTCTGGAGTGACTTTCTACAAATAAATTAGTTTCTTTGTATCTTAGCTATCCCATCAGCAAAATGGAAATACTATTAATGGGAGTACTATTGCTGCTCTCTTCATGAGGTGCTGGGAATATTAATTAGTTTCAGATTTGCCCCATCAGGAAATGGCAGAAACTACTTCCCAGTATAGAAAATGCTTTGTCCCGTTTTGTAGCTGAGAATTATTGTGGATTGGATCCACCCATGGGTACCAATCAGAAAATGAAACTATTAAAAAAAAAAAAAAAAAAGAGTTTCCAGAGATGTAAAGAACACAAATAAGACATAAACATGAAAGAGAGAAAATGGGAAAGTGAAATTCAGAATTTTGTGTGCAGCTGTAACATGAAGGGAAGTCTTCAGTCTTGATGGAGGGTACAAATCAGAGGTACATCTTCTAACTGAGTTTTGTTAGAATTGGCTTGATATGATTAAACCCAGCTATATTTCAGCTGTTACACATGGTATAGATGTGCCAGCAAAGCACTGTAAATGCCAATAAATGGAAATCTGGATTGCAAGATGGGAAACGCTGATGACTTGCAGAAATAAAGACCATGACTTAATCAGAATTACAGAAGGCAGGTTTAAATAATAATCCAGCCTGTAAAACGTGCAGTAATGATACACATAATTTTATATGTCATATATAGAAGGGAAAGCTATAAACAATATTGCAAAACAGCAGATACAGATATTCATAGATAAAACTGCTCTATACAGACTTCCTATGAGTTTGCATTAACAGGTATATGCTCTCTTTCCCAAAATACTGTGGAATATTATCTAGGATTTCCTAATGACCATCAGCTGGAGAGCACAGGAGCACAGCTGATAACACTTTTGGAACAAAGCATGGTCTGTGATGGAGGGGCCAAGCATTGTGATGAGTCTCCAGTGTTCGTAGGTTTTAATGCTGCTTTCAAAAGGAGCAGGACACCTACAATGAGCTCCTTGTTTGCCATGAATTAACCACCCTCTCCCAGCCTTTCCTATTTGTCAAGAGGTAGACATGAATCAAACTCTGGAGGTGTAATAAAGAGCTGGTAACTCTTTCTTCCTTCCTCCCCCCGCCCCCAAGCTCCCCTTTCTTTTTTGAGATCCTCAGAACTTCAGTTAAAGAAGTTCTGTATGAACAGATCATGTGACAGCAAATGATGATATGCCACAAAGTGCTCCTTTATTCACCATCTCAGCCACTTGCAAGCAGACCGAAACTACATCCTCTGCCTCAGAAATGCCCAGATACCTTCCGTTCCTGCCTCCTCATGGAATGAAATGAAGTAAAATAATACTAAATGCTTCCTGAACAGTGAAGAAAGAGCAGATTTCAGCGATTTTACTGTACCTATAAGCACATTTACCATCTGAACTACATAATAATTTCCACCATATCTCCCTAAATCTCTGCTCTCTGTGAAGCTTTTGCTACCTCAAGTCAAAGAGATTGTCCCTTTTCAATAGCTGCACTCACTGTTTTCCTTTTTATGAGCTTTTAATGAGTCTGGCAATTATTTGTCCATTCACAAGAGTGATAGCTGATCTGAAGAAAAATAGGAGGTAAAAGACCAGCTATTTCAGGAAGATTTAAAAGATTTAAAAGTTTTTTCAGCTTCACGCCTGATGTATTAGCTGATAAATTACCAAAACCTGCTAGAGCAAGAAGGCAGAGGTGCACAAAAGCATTATTTGTGCAATATGCTGCTTTTGTGAAAAGGACACCCTTTTCTAGGATCTGGGACAACTAATCTGACACAAACCCCCTTCTAGCAAATGATGGGATGCCAAGCATAGCTACTTTTTCTATCTACTGGAAAGGTGACTGTACACCTTAGAAAAACAATGTCTATGCAGTTAAATAATTTATCTCTCTATTTTATTTCTCACTTTAGTTCTTTAGGAACTACAAATTGCAGCTCTCCAGGGACTGACTGCTACTCTAGAACTTACGTTATACTATTTTCACAACAAAACCTCATGTCTTCTTCACCAGTTCTTGTGTCCAGGAATGTTTTAGGCTGACCTCCTGCTATGACTGAAGCTTTAGAAATATTTAACTAGGCAATAAACCTTTTATTTTACTTCTTAACAGTAGTGTTTCACTAGAATAAAAATACCTTCAAATTGCTGTTGTATGCTATTTTTTATTTCCAAACAGTTTTTCAGGTTTTCATCATAGCTTTTAGAGTAAATATTAATGGAATCATGGAATAGTTTGGGTTTGAAGTGACTTAAAAATAATTCAGTCCCACTCCCTGCCATGGGCAGGGACACCTTCCACTGTCCCAGGCTGCTCCAAGCCCCGTCCACCCCAGCCTTGGACACTTCCAGGGATCCAGGGGCAGCCACAGCTTCCCTGGGCACCCTGTGCCAGGGCCTCCCCACCCTCACAGGGAAGGATTATCCCACCTAAATATCCCACCTAAACTTAATATCCCATCTAAATATCCCTATTTAAATTTAAATATTATGAAAACTTCTCAGACCATTCATTAAAGAAGTTAAGATTAGTAAGGAAATACCAGCTAACTAATACTGTGGGCTAAATTTCAAATATCAGAGTCAGTTCATCCTTTCTATAGAAAGTTATGGTCTACACATCTAATAGGAAATGTAAGAAATTGGTGATGACAATAAACTTCACCACCTGGCGACAAAGAGAAAACAATAAGATTTCAATATAAATTCTTTCTAATGTAGACTCCAGGCATATATTGATGTCCAGTGGTTGCTACACAAAAGCTATAGAATCAGATTTGCTTCAATAAAATTTCTTTGCAGATCTAGGAAACTGCCTCTTGCCTTCCTACAATGGGAGCATTTTACTCTCCTCTTCCTTTCTGGAGGCACTTGCTATGTGTTTGTCCAAGTTGTTTGTAGTTCTGATTAACTATAGTCACCTATTTCATGTCACAGTGCACAATAAGATATTCCTCCCTCAGACTTTCTGCACACCCTCCTCTGATTCTAATCAGTTTTAACATAATTAACTCCCAAAGAGATTTAGTACAGCAGCAAGTTATATAAAGGAGCAGTTGATTGTTAAAGATGACAGACAAGCCCTGTTGCATGTGCTTCCAAGCAGTGATTCTATACAAAAACCTGGTTAATTGGTTAATTACAATAAGATAGGGGTGTATCATCCATAGCTACCCATCACTCAAAAAAGTTTTAGCTGTGGCATCAACTTCAAATTACAATGAACCCTATTTTCAACCCTGTGCAATAAATTCATCATTGCAAGTGAAATAGAAAAGGAGCATTTGGGCATTTCCAAAATATAAATAAATTATCCCAACTGAATGTTCAAAGAATAGCACTGCCTCTGAGGAAAAAGATATTTTTTCCCTTTCCTGGAGTCCAGCAGAATCCGTCTTTAACAAGCCCTCTAACTAAATGCACACCATCTAAGCAATATTTGGAGTTCCTCTGAGCGTTTCCAACTTGAACCCAGTTAACTGCAGTTCACCTCTTGGAAAATAGTTGCTCTTTTGCCTCAGATGTCTTTGCCATGAATCACAGGTGGATACTCACAGCCACTATTTGTTTTGAAAGCAGAGAATGTTTCTCTACTGAGCTCTATGTGAAGTAATTCAAATATTCTTTAACATGAGCTACATGTAAGTTAGTTTGCTACTGCAGGCCAGACCTAAATTACGAGGCCTTTAGAGCTCTAGGAAACCTTGTGTTCTTCAAGATTGGCCAAAGACATCAGTTTAAACACACCAACATGAGTTACTTGATGTTTCCCCCTCTTTTTCTCATTATATGTTACAAAATTAAAGGCTCCTTAACAAATATTTGTATAGCATGGGCCTGAATGCTTGTACTTAGTGTTTGTAATTATAAGCTAAATAGGATTCCTACTGAATACCTTCAAATAAAAAAATATGAGGGGGGAAAAGTCTCTGTAGAGCAGGCAGGAATAAGAAATAACATTACTGAAGTAATAGACAGAAAACAACCAAACTCAGAGATCCCCAAGAATCTGCTGATTTTAATCCTGAGGGCAATGAATCCCTTAGAACAGTTTCACTAAGGACATACTTCATTTTGTGTTACTTGAAGTGTTGGGATCAAGATAAATTTCTGCAGGACAAGCTGTAACTCCCCCAACAGTCATGGGCTGAACACGCTGTGAAGTTCACATGAAGTGAGTTAAATTTTTTTTTGTATCAAAGGTCACATTTTTTGGCCTTCCTGCTCTTAATATTTATGTTGTTTTTAAAAACCTGTCTTTAAAAGGCCATAAGTGTCCAAAGTAAAATTTTGGAGGTAATTTGATGAAAATTCTTTGTTCTGCCTCCTGCAGAATACACTTTCTGACAAAGCCCTTATAACCAAAAGGAGATTTGGATATGTTCTACAGTCTAGTTTACAATTTAGAAAGATTATTTGATTATTAAGAACCCAGAAGCCTCCATAACTGAACTGCTGGGGGGCATTTGGATCGCTTATTAATCAGTAAAGAGGTTGGAGGTTTTGTGGTGGTGTTTTTCTTGTTGGTTTGTTTGTTTGGTTTTTTTTAATTATATTTTTAGGCCTTATGAAGGACAAGAAGTCTAAAACCTGCAACTGCCCTAATCTTTCATGAAGTTAATTTGCATTTAAATCCCTTGCTTTTGGGCTCCTGCTTCTATACAGCTAAGCTTATTTGCCTTTTTATCTCCGTGTTTTTCATGAACCTATCGTGAAGAAATCTAAGAGGAGTACAAGCTCTGAGCCATTTGGATTCTGTTCCCAGAAAAAGAGAGGTAGCAATGTGTGTTGCCCAATTCTCAGTAGCTTTTTCCTTGAGAGATGTTTGTATCTCTGTCACAGCATTCATTTTTTTTCCTCTGTCTTCCCAGAAATAAAAACAAATACACCTGGTATGGAAAAAGTTGTGTGTAAATACAGGAAAAAGGGATACCCCTTGGCAGTTCATGAGGAAGGTCAGACTGAGGCTAAATAAACAGGATAGTTTTCTCTCCCACTCAAGTAATGAATTCTAAGTGTTTCATGCCTTAATCAAATTAAGGAATGAATTCTGTATTAGTCCCTGAATGCCCTAATTCCAGAAAGTCTCATTTCTCCTGGGGGTCTCACCAGTTCATCCAGCTCATGCACCACATATCAAATCACCCTTCTTGGAAGTTCTTTTCAGTGTTTCTACTCATAGCATTTGGGTTTCAAAACTTGACTGTTTCCTCAATTACCAAACCAATATGAATCATAGCTTTTTTTTTTTTTTTTTTTTTTTAAAAAAAAAAAAAGTTATCTTCCCATCCTCTTGGTTGAAGCAGGGAGGAAGAAACTTTTTTTATGTGAACTTTATCTTGACCCAGTGGTTTCTGGTGTTTGGCATTCCTGTTGTGTCCACCTTTCCACTGAGGGGCAGGAAATGAGGGAGAGAACAGCTGCCTTCTTAAACAGACTGACTCCAACCAAAATCTCCCACTTGGGGGTTTCAGTTCCCTTAAACCAGGCTGATTCAGGAGCAAATTTTGCACTGAGTCAAAGTTTTCTCTTCCAAATGGCTGCAAAGTCACAGCTGTGCTGCTGTCTCAGGTGTGTCCTGCAGTGCAGGTCACCTCTTATGATCCACACTCCTTATGCACTTTCCTTTTTCCTATTCCTTATTCCTTAATTTATTTTGCTCAGGGAAGCAACTCAGTTCCAGTCCTGACAAGGCACAAGTTTAATTATGAGTTTAGTCATATTCTCAAAACTACTCTGCACAAATTTTGTCCCCTGTCTTTAGCCAAATGTAGCCAATTCTTTTTGGTTTTAGAATCATAGATAAGTAGAATCATGGAATCTTAAAATCTTTTAGGTTGGGAAAGACCTTTAAGATCATCGAGTCCAACCTGTTTTGAGAAGCAGGAGACTATAATTAAACAATAAAGTTGTACTAAATGGCATCTCTGAAATTATTCAGTGTCTTTGGACTATTTTTTCCCCCTGAATTTATAATGTTCTTTTAATACTTAAATATAGAGAATGCTGCATAAAATGGTTTTATTTATTTTTTGCTGAATATTCAAAATCTACATGTGCATCTAAAAAAGGATATAAATATTAGTAATACGAGGAAAGTCATACATAGGAAGGGGAAAAAACAGATTTCAAGTAAATGTTTTTTGTTAAAAACTTTGCTCAGTTTCCTCCTTTGATTGTGTTGCATACGCAGACATCCTGCACTCCACTTTTGGGTTTGATGCATTCTAAACCTTGAGGTCCTGAGAGCCTGAGAACTGGAAAACCAAGTGATTTACTGACAAGATTTCAATGTTCTTAGGTCAGTTCATTGTGTTCCTGGCTTTTCTCTGGCTTTTCTGCCTAGACGTGCAGAGTTCAAATCTGTGACAAGCCCCATTTAATAACTTGCATCTGTCTGCCTTTGCTAGCCTAGAAAATGATTGCTCCAGTTTGGCTAATGACCTCGGTGTTCTAAAGCACTCGAAACATCCTCAGTATTTTGTTTATCCCAATAAAGAGCAGCAATACACTGAGCATGGTGTTTTGAATTCTGGAGTCAACATTTCTGTCATGATCTATGTGAGGGCTGGCAACTTGCAAAAAGTTGCTTAGAAAGCTGCAAGTCTCATCCTGGAGTCCAGCTAAATTAACCTCCTTGGTCAAACCCTCACCTTACATTAATCATTAGCTCTACAAGCAGATTAAACTCTCAAAATGAGCAACATGGGGAAAAGAATGACATTTGGAGATAGCAGGGGAAGATAGGAAGCATTGCTATCACATACTTAATCACAGAGGATTTGGGAGAAAATATGGCAAGGAGACCACAGGCTGCACAATTGCAGGAAACTGAGAGATGCAAGGGGATCTTTCACAGTGATTAGAGCAAATGGGACTCATCCATCACTGCATTTCCCCCTGAATTTAAGGGCTTACACGTGCAGAGCTGAAATTACTTGGGGGTATCTCAGCTCCATTATCCTACTTAAGACATAAAAATATGTTTTCCTGACTTGTGAACAGCCGTGACTTTGCTATCTATCTTGCTGGTCTGATAGAAAAATCCTGTGATCCAGGTAAAGCTTTCAGAGGAACCACTGCCTAAAAGTGTAATTGTTCCTCCTTCAGTTCATCTGATTGCACTCTCAGGCTTTTTGGAGCATGTTTGTTTTATTTCTCTGCTTTGCCTCCTAAATCAACAGCCTGGAAACAGACACTGTTTTCTTTTTATGACATCTTGTGTTTTCCATGTTTCAGAGACGAGCAAACAGCTCAGGGCTGGAGAGTGCTGACACACAGCAATTGCTCAACAGGGACACGTTTGATGTGGGGGGAATTAGCTTTTTAAGGCGGTGGGAGCAAGACAGTGCAAATACCACTCGTGCTCGGTGGGATTTCTGGTGGTTGGACACCTATTGGCCTCTGCTGACACCATCAAAGCTGCTGAGACCCACCCGTCACCTCCCAGAGAAACACAGGCAGCTCCTGCCTCCTTTCACAACCATCTCCTGAGGTGGCACTGAGCTCAGGAGAAGTTACTTAAGGAAGTGCTGGTCAGCTCAGGGGAAATGTCAGCCTTCTTATGCACATCAAACAACCTTGGGGACTCTGGAGGGGCTTTCTTTTTTGTGGGAAGATGCTGAGATTCCTAGAGAATTAAAGCCAAAGGACATAAACATTATATACCCACCTATATCAGTGAGGCTGTCACGTGAAATTCTCAAGAGTAAATGTTTGCCAAATGTTCCTGGGTTTGATGAGCTCTGTCAGTCCAAACCCCTTTGGCTTCAACCACCACAAACAGGCCCTGCTCTGTTTTTACCATTGGTAAAAATTGTAGCCACAGATAAGACAAAAAAACAATGTTGGGAAAGTAGAAATTTAAAATTCTAATGACTGCTTAGGAAGAAAAGCCAAACCCTGACATGCAGTAATCAAATAGAGGTCAGAGTTTAATAATGCAGGACACTTTTGCAGATAATGTCAGATACAGGCTTTCAAAAGTACATTAATTTGATTTTTCCTGTCTGACAGAGCACTCTTACCCTCCTCCCTCTGCCTGCCAGGGAACCATCAAAATGAGGGGAACTTAAAATCTGCTGTAAGCTGAAACACGTCAGCAACTGATGCGACACTGAAACGGCTGCAAATACGGTCTCACATCTTTTGCAGATATAGTTTTAAATGAAAACATGTTCTGCCAGCTCCATTTATGAAAGGAATAGGTTAAACCAGGTGAGGGACTGTGATTTAATGCATTATCCTTACAGCGTACTTTGGGAGATATGAAAAAACCCAGAATCTTTCTCAGTAGTGCTACTACCCTGAACAAAGATCAGAATGAAAATGAGTGACATATGTGTAAGTCAAATAAAAATCAATTATAAATGCAGGTCAAATTGATTTACATCGTGGAAGGCTTATTAGTGATGTAAACTTATCTTGAGCCATCTCTTCATTGTAATTTTAAAAACTATCTCTTCTTTTTCTTGCTATGAAACCTGTAGGATTCCCTGATGTTTGACTTGGCGTCCTGAGCCTTCACACCAGGCTGTTGTAGCAAACTCTTAAAATATTTGGAGTGGATTGCAAAAATAGGAATGAAAATTGTTCTTGGTAGGCCTCAGCTTCCTCCTGCACACTTCCTTTGCTCCTCTGGCTTTGGCAGACCTGGAAGTTGTTAGTAGCAGTGAGGGATATTCTGCATTTAGAAGGGGATCCATTGTTTGCATGCAGGGTGAGACCAGTCTGCAAAAGTGCTCATGAAATGGGAAAGGAAACCTTCACCTGCCAGGCAAAGGTAAAAGGATGGTGTTGCATTGCTTTTATTTTCAGTCAGTTCTAACTGCATACCTCAGAAATGCACATTTTCCTTCTATGATATGTAAGATACAGCTGTCAAATGGCCTTGTTGTGTGTTACGACTGCTGCAGGAATGGCTGAGCACTGGATGAGCTTCCTACAGGAACACCCAGAGCTGTGGGGCGGGAAACCTTGGGGACTTGAGATGCAGCATTTCACTTCTGAAGGAGTGAAATCATCACAGACTCATGGAATAATGGTTTGGGTTGGAAGGGGCCTTAAAGCCCATCCCATTCCACTATCCCAGGGTGCTCCAAGCCCTGTCCAATCTGGCCTTGGACACTTCTGGGGATTCAGGGGCAGCCATAGCTGCTCTGGGCCCTCTGTGTCAGGGCCTCCCCACCCTCACAGCCTCATCAGAAGTTGGCAAGGCCATGCCTTGACTTTTCAGACTTCAAACTCAAGAAGTGATGCTTCAGCTAAAGAAGGACAACACCACATCAGGGCTGCTGCATCCACCTTTCATTCCTCCGCATGGTTTAAGTAGTATCTGGGCTCCTGCCTTCAAAGATATATCCCTAATATATCTTTTAAAAGGTTTCAGGATCAAAGGCAAGTCAAATCCAATGTGGTTTAGTGCTTGTGAAACTCTGGAACATCTTTAGGGTTCACAAAGCTTGTTTTAACTGGCAAAATATTTTCCCTTTAATTAAACCCCGTATTTCCCAGCCAGGGTGATTCAGTTTTATATTCAGCTGAAGTGAGAGAGTGCTGTGTGTTCATATAATCTAAAACACACACAACAGAATGGGAACAGAAAACTGGATGCTAAAAGCCTTCAGACATAAAACAGCAAATTGCTCATTAGCAAACAAAGTGAAATAGCAACTAAAAAGGCAGAACAAGACTTGACTACTCTTGCAACAAAATCACGGGGCAGAAGTGTGATGTCATTAACTTGCTTTAATAAGCAGAGTTGCCATTTAGGGTGCTGATGTTCAACCAGAGGAAATCGTCATAGAATTTTATAGATCCATATAAGTTCATATCTGCTGAAAGCTTCCCCTGAAAAACACTGGGTCAATTTCTGGAATTTTTACTTTTGGGAGGAGACAAGTGAAGAGATTTCAGAGGAGGAAAAAAGGAAAGAAATTTGAGGAATCAACTCCCAAAGCTAAACAGGTAATAGCACACTTAACTTACACAGAACTGAGCTGCAGCCATGTGATAAATAAAGAAAAAGGGAAAACCTACTCAGAATATTCTTACCCAGAGACGTGAGTAGTTGTGGCATCCTGTCCTGTGGTGCACTCCAAGAACTGAAACAGCAGCTGCTCAATGATATCCCAGCTGCACTTGAAAATTCCCACTTAGTGCATCATTCCATGGACCTCACACTTGACTCTGCTGGCTTGATTGCCCTCCCTTTTTAGGAAGAACAGAAATAGGATGTGACAAGCTCTAATACCATTCAAGGCTAACTCTGGAGACAGGAAAGATACTCCGGAGAGGACAACTAAACTGCTTTTGACAAGTAAGAAAAATCCACCTGCAGTGACAGATTGTTCACTTTAAAAACTCAGCTTGAGAGAGGAGAAAATTCAAAGAGGTGTCCAGTCACAAAAGTGTGAATGGGAGAAACAACTGGGAAAGATTCGGGAGCATCCTATTCCTTTATATCTATACTTGAAGAATGTGGGAAACAGAGGAGCAGAAACTTCCACAGGCATTAATGAGTATGATTTACAGCCCTGGAAAGAGCTTGGGTTGATGTATTGATAAAGATACAAGACCTTAAGCACAAGAATTATAAACCTATGTTTTCTATAGTTATAAATAACAATATGTATTGGATGATATGGTGAAGAGTTCTTAAGTATAGCAATGGGATTATATAGTTTAAGAATTTAGATGTTATAGTCGAAGTATATGTGTGTATGTGAGCTAACAAGTCATTGGTTGCGAAACAGATGCAATGCAGTAAAAAGTACCAAAGGTGATCGGTTATAGAGTCATAGCAAAGCTTCATGTTAACTGCTCATTGGACCAAAAAGTTATAAATTGCCATGTAACTCTGAAACTTGTGACTGTCTTCAGTTATGGTGACTTGTTACTAAATATATGGCCTCTGAGACTGATGCCTGGTTTGATTTTTCAAGGAATAAATCGTGATAACCGTGACTGTCCCATCTCTTGGATAAGGCGCCAACAGAAAAATATTCCAAATCTGGTCAGATAGATTTGTATTCTTCAATAAGCTTCAGGTAAGAGAAAGACAAAAACCTTGGCTATTTTAGATCTGCTGCTACACATTTAAGCTGAGGCTGACCTTAAAGCAGAGAATCAAATAGAACCAGACAGAAATCTGCCTTTCTGAGTGGAGATTTACCTTGGACACGGCCCTGGGAAGTGTCATCAAGAGTTTCCTGTTGGGTACTTTGGAGTTTTTAGAGCTTTTTTTTTGGCTCACCAGACCCCTGCCAACTTTTAGCATTTCTTGCAGACCACACTGTATTCTTACCCTTGCCCTGAAAACTGTGCTTCTCTGCTTTTTCCTGGCTTTCAGAGTAGGGATTATCCTTAAAGGTATGCAAACTCCATCTGGCCTGATGTTTGGAAACCTTTGCTTTGCTTCACCAGTGCCTGTGGGAATTCTCAAAGTGGCTTCTTTCTAAACTACAGGAGTAACCATAGAGTAAAGTGATAATACCTCTACTACTGGACTAAAGCAGTCTTTCCTCACCATCCTTCTGCCTATTGCCAAACCACTGAGCTGTTCCTGTTTATTTTAAAAACTTATTTAGAAATCTGAATCTGGATGGGGATAGGAAAGTAAAGTCAACATGAGGTAAGGAGACGGCGTTTCAGTTACTTAGCTTGCACTAGATTCACCCTTATTTGTTATTGCTAAATTAACTCTGGGCTGGAAAGAAGAGGAAAGCTATAATCAGTTGCTTTTAACTCAGGCTTAAAAATTGTGGCCAAAGTTTTTTAGTATTCTGGATTCCTTTGCCTAAGTGCAATCCCGCAGTGGCAACTGCACTTAGAGAAATCCAAAGAAGTTGTTTACAAGGCAAAACTTTCCTTCCATGGCAGTGAAAATTAAATCTTGAGATAGGTGGTGGTTTTTATTTTTGTTTGTTTGGGGTTTTTGTTGTTGCTTTTGGTTGCTTGTTTGGTTGGCTGTGGTTTTTTTGTTTTGTTTTGGGTTTTTACTGTAACATATCTCATCTCTGAAAGCTCAGCTTCACTCTGCAGAGTTGTTATTTATGGTCAGTGCATAACATTTTATCCCTTCTGAAAAGCTGACTTGGATTTGTCCAAATGCCCGGTAAATGCTGTTCTCTAAATATTTGTATTTCTTGTGACAGCAAAGGCCACAGACCCAGTACAGAGAACATGCATCCACAACATTTTCTTTTGACCTGCCATTCCAGTGGAGCTAAGTGGCAGAACTTGCTGGACACAGCATAATTACTAATCTTGCTCATATATTTTGCTTCACTTTGCTGCTAAGAAAGTTAACAGTGCAAAACTGATTCCTTTTTTTTCCTAAATAAAGTCCCAAGTTTCTCCTCAGCTGCACTGGTCCCTTGAGTGGGACCAGTGCAGCTGAGGTATGTGGTAGCTCCACAACTGTTTTCCTACTGAGATCTGATGCTGACTGGATGCCCAAGAGCCTCTCTCTGGCTGTTTAACCATTCCCTTACAAAGCTTGAGGCCTGATGGCCTCAGGTCCCATTCAGGTACAGAGGTGAGGGCAACACAAAGAGTTTTCCTGCCACGCCTTGCCTTGCCAAAGCCCCAAACAGAGTCCTATTCTTTTCCCTCCCAAGAAGTGCTCAGCTGCTCCAATTTAGCCCTGATCTTGCAGCGTGAGGAGCAGTGGGTGGAGGTTCAGTTGTGCTTCTCTGCTGGCTGGTACTTTTAGGAGAGGCTGACCAGGCGCTTTAACATTTAAAAAGCGAATAAAAGCAAAGTGTAATTGTGAAGATGCCTGGAAATTTGGAATGCATTTTTTCAGGCACAAGAATTCTTCGCCTCCCTTTCCCTAACGCAGACTAAGAAGGATGTTCAAGGTGTTGCTGAATGTCCAAACTTTACCAAAAATTTGAATGAAAACTTAGCAGCCTCACGAAAACAGACTGCCATGAAACTCTTTTAAATGACTTTCTTGATGCTCTTGCTTACAGGTGAGTCACCAGACCCCCATGTTGCAGGACAAAGAGGACATATTCTCCTGAAAAAAGACATTTTAGGGGCTGTGTTTGCACACATAGTTAAGGATGGAAGCAATCCTGATACGAAATAGTTCTTCCAGGGAACTGTTGGGTTCCTGTCTTTCTCTCTGGTGAATATGCATCCCTAAGTGGAAGATTCCTTGCATGTGAGAAGAACTGCTTGCAAATTTAGTTGAAAATGTAGCTTTAAATCCATAGATGCAGAAAGCACAAAGACTGTGTTCATGTCAAGAATCTGCTGAATCCTGTGTTATCCATCTGCCCATGTGTAATTTAATCTGGCACCATTTCCAGTGATGTCATGCCTGGAACGTCCAGCCCTGTGGAGAGAGGCTCCCTGGGATGGAGCTGCTGCATGAGGTGGAGAGATTAGCAGATGTGGTAATTCACTCCTGGCATGGTGTTCACATCTAGTTGCATATTTGAGTAAAGGCAGTTTCTGTTCTTTAATCCATGTAGTTTTGGAGCAGGCACGTGTTCAAAAGACAGGTAGGTGAGCCAGGCAGTTCCACAGCCAGTTCTTCTGGCTGAATATTGCAGTTTTAAGGGGAATTGTTCCATGATGTCATTCCATTTCGTGTCATTTCTAGGCAACTGGCTTTGCAACTGCACGATAAGGAGTGTCTGGCAAAGTCTGTTCCATGTAGATAAAGTTCTGCTGCCTGAGGAGTCTTCCCCCAGCCCAGCTGAGAAAAACTGGGGTCAGTTATAGCCCCATGTGTAGCTGAGGAGACACAGCCACCACTGGAGTGGTGATTTATTAATTTCTCTAGAATCTGTCCAGCAAAATTTCAGCCATACCAGCATTAGGCTGAGAAATCCAACACTGCTGTCCAGAAAAACCTGGTAATCACAAAGTTTTATCCAGAATTGAGACAGCTGTTCATCATTTTTGGAAAATGGACCAAAATATGGCAGTCAGCATTTCTTGGAAAATTTAATGTGAATTTTTATAGTATCATAGTCAAACATATCATGTACCATTATTCAAGTCCTGCTGTCATAGTGGGGACCGTGTGGAGATATGGGAGAATTAAATGCTTGGAGATTAAAACAAAATCCAAGAAGAGTTTAGCATAAGATTCAATTCATGCCACATTAAAGGAATTCCTGGCAAGAGGTTTTTTTCAATTCAAGCCATTATCATTCAACATCGTTACATAATAATTTTTAAGACTTCCTAAAAGTTGTCTCTTGAGGTAGACACCACAAGTGGAAATTATTTCAAGGCAGCAGCAAGGGGCTTTGGAAAGTCAGGTTTTTTTCTTTTTAATGTAGAGTAGTTGAAGATACAGAGTGCTGCTTCTAGCAAGAAAAGAGCAAAAAGAAAAAAACTAGCAAATGCTTATGGCTGAGAAGTCTTCTGGAATGCTAACTTAGATAAGAGAAGTGACAAACATGCCCTTGATATGTATAATTTTCGTCTTCTTTGTGGCAGCTTTTGACTTCATGACATTTGAATCTGTTACTGTGAAATGGATTCAGATGTTGCAAAAACACACCAGATTTTCCAGAGCGTAAAATTAATTGTCTCTAGCACAGAAAGCTGTTATTTTTGTTGCACCAAATAAATCAAAAGCAATGTTAGACTAATAATAAATAAAGCTACAGTCATAAACAATCTGTTCCTTTTGTTAGGTTTTATGTCGCGTTTTGCGTGAGAAGTTCAAACAACAACAAAAAGTTCTGAAAGCTCCTCTCATGGAAATGACTTCAGTCAACAGTGCAAAACCCATTGGAATGAATCTACAATGACCTCCTGCACTGAAGCCTAATTCCTCAAGAAAGGGCAGAATACTCAAATAAGACCCCCAAATATATTTGAGGCTTGTAAAAATCTTGTACAGAACAAAAAATCTTTCACTGGAGGACTGACATTCTGTCCCATAAGCAAAGAAATTCCATAAGAACAGGGTTGGTTCAGAGAAGTCGGTTCAGAGATTGACAAAGTTCAGAGAAATTGGTTCAGAGATTGAAAAAGCTCATAAAAGTTCATAAAGTGAAGTCTCTGAAAAGCAAGTGGGTTAATGATGCAAGAAATGAGACTGTAAGAAAGGAGAATTTATGTTTGGTTCAGAGCTGCTCAATGAGATGTGGAACTCTGTGTCCTTGCACTCCAGCAAAGCTCTCATTAAAGGGAGACTCTTTGATTACTAAGTGTTAAAAATTAGGAACCGTAGGATTCAGTCATCAGACAGCATCAGGAGTGTCACATCTTCAGGCTCCTGCTGCCAGCCTCATGTCACCTGCTGGTAGGACCTTCCACCACAAGCCAGGTTTGACAGCAAAAGCAAACCCAGCCCTTTTCCAGTTAGCAACTCCTTCACATTCCTGCTCTTTCAGTGATGCAGACATGCAAGATTTAGAAATCCCTTTTCCAGAGGGAAGGAGCCTCTGCCTCCTCTCAGTTTCTCCACCCAGCACCACACTGACAGATCACAACAGTTTCATGAATAGCCCTGCTCAGTTCAATTTTTAAGATCCTCATTGCATATCAATCTCTAATTTGAAGGGCACACTTAGAGGATTTTTTCAGATTTTTGCATACTCTGAGCCAGTCATACCCATGTAGCTGTAATTTCATCTGTGACAGGTCCAAGCTAAGGATTTCTCTTGAGATTGTGAGGTACATTACCCTAGAAATTGTGTCACCAACACAAATATGTGGCTTTGGTTTGCCTACAAAATCCTGTGAGTGCTGAACTTGTAGAGCTATTTCTCTTAAGATCTTACTCAAACTGAATTCTTTTGACTTTTACATCATCAGAGGTGACTTTCCAATTCCCACTTCCAAGTTTCCAGCGGTGGCACCAGAAGCACTTAGGCTAATCCTCATGTTTGCAGGCCAATTCAGCATCTTGACACAAGCACTTCTGTCTGTCTGCTGAGACTCCTTTTAAATCCTTCTGGATGTGACACCAGGGTTATGGTTTAGGGGTGAGGTGCTTGTGGCGGTGCTGAGGTAAGGGTTGGACCAGATAATCTTGAAGGTCTCTTTGAGCTGCACCTCTATGTACAGTTTGCTGCCCCTGATTGCTGCTATTGCAGGACAAATAAAGTCTTGACACATTGGTGGGGCTGGGAGGACTCAAGAGACTAAAATAATTACAGGGCTACAAAAATTTAATAGACTACACTGGCCTAAATCCTACCTCCCTGCTTCCATGCTTCCCCCCCCCCTTTTTTTTTTTTTTTACAAACTCATTAGAAGAGGATTAATTTCATATAGATTTAGTGGTGGCTGAAGGTGCAGTGAGGGTAACTGTCTATAAGGAAAAAAGAAAAGCTGTAGGGGAAAACTGATTACATTTCAAGCAGAGCACCTTCGCTTCCAGCAAGATCTCTGCTGTTTCTCAAAGTTTTGGAAAGGTTTTCTGATGACAGCATGGATTGTTTTTCCTGTTGCACTTTCCTTCAGTCTGTCTACAAGCAGTTGTTGAAGTGGATTTAAATGTGCAAATGGTATTTTGAGTAGAGTCTGGAAACTGTAACACAACAGAAACGACAAAGAGAAAACTCTTTAAACTGGGGAGGAATGCAAAACAGGACAGGCAACCGTGCCAACCGTGAGAAGAACTGAAAAGCTCCTTCTGGTGTTTGCTGTAGCAAAAATTTTGTTCTTTCCAGAACTTCAGGAGATATTTATGCTCAGTAGGAACTGAATACCCAATAGGAATTGGGAACATGAATGTTTATTCGTTGACAATGGCACACATGCAGAAACTTTGTGTCTAAGGTCCGCTGTAATAACTGGAGATCAAGATTATTTCTCTTCTCCTGTTCGGATGAATAACAAGACTGCCATCTCCTAGGTACAGACCTAATAGCTTTGTGGAAGACATAAAAATCAAGTTTTTGTGCCTTTCCACAGAGAAAGGAAACGAGTAATTCTCATCCAAGTTCATTAAGACTTCTAAGGAGACACTATCATGCAGGCTTTGTGCTACATTTTTTTAAACTATTAAACTATCACAAGGCTTAGACAATTAGGCTGAGAATTAATTTCTCAGAGACAGCAGGGAACTCTGAGACTGGCACCTCTGTCTGCTTTAGTGAGAAGAGAAAAAGCTGAGAGTATCATCAAAGCAGCCTTCATGGGGCTCTGAGGTTTCTGTGACTGAGGTCCAGCTAACTACTGACATTGCCCCATTTCCTCATGGAGGTACTTAACATCATGTACTGAAAATCAGAGCCTGTGAACAACAAAGGTTTGGAGAGACAACACTCAGTGTGCAAGGTCTGCCTGGAGAAATAAAATTCCAGCCAGAACCTCGCTCACTGGATCCTCACAAAGGGAATCCAGAGGGGAGAAAGTGAGGAGCTATGTGATGAAAATTAAAACCATCAGCATATTCAGAGGGAAACAAAGGCATAAGCAGTTCCCTCAGTAGCCCTGTCCTCACTGCAGATATGGTATTAGCAAATTCCCCCCTGCTACAGAAAGCAATTATGTTGTTTCAACATAATTGTTCTTCCTTGCTGCTGTACATTGCTGATAAAGCAACCATTACGTAACAATTAACCAATGTGGATAATGTTTACCATAAACAACTGCACCAAGGACTCAGCTTGGACAGAGAGTCTGTGAAAAGTTGTCCACTGATGGTTCTGACTCCTCAAGAAGCTGCCCTGAAAATGCACCCAGACCCCAACACGCTGTTCTTGATAACTGCTACCAGCCTGTTCTTCATGTCCTTTCACACCTTGTCTACGCAGCAAATGCATCCCTACCCCTCAAATCCAGGAAAAATAGCTGGACATCATTTCTGATCAGTCCTGCATTTCCCTAGAGGCCTGAAAATTCTTCTGCTCTGTCCTTAGTATCTGAATGCTTGTCCTTTTATGAGCTTCAGCTATATCCAGCTTTGTTAATTTGACAATGATGTAAGGCAAGAAGTGTCCCTATGAAAGGGGAAAATCCACAGTAAAGTGACCCACTCACTCCTAAATATCTTAAAATGTTTGGCCCACGTGCTTAGGAAACAGCTGAATAGGAGCAAGCAAAAAAAGTTTCCAGGAGGCTGTCTTGAGTCAATTATATCACAGATCTGTTTCAAGGGCTCCCTCTCCCATTTGCAATTCATCAAGAATGCTGGAAGCTTGACAAAGAGCTTGGGCCAGAATTGCAGGTACCAGCCATATCCCTCAACAAATCTCCCTTCCATTTAAAGGAGAGAATGCATGAAAAGCACTTTGCTCCCACTGGTACTTAGGAAAGAGAAAAACCCATTCAACCAAGGCCCCGGAAAACCCCAAAGCAAAGCACAAGGTTAATTAGATACGTATCCCTGCTATTCTAAAAGCACTTCTCTCAGAAGTCCGTGGAAGAACACCTGAGACATGTTTATCATGGCCATGACATGCTGCTTGTGAGTTGTATATATAAATAAATAAATGTGTGTTGGGAAGGAATTCCTCCCTGGGAGGGTGGGGAGGCCCTGGCACAGAGATGCTGTGGCTACCCCATCCCTGGAAGTGCCCAAGGTGGTTGTAAGACTTTTTAAAGCACAGAAGAATTAAAATGCTTCTTATGAGAGTCATGTGGGAGCAGAACGTGCCAGGTGTGAGGCTGTACATCTCACCTTGTTGATGTGGTCAAGGTGGGGACAAATAGTTTTCAAAAATCAACAGAGAACAATCCAAATTCAATCATTAAATACTGGAAAATGAAAGAACTTGACTATGTTGCTTAAAATAAATTCCAAATTATGCCATCTATAAAAAAATCTATATTTTAAGACTTCAACGTTAACAGTTTTATTTTCCAAACAGTTATTAATAAAACTGATTTTACTCCAACATACATCAAATGAAATACCCTAGAGTTCTTTTCTTCAGCATTCCAGATATTAATTCCGTTCTGCTCCTTAGCATTTCAAATTGTTTCCATCGGCACTAATTTGACATTAAAAATGTATAAACCAGGGGTACAAAAATGCCAAGAAACAAAAAACCCTCCCAAATCTGACAATTCTTTGGATATTATAGTGAAGTTGAACACTAATTAACATGCAGGCAGATGCGGTGCTAATCAATAAACCAGACATCAACAAGGTACCTGTTAGCAGGGCTAAAAATACACAGTTGTAAAAGTTCCAAGGATCAGCCTTTTGAAGACACTTTCCATAAAAGAATGTAAGCATTGGAAATTGCTTTTGATAGGTGATTTGTATGGCTTACAAATCCAAAATTCCTAAGAAAATCCCATGAAGAAGACTTCGATTCCAAAGGTCTCTGAAAGCTCCGTGTATCTTGAAACAATAAAGGATGTGCACCAGAACTTAATTTATTGCTTTGTTAAATGAATTGCTTCCATGCAACTTTCCTTCTATTCAGATGTAAGTGTGGGAAATAGAAGGTGGAAGCTGAAAATATCACAGGAGAATTCCTCCCCGAAGGAGGAATCTGAGCCTTGTCCTTACCACCTGTGAGATATTAGCAGCAAGTTGTGAATAGATCTGATAAAATTAGTGTATATTGGTAGGATAATGCAGCTGTTGCAATGTAACTTTTGGCTTACACCAGGCTTACTCATAATCTATTTTTATGGTTTTCAAAATCCAGCAAAATAAAAAAGGACCACTGGCTAATTGTTACCATACTGTTGATTCAAAGAGCTATTTGCAGTGCACTCCAGAAACAATTCCCTCTCCTGTCCTCCCCCTCTCCAGCCCTTGAGTGCTTCTAGTTATAGCATTTGATTTCTAAAATTAAACTTGGATCCACCTTAAAGCTCATAGTTTAGAGAATCTGGATAAATGAAATGCCATTTAAAACATCCCTGTGCCATCCCTTTCCTGTGCTATTCCTTTCCTGTACTCTAGCAGAATGTAACTTCTTCACTGCCTAAATGTTTAAGGCAGCATTTACTTTTATGGTTTTCTTTTTTATTTAATTTAAATATTTACCTTTGTTGTTGTTGTTCTCCATATACAAGAAAACACAAATGAATTGCACATATGACTATGGGTATTCAGTAGTGATTTGATTTTTAAACTCAAGCCATTCTATAATCCTATCAAACAAATAATAATGCTAAAGGTGACAAATGGGCCCAGAACCCTTATAATTACCCCATTGTTATCTCATTAAAATAAAGAAATGCAATTCCTGTTTTCACTACCATAACTGAGAAGATTCACGAGAGTTCCCAAGTGGATGGAGTTTCTAAGCTTGGTTACATTGCCTCAAAGTAATTACAGAATTCCTATTTTTGATAGAAATGAAAAATGTGTGTATTTAATTCTACAATAATCTGACTATTTTCTCATACCTGTTTGATGGACCTAATAATTCACAGTTGGATGATTTTACTGGCAAGGATGTTTTTAGCTATTTTTTAATTCCTTCTGTTAGGTCCCTAAAAGACACCTGGTCTCAACAGGCACCCTAAAAAAAGAGCATAATCCAGGTAATTCTGTAGGAATTTTTCATCTGGCACGTGCGTATCAAAGCCTCCTCCTTATGACCACAATCCCAAGGAAATCAACTCATGCAGTGGGTACTTTATAGGAAATAAAACTTTAAAATCTGATTCACAGATCCCAAGTGCAGCTTTATCATAGGCAGTGCATTTAAATTTAAATGCAAGGAAGGCTTTCTGGGTTGGCAGGAGGGAGCTGAAATCTTTCTTGCAGTCTTAAAAGTCTCATGAGAAAAAAAACCCCAGAACCATGAATTTTCTGTGCTGTTCTTATCATGTGGGAAACCACCTGAGCCTGGTTTCTCCTGACCTGAGGAACAGGTACATTCAGGGGTTCTGACCAGGAAAAAAAGACAAATCCTGCTCCATTCCAAGGCAGCACTGCAAGGAATTTGCAAGCAAACACTGTAGTAATTTCCCTGTTTCCAAATGCCTATTCTAGTCTATTTTTGTCTTACTAAAATACTTAATTTCCTCTCCAGAGTCATCTGTAAAATTCATTTTTGATCTCCTTGGTCCCCTTTTTGGGTAATTTGTGTATTCCAATGTCTGTGTCCTATTTAGTGACTTGTATAGTGCATTGTTTTGCAGTTGCATTAACACTCATGGTCTAAAAATACAAAGTCTGTTCACCAGCTTTCTTGAGCCTTTGCCCAAAACTCTTTTTTCATATGACAGTAGGCAAACTTACCACAGGAAAAGAAGAAGAACAGATTTCTTTGTCCCACTTTTTGTCTCTTATAGGTAAATCAAAAATTGGATCCCTTGCAAGGGATGATCCTTCTTAGAAATAATAATTTAAGCCTTAACAAGCACTAGATAACTGAATGTGGTTGTGAAAATTAATTAGATTTAAATACACAGTGTGAATGTTTTCATAGCTTTGACCTTTTGGGAACTATCAGAAAAATCTTTGTGGGATATCTCTTAATTTTTCTTTTCTAGATGTTTCAGCTAATAAATTGATCTTCTGTGTGTATTTCTTTCCAACAGACCAGGGTAAATGACTCCTTTTTCAATGAAACTTACCACTTCGTTTAAACTAAGCCTTTGAACTCATTTCCAATCAAAAATTTCTAGACCTGCTGCCTAATTCAAAAGTTAAAAATATATTCTACAGATATTATTCGAAATGAAATGTTTTCAGTTGCATGGTGCTTTTATTTATTGCAGACTTTACAATGACCTTGTCTTCTTGTCAGGAAAGAGTGTGGAATTTTGATGATTTATTTACTAATAAAAGCACCTCTTATATTTACTCAAGAAAGTGTTTATGTCAAAAATACTGTTGAATTTTTCCAATGAATATGAAGCAAGTGAACATTCTTTCTACTAATTGCTGAAAAAGGGATGCAGGTTCAATCCAAAACATTTCAAAAACCTGAACGAAATGACATGGAATTAATCTGAGGAATTAATCTGAGGAAATCACAACCTGCCCATGGGTAGTGAGTGAAGAAAAGCAGATTAAATATGTCCAAAATACATTATTCAATACACAGGGCAGATCATCCAGGCATATTTTACCTCACCCTACATTGTTGAACTTCATTAGGTTCTCCTTCTTGCCCCTTTGGAAGATGGGAGTGATTTTGGCCTTCTGCCAACCATCAGGCACCTCTCCCCTTCTCCGTGATTTGTCAAAGACGACGGAGAGTGGCAGAACAACATCTGACAGCTCCTTCAGCATCCGTGGGTACATCCCACCAGGACTGACAGATTTGTGGGTGCCAAGCTGATCTGTAACCCAGGAGGAAGTGTTCCTTTCTCTGGGAGGGTTCCTTTCTCTGGCCTGCTCTAGCCTCTGAGCTCTGGGCCTCCCAAGAGCTGGCCTCAGCAGTGAAAACTGAGGTCAATAAGTAATTCAGTAATTCCACCTTCTCTATGTTTTCCTTCACCAGGACACCCATATGATTCAGCAGCAGCCCCACATTCTCCCTAGGTTAGATTGGATATTAGGAATGTTGTTGCCTGGGAGGGTGGGCAGGCCCTGGCACAGGGTGCCCAGAGCAGCTGTGGCTGCCCCTGGATCCCTGGCAGTGTCCAAGGCCAGGCTGGACATTGGGGCTTGGAGCAGCCTGGCACAGTGGAAGGTGTCCCTGCCCATGGCAGGGGTGGCACTGGATGAGCTTTAAAGCCCCTCCCAACTCAAACTATTCTGGGATTCTATGAAATTACCCTGATGAACATCCCCGACAAGAAAATGGGTTTGTGTATCATGTCAACTTCTGAGCCCAGGGCCTGCTACCCACCTTCAAAAGACTTCCAGAAAATGGACACTGGATGAGCCTTAAAATCCCTCCCAAGCCAGGCCATTCTGTGATTTAATGATTCTCTTCTGGAAAAACTGGAAAGTTATCCAGCTGAAGCCACTCCTGGCTCTGTGCTCTCTGGTGGTTCATCTGCAGATTATTTCTCACAACAAGGAAGTGTTTATTTGAAAATAAGCACCTTTTATGAGCATTGAACTCTCCTCTCCTCTAGCACTTGCCACATATGTTCATAATAAAAAGCAAGTCATGCATGCCAATTTTTTCATCCATTAAAACCACTTTTTGATTCATCCTACCTTTGCAGAAGGAAGCAATGAGTTTAAAATCCCACTTCCTTGATATTTTAGTAATATGATGAATGACTTTGCCTATTGACCTCTGCATTGTCTCACTTTCAATGAAACTTTCAGTTAAAATTAATATAAAAATCAAAAATTGTTCCACCTGCTGGATTTGGAACATTTTTTGTCTTCTGATTTAGAAAGAAACAAAGCTATCAATGGGGATTAGAAAAACACCAGAGGAGATCTGATGAGTCAGTGATAAATCTACTTAATGTTTGCCACTGAGCAATTTCTGTTCTGACAAATTTAATGGCTGACAATAAAGTGCTTTTTAATGGAATAAATTGGGTAAAACTCAATTCCTAAAGGCTTCAGGCAAGCCCTGGTAAGCATCTCACATCTTCATGAGATCATATAGCTCTTGATTTAACTCAAAACAAACCTGACTGTAGCTTTTTAAAGTATATAAAGAAATCTGTCTCTCTAGCAGGCTCTCTTATCCTAATAAATTATAAAGAAAACAGGAGTCCAAACTACAATTTATTTCACAGCTTCCTGTAACTATTCCAAGTGTAACAACCAAGTTTTAGGGGCACATCAAAAACAGTAGCAAAGACCTTTTTGCTTTTTCCCCAAAGTTTGTGAAGAAGCCTCAACCATTATTGTCACCCCAATGTGATTTTCAGGTTCCTTGTCAGACCTCTGCATTTCCCCTGGCATAATTGACCTAGACCACAACCACTTAGAACATCCCACAAATGGGATTGGACTGTCTTGGAACAATCGAACGTATGAATTTTAAAAAAATCAAAACCATATATATATAGATATATGAAGGTGAAGATGTGTATCTGTATAACCAGAAACACCTTGAAAGAGAGGGATATAAATACAAATATCTTGTCTGTTCTAACACAATTGGATTGTTAATGACATCCTGATTCTAGACACTTCCTTTCAGAGATGTGAGAACACAAATCTGTTCTATCTCTACTTCTTTTATCTTTTTACTTCCAGGCTCAGAAAGGTTTCAAGGCATGTTGAGAAAAAATTTCACATCATTAAATGATTTTAACCTGAGTTTGCTGCAGCTGGGGGAAACTCTTCCCTACCTCTCCCAACTGTGAGCTCCAAACAGGCATACTGAGGATAGCAGGAATTAATTTGGAGTACGGAGCATGACATAGCATTTTAATTGGACTCCTTTATCAAGATGGTGATAGTGCCATGACTCTCATATCTTCTGAGGATATGCTGTTTAAGGTTCCCATCCTTACAGACGGGGTTAGGAGGAAAAAACAGTCTTTCCTTTCAACTGAGCAGTCCTGGGAACTATTGTAAGATGCCATCTCCTGGATAACCTCCAGGGAGTGGGTTAAAGAACATATGAATCTTACATAACACACAAATGCTGAAGAACTATTCTTAAAAGAAAGAATTATTTATGCAATTTTTTTCCCCAGAAAAAAAATGTGGCCTGAATTTAATGCAACTTCCCTCTGCAAAATGAAAAAAATGCTAGCATATGCCTCTTGCGAATTTGCAAGAAAGCAAAAGAGAGTTTGAGTGATATATAGGAAAATTATTGTATTTAATCAATAACCAGAAATTACCGAGGAGACCAGTTTAGCAACAGGCTTCCTCTGTTTTAGCCATTTAAAAGTAAATTTCAAATATAAAGAAGCTCAGAACAAAATGCCTCATTGAGAATGTGGTATTTCATTTAGATTATTCTTCCAAGTTCTAAAAAGTGTCAGCTATTGCATCTGTGAGATTAAATTTTCAGTATTGGTGGTATGAGAGGGAGCTCACAAAAGGTGGGAGGAAATCTATTTAGCTGTACTAGAGATCAGCACAAAGTTCTTGAAGGGAATTTGATGCCACAGCCTATTTCTGTCTGAAGAATGGCTGAAAGTCTTGACTCTGTCAAGATTAAATCAGAGAACCAGGGGCCCTGAAGGAAATTTGGAGCTTGTTACAGACTTCTATTTCCTTCAGGAGCTTCCTCCAAGAGCTACATGGAAGTGTGCAACAACCCAGCCCTCCTGAAATCTGATTACTTTGTTTGCTGCAGGAGAAAGCTTTTGGGCAAGGAGCATCGTCAGGAGAAATTGCAGGGCTCAAAAGCCGACGAGGCAAGAACTTGGATGAAATCTACTGCTCCAAATGTGTCACTGACATGGGGGACCCAGTTCTAAAAATCCAGGCTGCAGGAGGAGATGTTATTTCTGTCAGCAGTTAGGAACATTTGTGTAGAAGTGTCTGTACACGGTGCTCACACTGAAACACTGTGTTACATTTCAGTGGCACGGCTGCTCATGCACAAACTTTTCTCATTAGGAATTAATCACTTCTGGGGTTTCTAATTACTGTGGATTAAACATTTTGCCGTGGCCTGGGACACATGTGCTGTCCTTATGTTTTTTCACCACTACTGAAAATGTGTAATTTATTGTTATTACTACCGCTTGAATTATCAAAGTGCCCACGAACCCCAGTTATGGGCTTGGATCCCAATGTACTAGGTGCTGTTAAATTTGGGAAGGACATCCAAAATTCTTTAAAATTTGGAAACAAGTTGATAGACAGCAACTGAATACAAGCCAGGAAGACTTGTCAGCACACCTGACAATGACTTAATTTCACCAACAGCCTGTTGGACCTAGCTGTCAACAACTGAAATACTGAAATTTTTCATTAATTTTAAAGATTCTTTTTTAACTTCATCAGTCTTCAGTGTTGGCAATACTACTGCATCTAGAACATAGACCTACATGGAATATACACAGTTTCCGACTTGCCACCCAGTCTTTCCAAGTAAGAAGGTGCTTAAGAACTCTCAAAACAATCCAGGCAACAAAATAGGTAGGTATGTGGTCTCTGCTTCCCAGAAAATCTTAAGAGTTGCAAGCTTTATAGTTAAGCAAAGAAATCTGGATACACCATATCATCTATTGTCATATACCTATGTCTACACATCTATCACTTGGCCAGAGGAAAGATTCTCAGGAATATTAGACATTATTTTTTGTGTTATGCATCTGTGTGAATGCATGTGAATGTGTCCTTTTGTTCTTCCTGTTCCTGATACCCAGACCTGTAATTCTCTGTCTTCCTTGGTGTGAGTGAAGACTGGGGCAAAAAAACTCTGTAGACTGTGTAGTAGGGAAACATTTCAGAACAGAAGGTGGGTTTGTTTTCATTTCAGAGCACAGGAAAGAGACATTCTCGCCTCTGTACCTTGTGTTTAATATATGGAAGACATCCATGCATATAATTTAAGATACTAAGAGCACCATGATATAGGAGTTCTGCAAGCAGAACTTGTTAAACTTGCCCAAGAAATTTTGAGAGAACACCACCATGTCAATCTAAACCATGGCACTGAGTGCCACATCCAGTCCTTCCTTGAACACTTCCAGGAATAGGAAATCCACTCCCTGGGCAGCCCCTTCCAGTGCCTGACAACCCTTTCTGTGAAGAAATTCCTCTTGGTGTCCAGCCTGAACCTCCCCAGCACAGATTGAGGCCGTTTCCTCTTGTCCTGTTGATGTCGAGATAAATTTAAAAATTGACCTCAGAAATAAAAACCCCTTACTGGTAGAAAGCCTGTATTTCCTTTAGATAGCTTGATAGATTTGAGAAACGCAAATGCAGAAAAGGCTGTCATTAATTTTGGTCAATTAAATCTCTGCCAAGTGTTTAGAATGTCAGGTACTGTCCATACCAGGCTTTTGTTTCTGTTGCCTTTGTGACAGTGCATGACACAGCTGGCTGAGTAATAGTGCTGGCAAGACCGAAAATTCAAGTTACCTCTGGGTTCAAAATCCTCAAAAGACTGTTCCTGATATGACATAACCCTGGATGTGATAATCTGGGGAGTCTGGAAGAACCGGTTTTGCTCACTGAGAAGCAGAGCAGCACTGAACAGTGTGAGGACTCTGCGTGTGTTAAAACAAGACTTAGAAAAACACTTGGCCATTAAAGTGAAATGCAAACCTGCTGCCTCCACATCAGCATGAACACATGTTATACAAGCATAACAGAAATCGCTAAACAAACTCTGAAGCAGCTTCACTGTTTAAAATGAAAAGAATCCAGCAAAAGGAGTGTCTAGTACAGCTCTCAAACAAAATCTCCCACTTGCCAGAATGTGCCCCTGAGCTGGTTTGGTTTGCTGTATCCAAATGCCACAAGTGCATTTGTCTGCTCGAGCTAAGAGCTTCTTTCCAAACTGTGTGTCTGGGTTGAGGGCATTAAACATCCCACACCTCACCCAAGGTAGCAAACTGTGCTACCTTGCTAAATTTGGAAATTATCTTACTCTTTTTGAAAATTATTTTTGCAAAGATGCAATTGGAAATGCTGCTGCCAAGACTCAAAGGAGTGACACTGACCTTTATGAAAAGATCAGGTCTTTAGGAGAATAAATCAGAGACTATAATTCTATAAATCAGAGACTATAAAGAGAAAAATTCCAGATTATATCCCAGTCGTTGTGTGCAAATGGAGCAACAAACTGCCATGTTTACACCTTGGCAGGTATAACCCATAGTGGGACGTAAACAGGGGAATATAGAAATATAGAAAAATGAGAAAAAGGCACTGACTCTCTATGTCACTTCTGTGTACCTCAGAGAATTTTGGTTATAGATGGCACTACCACTGCAGTAACTCAAGGAAATAACTGAAAAACAAACCTCAAGTTCTGAGATCAACTGCATTTTTTGTAGATATTTCCAGTGATGTCATTGTAGATATCTTCATTATGTCCTTGGTCCCACCCCAAACTGGATTATCTGACACATACCATATGCTGCAAGGGGTTTGAGTCCCTCACAATTTTGTACAACTTTCAAGATCTAGACTGCTCTCAGATTTAGGCTTCTAAAACAGATTCCTATTTTTTTTATCCAGTTTTGTAACCCAGCCAACATAAGTAATTCTCTGTGTGTATATGATCTATAAACACCTTAACACACCAAAAACTGAAGATGTGGAGAATTTGAAACAACAAAATTACTGACATTTCCACAGCCTCCTTCCCTTTGATTCTGCCTTGACATTCTAAAGCATACCAATAAAATAATGCTAAAAAATAAATTCCTCCCTTTATTTTATATGAAAAATACAGAATGGGGAGCACTGAGCTAAAAGGCTTCAGCACAGAATGGAGTAAAAAGTCTTTTGATTGTCAGTTGAGAACACTTAAATACTGAAATTTCTAAAAGTACTGTTCACCAATCTTTCCTAAAATCATCAGAATAACATTTAGAAGAAGATATTCTATATATTTTTTGTTGTTGTTCTATTATTAATGCTGTTCCTCAGCCTTACCTCCAAGAGAGTTTGCAAGGTAAATTGTGAGCACAAGGGGAGGCAAGGCCAAGGATTGCCTTGCAGGGCTGCCCTGCAGCACAGCTGGCAGCCCTTCTGCTCAGCCCTGTGATGTGGTTACCCCTTCCTCTCCTAAGCACCAGATTCCTGCTCCTGGAATGTGCCAAAATAAACAGCTGGGGTTTAAAAGGAATCCTTCTGTGAGAGTGCTTCATCACATCTGAGCTGCTGGGGAGGAGGTGAGAGTCACCCAGGGGACACAGGGCAGAGAAGGCAGGAAACTATGGCAAGAATGATTTCCCCCCCCCGTATATATTTTTGTAGTGAATTGGTATTTATTATATGTTCATGTTGTGTGTAATGTGAGATGCTGTTGCAAGAGAGCCAATCAGAGATGGACAAATCCTGATAGAAGAACAAGTGGTCCAAAATGTAGAAGAATTGCAAATTGGGAGAAAAACCACAGAAATGTTAAAGAACAGAAATGTAAATCCATTACAGCCAAGATAAAGTGCCAAAATAGGACAAATGAGGCCAAAAATACCAGAAGAACCCATACTTTTATGTATTTTGGCAATTCTGCCTCTCACCTGGCTCTAACTGGAAAATGTAAAGGAATATGAATTTAATAATAAAAAAGAGAAGCAAACATTGCTACAGAATTCCTCCACAAAAGGTTCGTTTCATGCTTGGTATATAAAACACAGTTCAGGTGTATCAGAAATTATCCAGCTGTCACTAAATTTTGACAAGGATGTTGATAGGATAATCCATGTTCAAAAATCCCCTGAAGTGCTGCCTAACTGCTAAATCTTCAATCTTACTCCAACTGTAAAATTTTAGATACCTGGCACCAGAGAAGAGTAACAAGGAACAAAGTATTGATGCTAAATATTTGAAATCATGCAATACCTGCATGTCACTCATAACATTAAATGCATTATATTGCACGTCGTTATCACAATTTATCAGCACTGTGCAGCTGAAACAGAGTTAAGCCACAAGTAATTTCTAATTTTTTTCTTTCTGTTCTTTTTTCTTTTTAATACCTATGCTCTTTCTTGAAAAAAAAAGTCATGTTTTTAGGCCAGAGATACTTTTATTTCAGTATGCAAAGGACAGAGAAGTCAGCTGAGTTGTGCCAAAAAGTTAGAAGACTTTAACTGGCTGGCAGTACAGGAAAACAAAAATATAAATCAGGTTTATCACTTGGAATTTTCATTGTCATCACATAGAGTTTGATAGGCATATTACTGTTGCATAAAAGTGATAAATCTGAGGGGTTTTTCCTATGTTTCAAGCCAAGAAATTCTAAATTTCCTCCTCATGCACCTTTAATTCTTTCAGTCATTCTTCTTCCTTTGATTGGATACCATGCATTATTTTCCCAGACATGTTATCGCTCCTTTGGTTCTAGCCTATTTTATTTGTTGCCATAGTAGTGTCTATAAATATTTTCCTTATCTATTTTTTATTTATATTTTTTTTCCTCCCTGTTTCTGTTTGTGTCCTCTCTCCTTTTTTGTTCTCTCTGCTCTGCTACCCCTCTAACATCTGTCTGCTTAAACAATTCCCCCTTTCTATCCTTTGGGCAGAGCCCTTAACCATCTGTACACTTCTCCATTTGGGGGAAGAAAGGAACTCTCTTTACCACTTAGAACCCATCAACTTATTAAAGATTTCCAGGAAAAACTCCCCACAGAAGCCGTGTGTTTTCCTTTATCTCTCTTCACTGGGCTGCCCTCCATTTTCTTTTTTTTTTTTTTAATTTTTTTCCTTTTTTTGGTAAAACTCTTTATTTGAGTGAGCTACAAGCAATATCCTGAACAAAAAAAATGCTCCTGAAGTCTGTTTCCTACCCAGCAGCTATGCAAACAATCCTCACCCATTTGCAATTCAAGGGCAATGTCTGTACAGTCAGATATTTAAATGAGTATTTAGGTATTTAAATGCCTTTCAGAGGTCCCTGAAAATCCCAGACATGGAGGCATGTCTGTAGAAATGAGACAAAAGCTACCACGAAGAGAAGGGAGGGTTTAAAGTAACTCATTTGTGGGTAGGAGGAGTTTCCTCCTGTGGCCAGGATGACCAGATTCACCCAGCCATCCCTCTGGCTGTGCTGTTCTGTGCCTTTTGGGGCTCCTTGTTACCACCTCTGATCCAGCAGCAGCTGGATTCAGACACGATTTCAGACACTCAAAAGATCTGTGCTACTCCACAGGTGCTGCATGTCCAGCTCTCCTGATTCCTTTCTATCCTGCAGGGACAATCTTTTGAGTGCATTTACTCAGTTAGAATCAGAGTTATAGAATATTCTGGGTTGGAAGGGATGTCACCGAATCCAACTCCTGGCCCAGCACTGGGCACCCCAAGAATCACCCCATGTTCCTCAAAGCATTGTCCAAAACTCAGCAAGTTCAGTGATGATAATTCCAACAGTTCCTCTTTAATTGCACTCCTCAAATGGGGTTGATTTTTTCCCCCCAGCCTTTGGCAACATTTAAAAAGATAACAACTATTTACATGAACTTGTCTCCATGGGCAATTTCCCCAGCAAATAAGGGAGCTCATTAATGCACCTTGGAGACATGGCTGTGTGCTTTGACTTCTTACTCTTTCTAGGCACTCCACCAAGCTCTCCAACTCATCCTTTCACCCAAATTATTTTGTCAGAGATATTTAGCCCCGCCATCCGTTTGTTCTTGTAAATGCCATCTGTTCCACAAACCAAACCCAGTGACCTTTCTGCAGCCCCTGCTGCTGGGATTGTGTTGCCTCCTGCATCTGCATCAGATCCTTGGACTGCAGTCAGCTCAGCTGACATGACCCCCATAATTGTGCATCACAACCCTTAGGAAGAGAAACTAAACTTGGAAAGTTCCATTGCAGTCAAGATGATTTCCAACAACTCCAGCTTTGTCAATCCCTAATCCTAAACTCCCTGCTCCCTGGCATGGGTTTTACATGGAAATAACAAGACCCCTGCCCTTTTCCTTCAGTAGCCACACAGAAAGCAGTCCATTGCTTCACAGTTCCTTCCGAGCTGTGCTTGGCATCCTATCGTAAAACTCTTCCTCTAGGTCCCAGACATATTGCACAAGATTCAAAGGATAAAGGCAATATAAAACTGGAAGATGGCCAGTGAGGAAAAACCTATTCATTTCACTGGCCTGATGAACATTCATTAATTTAAGACCAGGCTGAAATAGGTCCCTGAAGGATGATCTAATAAACCTTTAAAATTGTCACCTTGCAGTCAGCTTGCTTTATTGTCAATAAGTCAGTGACGGGATACAGAGCAGATTCTGAACAGCCAGCACAATGATTTAAACATCCATTAAAGAGAGGTTTCACTGGTGCTTGCCACCACTTCTACATGGGCAATATGTGTTATTTCTTGTGTTTTCATGAGGTTACATAGCATCAAGTTCATGTGGTTTGCTTAGTGCGGGTACAAAACAGTTTAGGAAGATGCAGCACGAAATCTTTTTTCGCAGATGTTTGATCTTGCATTTCCTAGCTAGCTTGGGTTTTCATGCATGAGTGGAGGGAGGTGGTGGTTTCAGAGCTTTCTCTGCTGATGATCATGTTTACTGCAAATTACAGGGTAATAATTCCACCAGAGTCTGCTATCAAGGACAAAGTATGATGAGAGACTCCATAACTAAAACTCTCCTCTGACTGGTTGCAGGTGAAGCTAGTGGCTTCTTTCTTTTTAAGGTCACCTAATACCACCCAACTTCCATGAAAAGAATTTTACCAGACCATTTAAAAAGAGGTTTCCACAACATGTTTCCAAATGCCTTGGAATTCAAACCACATAATTCAAATTTTTCTGAGACATTCTTGTCAAAGATATATATTCTGCTAGCCCCCAATAGTGTCCACATTGTGACAAAGACAGGTTTTTAAAAGTTTGTTCACACTCAGGAAAAATTTCTTAGACCTGCTAGTCCATATTTTGTCTGGACACTGAACCACCACTGAAGTTCAGACTCATCCATCTTTTCAGCTTCTCCATCACTAGTTTGAAAAGGGTAGGACAAAAGCAATTTTGGAAAGATAATGACTTTTTAGAGCACCTGTCACTGCAGGTAGGACAGAGGATCTGAAAAGAGCAGGAGGGAGAGCTGGCATTGGGGAGGAAAAGAAATAGAAACCAGAGATTGTACTGGAGACAGAAAACGAGATGTGGGCAAGTGAGGGAAGAGGGCATGAATGAGGTTTCTATCCAAGAGGAAAAGGGAGAAGGAAGAAAGGCAGCTAAGAGAGGGGATTACTCACTCTTAGGTAATCTTAGGTACTCTCTTAGAATCCATTAGACCAGGATTTTTTAGCCTATGAGACTGAGAAAATCTAGGAAACACAGGAAACGAGTGTCCAGATCTTAGATTCTGGGATAACTGCTGAAACAGAACGTCACAATATCTAATGTTGTGGTATTTTTGCAACACAATCTGAAGTTTCTATAGGTAATTATTTCAATGCCCTGATATTACAACTGTCCTGCAAACCTCACCTCTGGTTTGTCCAGGGAAACAAAATCCTAACTTTAGGAAACAGTGGGCTGCGAAGAGAGATGAAAAGGCTCTGTGGGGGTGATATAAACCAGTTCAGAACAGGTTAGCTCAAAGTTATTCCATCAGGTTAATATCCCACTGAAGTCAGGGAGCCTGGTTATATTTTAGTGGTCAGACGTTAAACTTCAGGAAGCCACCTATTTTTCTGTGCTATTGGCATTAGTCAAAAGTTAATCCTTGGACTTTTTAGCAAAATGATGGGTGATATTTTCACATTTTAATATTAAAGCTGTTGGAGCTGGTTCTGGGAATTTGAATGGTGAAATTGTTGTCATCCAATCAAGAAACAGAAGCAGCAAGAAGTGATTCATACCCAATTGTAAGCCCTCACATTTCTGAGGATCACAGTTGACCAAAAATACATTTTCACAAAGTATTTTACAAAGAATTTTGAGTAAATAGGAGTATTCAGCCTGCAGAAACCTAGTCCTGCACACATTGGCCATTCACAGTTGAAAGCAGGGCTAAAAATACCTCTTAAAATTATGAGGTATTTTTCTAATTCTTCCATTTCTCCTGTATCTAAATGCAGTCAGACACTACAGCAATGAGCCCCAACACATATTATATCATGTATGTACAGAGGCAGAATATTTTTTTCAGTTATTAATGATACTTTTAAAGAGTGTCTTCATTGTATCCCCATAGCTGAATTGCTGGCAAGAACAAGTAACAAGCACTGTGGAGCTCTTAAATGCTGATCTGTATTTTGGCTGCATATACCCATTTTTTAACATACATCTCAAACCACCACCAATTCATGCTCCATTTAATGTGAGTATTCTTACCACTGTAACAAAAAATAATGGGAAATTGAGGGCCAAATTTTTCTCCTCAGACCAGCAGAATAGCAGCCCAGTGCGTTCCCTCCTTAGTTTGACCTCTAAATGCAAGCTCTGCATGCACTCAGGCCAAAACAGGTTATTCCTGGTTTCTGCTTTTGCTGCAGCTACACCCTTACCTCCACACACACTCACTGGATGCAGGGAGAGGTGGTAAAGCATTAAGAATTTTAGTTACACTTAGATTTTTCTTCTCCGGTGAAAGCCGTCAGTGTTCAGCAATGGTAGCACTCACAGTACTCCAACATTTAAAAATACCTCCCTTTGTCCACAGCAATTATCAAGAATGAAGATGAAGCTGCAGGAGACACTTGCTTTATTCCCACAGAAGCAGTACCTCATCAATTTGAGGTCAAACATCAAGTTAGAGGTGTTTCATTAAAATTTAACCTCTGGTTCTAAACTGTCTCACGTGAGCATGCAGGCCAGTCACGCACCCCACCATTGGAGTGATGCAGAGACACTTAAATCATTGACCTGTAACCTGGGAATGACTTTGCTGGTAAAACATTGGCTTTCCTGGTTAAAAAACCCCAGAGGACATCATTTGAGGGCAGGCAGGAGGGGAATGGTAATGTCATTTTCATATCTGTCAGGGGAGGGGCTGCAACTCTCTCAGCTTTGTGCATAAAGCACAAAATGTGCAGAAATAACTGAGGACATTCAGACGTGCAGCAGCCAATAACCCCAACCCAAACATCACTTCACTGTCAGGATCCCAGAGATTAAGTGTGTTGTGGCCCAGCTAGAAATGAAACTGCTTTTCTGTTCTTTTAGCTCTAACACTTGCACCTTGAGGACAAGTGTTTTTGTAACTTTGCTGTGATGCCCAGACCACAGATCCGGGCTGCAGATGCCATCCTGACATTCCATATTTCATTTACAAGGCCAGATAATCCAGTAGTTTGTGGGAAAACACCAGCTCTGTCAGACAGAAAGACAATACTTGGCACCTGTACATCTTTTTCTCCTCTCTCCTCTCTCTCTGGTTGATTCATGGCTCAGCTAATTCAATTTATATATATTAATAATTCAGTTTGTATTTATTTTCAGTGAAGACTGTGAGTTCAAGTCCACATTTACTATTCCAGATTGTGACTCAAACTAGGCTCTACACATAATTTTTTGCACAGGTTTATTTCCTGATGCCACCTGGAGAATTCCTGCAAACCTTCCCTGAGGCAGCCATTCCCAAGAAACAAACAGCTCTGGCTGCTTCACACATTAAAACACATAAGTCTCATACAACGTTTTATAATATTAGTATTTGAAACTAAAATATTTCTAAGAACATTACATAATGATTTTTGGGGAAAAAAAATCCACTTGTTTGCCTAGTACTGCAATTCTCATGACTCCTGCCAGCAGCCAAGTGCAGCAGCAGACGGTGAAGTTTTTGCTAGTTCTCTAAAAATTTGTCCATCTTTTGCTTCATTGACTTCTAAACATCAAAGTAATTATATTATCTGCTGTAATTTACCACATTTCTTTTTCTCTATTAAAATTTGCACACTTTTTATGTGAATTTTGATATGGTTTATTTTCATATTTGCCCACAGGCCTATTCTGGTTCTCTCTCTACACCTAGGAAATATTAGCTAAAACAAAGTATCACATCATCATGACCCTGTTGTGAGCCGGAAATCAGGTATGTGGGCTAATACAGTCATTTGTCAGGGGGAAAAAAGGAAGAAAATGGACATCAGTCTATAAACTCCCAGAAATGTGCTTTTATAAAGGAGAGGACAGTTTGAAGGCAGGTGATGGATTGCTGCAGCCCACAAATAACTCCTGTGAGCAGAGTCACATTGGCACTGACCACTGAAAATCAGTTTGACAGAAAGGCTGAGAGAGAACCCTAAACTTTCCACTGCCTTTTGGTTCTGTAAAATCTCTTCCTGTTAAATATTAGCACGTTGAAGTGGTGGAACAAAGAGAAGGATGACCAAGAGAAGGATGACAAAATGTGTGTGTGTGTGTGTGTGTGTGTGTGTGTGAGCTGTTTGTTTAACTGCTTGGCTTTCTTTAGAAATGAATCTCCAGAAAGACTTCCCTGCAACCTCTTTGAAAACATAAGATAGTGGTTCTCTTTTGCTCCAGCAATGTTCCTGGGGGAATTCAGTTGTTCCCAGCAGCAGAGCCTGGCCCACAAAAGCATCATCAGCCTTTCAGATTGTGAGCGATGACACAAGTTCCAACAATGATCTGATAAGGCCTCACTCCGAGGTTCTCTGGGGAAAACGAGTGCTTTGCTACTTTATTTCACTAATTAAACCCGAAATGTCCGTGTCCTGGCTGCTGGTTGGGCTGCCAAGATTCAGTGCTCTTCTTTTGTGTGTTCCTGACCTGCCATTGATGTCAGCTGCCTCAATTAGCCTGCCAAAAAAATCATAGGGCAGGGGGGACCCTGCCAGACACTAAGCGTCCTTCCACTCCTCTGTGTGCTGTTCAGAACAAGAGGAAAACAATCATTTAACTCTTTTATGTGTCTCCGTCCTTTGCTGCTTTCCTTTTGCAAGACCAGTTCATGTGCCAATGGTCTCCCACCTGGTATTTTGTTCCTTTTTGTCCTTACAGACATGATTTTTTCACAAGGTGGAACACCAGACTGGCAGAATTTCCAGCAAGAATGGCAGATTTAATTTTTTTATTTCTACAAAACTGTGCTCCAGAACCCACAGCACAAACAAACAAACAAATCCAGTACCCTGGGAGGGGCCATGAGCAGAAGTTCATATAGATATATTCTCTCTAGCTATTTTCCTTTTGGAGATAAATCACCCAAATCTCTATAGTCTCATGATAGGCTGAACCTCTGGAGAAAATCTCCATCTCTTAGACAGATGCAGTTATAGAAAAACCTCTTCATCTTCTAATGCAGATTTTGAGAAGATTACCTGAGTTTTCCAATAAAGCAGGATCTAATTCAAAAGGTAATCAAGGTTTGGCTATATTGTGGAATTTGTGTTTGGTACGTTTAATAAACCTGTTCAATAATGTTGCTTGGTCTGAGGTTATCAAACTAAAAATGCCTTCTTTTGATGGCACTGGTTTCTGAGAATGTATTTTTCAAGTAACAAATGCTTTTTATGGAAATTCTATCCTAGTAAACACATCTGTAGCTTTTGATGAACAAAGAAAAAGAATAATTAAAGAAAAAGGGGAATAAAGAATTTTAATCCTTGAATTGCACAGATATCCTACATTTGGCAAGCAATTTTAGGCTCCAGCCAAGTTTTGATGACTGAGAAAGATCTCTGTGTGAGTTTCATTAGTGGGAAGACTTAGTCCTATAAATCCCCTGGGTACTGACAGAAAACAAAACAATCCATGCTTGTTAAAATAGATTGGAGTTGAAATATCTGAAATACCTGAACTTGAGATAAATATCGGTAACCTAATTTGCCATCTCTTGGCTAAAAGCACAAATTATATGCTCTGTCTTTAGTCTTTCAAGCAAGGAGGGTGCAGCCAGCACTCCTGAGCAAAATCCTTCAACACACAGCAAGATTTGCCTGGAATTACTGAGTTTGCTTGCTGATGTAAGTAGTGAATATATTTCCCTCCTTGACGGCCATCACACCTTCTTCTGACACAGTGCGCTGACTCTTTGGGTGGGTCTCCCAGATCTGGCTGAGATAATTAATTCTCTACTTGGAAGCTGGTCTGGTTTGGATTTAGAATGAGAATGGTGTTGATAATGACGTTTTAGTTGCTTTCAGGGTTAAACCACAGCACTTGTCACTTCTAAAGCTGTCACCACAGAACTTGTCACCTCCAAACTCTCTCCTCTCCCTTCCCCAGAGCTCTTCTCAGCAGCCCATGGCAAAGATCCCATAAAACACACAGAAATAGGACATTTTTGTGCTCGGGGTTCTGCGAGGGTCCTAAATTTAGGATTTTTTAACACACAATAGTGCCGAAGGTGCTTGTACTGGGCAGGGCTACAGCAAATTTTGTGTGTCCAGCCCTCTTTACCCTCAGCCACAGCTCAGTCACCACCCCTGAGCACAGATTTCAGTGTCTCAGGTGATTTTGTCTCACTGATTTATTCCACTGACCTGTTATTCTGCAGTGATTAGTTCTGAAATACTTAATTTGTGAATCAGAGTGAACATTCATTGAAGCATTTACAGCTCAATGCCATGCCATGGGTTTTCTCTGAAACAAACCCAGCCAAAAAAAAAAATTTAACCTCAGAATGCAGTAAGTTTTCCTTATTTTGTCTCCAATTTTTACAGTGCAGAATCTTTGAGAGGAGTAGCCAAAGGGAAAAAATGGATTCAAGTCACAGCTTTCAATTGTTCCAGTTGTAACTGAAACAAAATGAAAACTGATACAGAAAACATCCAAACTCTCTCCAGAGCAACTCTTGCTGCACCAACAAAGCTGATGTTTGTTTAAATATTAAAGGGTGGATAACAGAATAAAATTACCTAAAGCATTTTGTTGCATGTTGACACAATCTTAATTAACTCAATATCAACAAAACTCAAACACACATGAAAAGTAGTTTAAGAGAGACTTTAAATAGAAGGAATAATAAACAGCATTTATGCAAAGAAGATAAAGCAAAATATTTTTAGGATTTAAATGTATTTAACACCCTAAACAATGTTGGTTTATTTAAAAACGCATTATAAATTCTAAGTATGGGGATTATGTTGATACAATTTAAAAGGAAAAAAAGAGAAAAAATCCTAAGTGGTGTGACACTATCACCTATAAAGAGGTGCCATAAATTTACAATTCTAACCTTCATGTCGTCATAAATCAGAATTATATTGATATTGAATTAGGATGATGGAAAGAAACAGGGGTGAATTAGCATGGGTAGAAAGAATTAGGCAAGATGAGAACAAAATAATGGAAGAGCAGGGACATGGAAAATATGAGCCCTCCAATAGTTAGGTAATGTATTGAAAAGCAGAGCAGACAAAAGTTGTGTATATACATACATTAAAAAATTCTCACAGTTGCTGCCAGGAATCTTAATTTTGCCCAGAGCCATGGGTTATTAATAAAATAGCCCAATCTAAACACAAATAAATCCATTGTGTTCAGAAGATGAAAGAATTATAAATTGTTGTAAAATACCATTTCTCTGAATTGAGCAGCATCCAAGTCAACTTTATAAGCAACAGCTGTGAAAAAATTTGCATGGCAAAAAAAAAAAAAAAAAAAAAAAAAAAGAATTCAGAAACAAAAGCAGCCACACAGTTGGGGTATAGATGTTTTGGGCTGTTGCTCTCTTGGCTGCCAGAGCAAATATTTGGTGTCAACACAGACAAATAAATATTGTGTGTCTGAGTCACCACTTCAAGCACAGAACTGCTCAATCAATGGCAATGTATATTAATAGGATTGCAATTCTTTCCCAGCATTTTCAATGTATAAGCAAGAGCCTTCAGGAAAAATAAACAATTGAGGTTGTCTATGTGTAAAATGTGATGGGAAAGGTTTTGGTTTGCCAGCAATGTTGCTGATTTCTACTATTTAGGTGTGCACTTTCACTTATTGGTATTTTTAGAGAAGTGTCTCTGCCTGAATTAAGGTGCAAATGAAGTCAGTAGTGTGGATTTTATTTAATAGTAAATGTGAAAGGTTGAGAGAGAGAAAGAAATAGGAAAAGAGGTGGTGGTGGGGGAGAGAAAGAGAGTGACAGAAACAGATTAAGTAGAAAATATCACCACTCCATGGATCCCAAGTAGTTGTTTTTCTCTCTATTTTTTGGTTGAATTTTAGTGGGCTTGAACACTTGTACAGATTCAACAATGATTTTATTCTTTTTTTTTTTTTTTCCCCCAAGCCTTCATTACATCACTTGGTGCTCTCTGGTACCAGGCTGATAAAGGAATAAAAGGCATTGCTAAACTCTCCAGAATGCTGAGAGTGCTTTCACTTTCCATTTTATGGCCAGTCTGCATTTGTATTTGAAAATTTCGGTTCAAGAAACTTGTCCATGTTGACTGGGCTAGCAACTATTTTCTGGTAAAATGAGTTCAGGATGAGTATAAATTCATCTTCCTTGGGTTTCCTGAGTCTGTAAACTGATAAATCTCTACTTTTGTTGGTCTAATGATTCACAGACAGAAAGTACATTCTCTTTTCTTCTAAGAAAATCATAAGAAACAGGATTTTCATGCACATGGCACAGCATAACAAACAACCTCACCAACAAAAAACCAAAGCCAAAACACTCTCACAGTGATATTCCCTATTTGCAAAACTTTGGGGTTTCATTCTTAAACCAGGAGCAAGAATTTTTCTCAGCGAAAAATATACTAGGACTTTTTTTTAAGCTCAGGAGGTATTTCCTTTATCCTCCTGGAAATTGTATCCCACACTTCAACCTATTTCTTGTATTGCCTCACAAGCTGGTGAAACAAAATTTTTACATAGACACCTGGACATCTGACACCAGAATAATATCAACAAAGTTATGAATATAAAAGAGTTTGACAGTGGAAGCAAAGGGCAATTTCAGTAGCAGATAGCACTTCTTTGGTTACATGGGTGTCTACAGCATCTTCCCTAAACAAAGAAGAAAAAGGAGTGGAACTCAAGTTTTGAAAAAGAAAAACTGGTCTGCTTTATTTTTGCTGTACAAAACCTTCAGTGTTTACCCTCAGTCCTGTGGGGCTCAGGACTGAGAAATCCACGCTCAGTTCCCTATACCCCTTAAAGACTGAAACTTCATAAAATGTATTTCCTAAATATAGTGTAGGTTTTTTCAAGTTTTCCCCCAGTCCTTTGCAGATGATGCTCTCTCAGAGTTGTGCCTTCCCAAGCTCTTTCTGAACACTGAGCAGGAATTACCCTGAATCTCCCTTACGTATTTTGATGCCTATTCTGCAAGGAAATGAATCTCTCCATCTATTCCCAGGATTTTCATGAGTTTCCCACACAGTTCTCTGCTCAGGACATCTTGAGCAGCTTAGCCCAGCCTCAGATCTCAGGGTAACAGAGCTGCACATGTTTGACATTCATGGAAAGCATTAACAGCTGAGGCTTTAGGAAGTCTATTCACAAGCAGGAGAGCCTGACAATAGTGGGTACACGTGGACATTTCTGAAACATCCAGCAGCTAATTTAGAGGTTTCTGGGGCTTAGCAAAGGTCTGTTACAGAAGCTTCAACATTGTTACAACATAATCTGTTCCTTTCCATTACCTCACATTCCAGTGGCTGCAGGGTTTTGAATCTGGGTTCATCCTCGTTTGTGCAGGGGAAATCCAGACAAGGAGTCAGAGGCTGCCTTGGCCAGCCCACTTTTCCAGAAGGTCTAACCTTGCCATGAGAAGTTTTCCAAGACACCCTTTTGCCAGGTCTCTACATCCTTCAAGTTTGTTTGAATACAGATGGGATATAAGAACAGTTTCGAAGAAATCAGAGTCTCCCAACTCCCTCCATAGGGATAAAACTCCAGGGTTGTTAGTTCTGGTTTTACATCATTGCCTTTGATTTATGTTAGTCACACTTCCTCTAAATGTTTTTAACTTGCACATCACTAATTTCCTCTAATTCCAGACTTATCTGAGGACTCTCAAAGTGTTACCTCTAATTTGTTGAAACAGAAGTGGAAAGCTGGATGGCTCCTTTGTCATTGTCTCCATGCTGGGCAAGCAACGCAGACCCCTCATCCCAGCCCACAAAAAGCACTGGAGCCATTTTTTGAGGATTAGGAGATGATGGAATGCAGGGACATCCTTACAGTCCTGTCCTTCTGCACTGATGTTAGAGAAGATGTGCAGACTTTGAGTAGCCACCTCCTGAAACAACTCCTAGAGAAAAAGCCTCTGTGCCTTACCAAGACAATTCAAGAACAAGGTGAGAATAACAATGTTTCATTATTGCTTACAGCCACAATAAATGTGACAACAATTTCCCCTTATTGGATTGTCAGTGAAGAGGGAATAAACCTTTGTGGGGACAAAAACACATTTAGGGGCTCTGGCAAGATCTCAGAGGGACTAGAAGCATTAATATGTTACATTTACACAGTGAAGTCTCTTCTAAGAGGAACTGGTTGTCCCTGACATGAGCAGTTACAGATTTAATAACAATGCTTGTTGCACCCTTTGGGGCAAAACCCCTTTCCTGGTATTTTTGCTCTAAGTAAATTTCACACAGATCCAAATATTCCTTCTTTTTTGACCTACAACACTCTTTTTTTAGTCTAAAATGCAAGGCTCCAGTCATACAATTGACACATTATTTGGTTTAAAGAACAGCAGGTGTTTGATTTTGCTTAAAACTTTTAAAACTTGCTAAAGATTTTAGGAAAGTATTATGTAAACACACCTGTAACCTCAGGTGAAAAAAAGCCTCATCGTATATCAAAGCATCCCAGAAGAAAGATAAAATCACTGATATTTATGTTGAAACTGCAGATAGGCAAATATTAGTCTTTTCTGTACAAGCAATTTAACATATAGGCACAAGAATGCACATAAGGCTAAGATTTAAATTTAAACTCAGATTACTTTTGTGTAAAAAAAAAGAAATTTTAGGAAATTAAATCCTGCTGCAGGTGGGAATGAGGTTTGTTGGCCACCATGTAGGATGTAAATTAGGTTCTGACATGTGACTCACAGAGTGGTAACATTAAAACTCATTTCATATTTCTGAATATTCTGAATAGAAAGAGATCTTGCATTGAGGCCTTCAAAGTACATGTATGATGAAAGAATGCACAGCTTCTTTAGAGAAGTGCTTTATATGATTTGAGGCCTGTTATCTCTTTGATAGTCAATAAGACAGAACTGCTTCTGGAACTTCTCCTCATTTCTTTTTAAGTGAAGGTGGCTTGCTGGAGCCAACTCCAGTTTTCCTACACAAACCATTCTAAGAAGTTTCTTAAATGAATTTAGAAGATTCTTAAATGAATTAAGAATCCCAGAGGGAGGAAGAAGAAGGGAAGGTAAGAGAGAGTGGTGTACTGAAGCAGAATCTTTTCACACTAAAAAAGCTGGACTGATACTTAAAATAACTATTTAATTGTAGTGAACTTTTGCATGAAATGACTTGAAAGCTTTTCATATATGAAGCTGCACCAATTGCCAGAGTGTATTGAAAGAATTTTTTCCATTGTCTTCAGGTTTCACTCCACAGGCTCTGTGTGACCTCACATCTGTTTCCATACACTGAGTTGCCATGGAGCTTCCTGGTGATGGAAAGCTCAAACGGGCTAAGACAGAAAACATGCACGTGCATCAGTGTCCTGGAAAAAGTGACTGGATACCTTTTGACTTCCTCTGGACAGAGCAGAATTAAAATTAAATCCAGCAAAAAATTATGTGCATGCTCGCCTAGTGCTGAAATTAAAGCAAGGAAAGGGGATATTTGCTGAATAAGAATCTGGCACATGAAACTGTACTCTTAGAAGGTCTAGTCCAAAAAGAACACCTATTCGTTAAAGTAATTCAGTAATAAGTGGCAGAACTTCACACTAAAGGACAAGTTTTACAGAACAGATTCCCTCATTTTTTTATTGTCTCTAATTAAAAAGAATATTAACCACGAAAGAAAAAGAGCTCAATGTACACAAGCAAAGAAAATGTTAATTCCAAGATGAGCAAAGAGATGGCCTAAAATCAACAGCATCTCTTTGAAAAACACTGATTGTTTTTTGTTGTAGCAACAAATCAAAATGATAGGGAATAAGGAAGGAAAGCAATTTAATATATTATTTATATCCAGGATTTTATCTTGACTCCGGTTCTGGTATCCCGTATTAAATCCAAAAGCAGATGCAACCAGCTTTATCTGTTTCTGTGTAAGACAGACCTTTGCTCTAAACAAAGTTCAGTCAAAAGATGCCTGGGAGAAAGTGCATTTACATTTATATTTACATTTACCAGGGAGGATCAGACCACCGTGACTTCCTCCTTCATTCCCTCCTCCTGCTGGAGACTGGGAATTAAGGAAACAGCAAGGCCTAACACCACCCTCCTAGGATCCTGCAAATTGCTCTTAACTGGATGCAAATTCTGGCTAAATCTGCCTCAGTTCTGGTTTAATTACAGCCCTAAATCCTGGCCTTGCTTCAAACAAGCTCCCTGAAGAGCTGGGCTGAGTCCTGAGTGTCCCACTCGCAGAGCACGGGGAGTGCTCTGATGCATCTCCACAAAGGTGAAGGATTTACGTGTCTGGATCTCGCCCAAACCAAATTTGGAAGGCACCACTCAAATTTGCTTTGAACCCTGCATTTCATGCAAACCTGGTGAAATTCCAGGTGAATCAAAACTGGTGCAAAAACCTGTTTCTGTATCCTCTTGTGAACCCACACTAATTCAGCATTCTAAATCCATATAAAATAAATTCACGTGGTTCTGCAAGGGCAAGGACCTGGCCGTGTAAAGGGAGAGGCCTAACGTGATCATATTGAAAGAAATTCAATAGGAAATAAAACTGCAATGCAATGTCTTGTCTAACATCAAAACTGTGTTTAATCTCGAAGGACAAGATTGTTTTCCTTCTTTTCTTTCTCTGTCGGGATTTTACTTTGATATAGAGTTGAAAAATTGAATGAGAGCCAATAGAAAATGAGAAGTTATGTGGCAAGAATGTTGCAGTCTTTGATGAATGAAAAATTCAGTGGATGCAAATCATTCTTTACAAGGGATTGGAAACAAACAAAAAAAAAATCGTCTTGATTAGGCATGGGCCTAAAAACGTGGAAGATTCATATAATTTGATGCCAGCAGGATGGCTCATCCTTTATTCCTTTTCCACCAAGCGTTACTGGGAATCACTTTCTTTATATTTTTTAATATAAACCTCAGGTAAAAAAAAGCCTCATCCTTTATTCCTTTTCCACAAAGTGTTACTGGGAATTGCTTTCTTTATATTTTTTAATTCAGGTTGTGGCCCTTTTCTCTTCTTCTTTCTCTTCTGGCTTCTCTCTCTGATGGAATCTCCTCCTGCTAATCTTTGTATTGCTTTAATATAGATTGGAGTGAGCTTTACCAAAGAAGAAGAAGAAGCAGATTTTTGAACTCTTTTTAGAGTAAGTTCCATTAGCACATTATCCAGCTGCCATGCACTGCATCATGATGTCACCCAGAATATAATAAGAAAGACTAAAATGTGAATATTTTTTCACTCTATGTTTTTAAAGCTACAGCCTTGATGGCTTTAGCAGACATCAACTCATTATATTTATTACCTCTGGTATTACTTTAGCTGCCCACAGCTGATTTAAATTCAATATTTGGAACGGCATTTTCTAATATGAGGAAATGTGCTAAAATCTCTTTCTTTCCATATCACACTCTATAATGTATTGCTTTGTTTCCAACAGGTCTGATATTGAAAAATACTACACAAAATTCTGAATCCAAGGATCCAGACATACTCTGTCATGTTGCCCAAACAAGAAAAATTGGGCCTGATGCTGTCATTTTCATTTGCTGTATAAATTTTCTACTTAAAATATTTTAGCATCAAGTTTCTTTTGTGCCTGCAGCTCTCCCAAATGTCTTGATGAAGTTGATGTCAAACTTGGTTGCTGTGTAGTGACAAAGGTGCATCAGATCCCAGGGGTTTATCAGGAAAGAAATTGCAGTGGGAGATGTTTCAAAAGATGACTTTTAGAGCAAAAAATATTTAAGAGTTCACCTGCACAGCGAACACAGCAAAACCCCAGGAAATGGCATCTACAGGTGCTGTGTTCCAAAATGCCCCAAAGAGAGAGACACAGATTCCCTGCAGGCATGAAATAAGTGTTGGCACTTCTTGCAGAAGTATTTTAGGACATTCCAGCCCAGCAGATGCCACATAAAAGTTCCTTAAGAAAACAGTTATATAAGATCTATTATGATGTTAAATCTGAATATAAAAATAGGTTGCCTAAGGCAACAGGAGGCAGATAATAAAAGACAGTGCGGGAGTGGCTGAAAATAGGTTTGTTGACTTAAAAAAATCATTTAGAAATCTATTTGTTTTTATAATAACACTAAAGATGGAGAAAAAAAACCCCAACCAACAACAACCACTGGAAGAACTGCTGTGTTCTCTAAAGTGGGGCAGAGAGTCATAGGTTTTATCAGTACAAAGTAATCCAAGGTTTTGATTAAAAAATAAAACCATTCCCCAAAGGATAATAATGACAATGTATGAGCTTGTCTCAAAGTGCAGTGGATTTGTCAAGAAGTCTTGATTTTTAACATCTTATCTTGCAAATGATTTTCTTTAATTTTGTTGGTGATGTTAGGGAATAGTTGACATTTATGGTAAGGAAAATGAATTTGGTGTGTGAACAGTCTGATACTGAAAATTGAGGTTGCATTGTGGAAAGATCCGCGCAGACGCTTTGCACTAATATAAGCAGTACTCCTCATTTAGTGAAAGCCACTACAGGCAAAATATAAAATCAAATGTTTGAGCTTTACTGATGATGGAAAACCCTGTTCTTCCAACTTGAAGTTTTAAGCTTCATTTCTCAGTATCTCAAACTTCTTATTGCATTTATCACTGATCTAGAAGAGAGAAAGTGGCTAATAAAAATATTACAGAAATGCCTGATTAAACTGGATTAAACCTTTATGAATGGCAGTGAGGAGACCACCCCCAGTGGTTTATGACGAAAACTGCTTCAAGAAGAGAGTTCAGGAAAAAATTTTGGCTTTATTCAAGTAATTAAACTCCTTTCCTTCTCCTAGGACTGCACATTCTTTATGTTCGCTTCTTTAATTGCTTTGGGCTTGACCTCATGAAGAGACCCCACATAAATCTGAGGCTCTGCACTGCTCTGCTGAAATCAGCAGGTTTGTGGGATCAGGGTCTCGCTTGGAGGGACCTGTTCCTTACCCAAGGAATGTTACCTCCATGGAGGATGTCTGAAGTAGTCATGAGGATGAAAAGAACATCCTGGGCAAACCATATTCCCAAAGCTGTGCAGGCACTTTCCTCTCATTTGGGAAATCTCAAAGGGCCATTCAATCAATTAGGTTTTAATGACTCTCCCTGTCAGTCTAGAGGATATGGGATGAAATTCCTTACTGGATCAGAGAAGAATAATTAATAAATATTAATTACCAGCTGGGGTTAAACGACTACAGCATGAAATAACTGCAAGGCTTGTTTAAGATGAGATACGAAACCAGAAACTCCAGTGAGAGTTACCCATGGGCAGAGGCACAACCAGCAACAAACAACTGCTCTGCTCACTTCCCTGGGTCTGCTGCATGAGCTGGCACCAACTCCAAAGGAATTGTTCCTGTTTATATATAAATTGTGAAATAATTAAATAATCTTATTCTTAGTTCAGAGAGGCCTGTTAAAATCATAGAACGGTGTGGGTTGAAAAGGACTTAAAGGTCATCCAGTTCCAATCCCCCTGCCATGGGCAGGGACATGTTTCACTATCCCAGGTTGCTCCAAGCCCCCTCCAGCCTGGCCTTGGACACCATAAGGGATCCAGGGGCAGCCACAGTTTCTCTGTGCCAGGGCCTCCCCACCCTCACAGGGAAGGATTTCTTCCTCTTATCTGATCATAACCAAAGCTGAAGTCCCAGGTTTGACTTACAAAAAGTGTGTTTTTGAGGATGTCTGTAAAGGCTACTTCTTCAAATCTTCCCAACCTTGTTACCCAGGGAAAGACCAAACAGCAGCAGCAACACCCTTAAATACTACTGAACTTCTGGATTTTCCATTGCTGCACCAAAACCAATGCATACCAATGGTGTGAAATCAAATTAATCTATTTTCCACTGAGTTAAAAAAAATTGGGGGCTTACAACCCTAGTTGGGCATTTAGCAATGTATAAGTACCTCAGAAGTGTCAACACACTCCAGTGGTTACATCACTGTGCAAACAAAGGCTACTGAATTCTAGTTTCATCTCTTGAAGAAGGCAGAACACAATTGCATATGGTACTTTGGTGCTAGAAATAACCTCAGCTTTAACTGCTCCCTGCTTTCTGTGTCCCATTTGCCTCTGAAAGCGAGCCCACAGCTGGAACACTCCTCACCCTCCACACCAGTATCCCAGCAGGACCTGTTCTGAGCGAGGCTGTGGGAAGCCCAGACAGCCCAGCACAGTGCAGAGCTGACCTCCTTCTGAAAGCAAACAGCCCCAAACAGGCGGCAAGGATTCCACTGAAACGGAGCTCCCACCAGATCCTGGACTTGTGCTTTCCTTGGCTGCAGCACAGGCAGCCTGCCCTGCACTTGGGAAGGAGTTGCAGGAGCAGTTTTAGCTGCTGTGAACTGCACTGTAAATGTCTTCTCTAGTCTGGCTGGAAATGTCTGGCCCTTCATGTGATGGGCCTACAGATGAATGACCCACCTTCAAACTAAAGTCAAGCTTTCCCTGCAATTATTCAGGAAAACCCCCACTGTTTTCTCAGAAATCAGGTGAATTAAATGTCAGTTCTGACTTCTTCTGCGTTTCAGATGTCCATTAAGGTCCCTAATTCATAAACTACTTTTCTGCCAATATGTATATCAAATAGTGTCCCTAATTTCTGTTTTCTCTGAGAAATCTGGATACAAATTGCTGCTAAATATGAATATCCCTTTAAATAAATTCAAAACTGTGGCGGACAGAGAATATTTTTCAGTTTCCTACACAATACTCAATAATACACAATACACAGTAATAATAAATGCAATGGACAATGGACAATTATTTTTCTTTATGCAGTTAAGTGGAAAAAAAATGTAGAGTGTAAAGCGTAAATTCAAATGTTTTCTACAAGTATTGAAATAATTGTAAAACCCAAAATATGAACTAAATGAACACAATCTATATTGCAACTTGTCAAACCACTGCATCAGCAGAATAATTAAAAAAAAACAAAAAAGCCAAAGAACAGCTGCTATGTTTGAAGTTTGGTGGGAAAAGAGCACTTTGTGTATTTTCAATGGCTTACGTCTTTCTGAAGCCCTTTGGATGATTTATGTTAAAGATAGACTGAAGTTAGGTGGGTTCAAGTTGCTGTGTGAAAACCTGCCAAGCAAAGCACAGAGAATTCCATAACTCCTTTATGAGATGGCTTTTTTTTCCTTCTCAAATACTCTGGAAAATAAAATAGCAAAGCTGCAAACACAGATAAACCAACCTATGTACAAATACAACAGAAAAGTCTCTTATTTGTTCTTCCCAGATATCTTCCACTGCTCCAAGGTTGTCCCTTGCTGCATCAAATCTCAGATTGTAAGCAAACACACCTCAAGCCCATTAATAACTAAAGGCATTTTCAGCATTGTTCCTGTCAAAACTGTCTTGCACCAGGGGAATTAATTTCTGCTACAAACTCACAGGCTCACAGGAAACTCTCCTGGGACATGATCCCTTGCTTCAGCCCATTTCATAAAGAGAAGGAATGACAGCAGGTGGATAATTTCTGAAGGCTGCCCTGCCAAAATGAAGTTCCCCACATTGTGTCAGCCACGTGGGCAAGAGGTTTTTTCCTGCAATGAGAAATGCACACTCATTTCTGCAGATAAACTCCTTTACTCAGTACTAAATCCACATCATAATCGTTCCCTTGCTCTTTTACACCTGCTGGAGGTGACACTGAGCATCAGCAGAATTCCAGGGATGGACAGAGAAACTGCTATGTTTGGAAACATTCAAACTGATCTCATCCTTCTCCACCCCCTCCTCCTGTCACCACACCTGATGGCTCCAGCAAGACATCAAGACCTGAATGCTCCTTAAAAGCATGCAGATGATTTTTGGGACCCCAACCTGAGTGCCTGGAGTATTTGTGCCCCCCTCTAATCTGCTTGTTATCCTGATTGCCACAAGCAATCCCAGCTTGCTCTCATGGGATGTTCCTTCCTCAGCACTTTGCAGGGTTCCCTCAGTGGGAGGCCACTTGTCAATCAAAATTAAATTCCAGGCCTCATTCTGCCAGTGACTCAGAACTACCCACCAGAGACTCAAGGAAGGTCAAACAAGATTTATCCTTTACAGCTTAACTGAAAGTGTCTTTTCCTGCCAAATAACTCTGTTATGTTTTTATGGCCCAGATCTTCATCCTCAGCTGTTTATTTACAGATACCAGCAGTGCCACAGGCAATTACCTTTAAACATCCTATAGCAATGTTAGATAAACAGAAAAGAATTGTGTCTGTAGGTGTTTTTTTTCCAACATTTTAAGTATTTCTTTAATGCTTTTAAAGGCTTTTTGCTCAACCAGGCCCCAAGAAAAAGATGATATTGCTTCTAATTTGAATAAGGAAGTTCTGCAGTCAATTTAGGAAACAAGTAAGGACTAGCTGACCTTTGGGCAATGTAATCAATATCCTGTTCTGAAAATAACAACTCACTGTCCTGGAATAGAGGCCAAGTTTAGGCCTTTTGTCCCTTGGTTCTTGGAATATTTTAGTGAAGAGCTCATAGCTTGGTTTTTATCTGTGAGAATTTCTGATGTATCTGTGGGTTCCTGATATTTCTGGAATATTACTGGGGAAAATGCAATTTTTAAATTTTGGGGGGTTTTTTAATGTCTCCTTTACTTTTGCATTTAATTTCTAACAATAAACTTTATTGACAGAAAAGCTTCAAGAAGATAACTGTGATACTGAAGAGTATTTACCAACTTAGAATGTATTTTTCATGGTGATATGTATTTACACTAAATCATAGCTGTCTGTCACAAATCTTAAAGAAAAGATTTAATCCAAGCAATCTTTTATAGATTTATCTTTTATATACAAAGGGTGAAAGAGGAAAGAACCTTTATAAAGAGTTTATCTCTGCTGTCATTCAACCCAAAGAGAGTTTTCTGTTACTGAAACCAGGGAAAACAAATAAACCTGCATGAATAGTGCAGTGATCCAATAAGATTTTGGAGATTAGATGAAGATCTCAGTGAGCTATTTGTATATTGAAGTTAGGCAACTTTGGGTAATGCATATTAAGGCTTATGTATTAATTTTGTATTGTGTTTGATTTAAAAGGAAGTAATAATAAATCCAGAGTTTGAAATCACACAGGGCCAGATACAGTCTCAATCTTCTTTCAGAAATCAGATAAATTATGGCACTGAGGAATTCTTTTCTTAACTGCAGGAAAAACTACAAAATTAAATAAAAAAGAATAGATCTTTCTCTGATTGTTGAGAAACTTAGGAAAGCTCCATTAATTCAATTTGAGGTATTTAGATGTAAAGGGAAATGTGAAGATGCAAAGACACAAAGAACACCAGATATTCCAAACGTTTTTAGCCACTTAACAGGTAATTAATTGCCTGTAATTCCAAAAAGTGATCGTTGCAGTTCCTCACTACTTGTTGCCTTGTAATCCACAGAAAAAACCTTGCAGCTTAAAGGAAGTTAGAACAGAGGATAACCATGAACCCATTAATGAAAATTTGCTACAGAAGATTTGGTCTTGAAGACTTTTTCCAGTGTTTCCTCATTACCATTTTTGCTACATTGACCCATACCTTAAAATGTATAGTTTTCTCTTCCATATACACTTGACAAAGCAATGACTTAGTGAAGTATTTATATTTTTTTAAGTATGGAACTTTGTTTGAAGGGGAAACTATTTGTTTGGAAGCTTATTTGAACCTGGAGGTCACAGAGCACAGAAATACTGTAGCAAATTAGTTAATGATGCTGGCTCCTTGCCAGGAAATACTACAGTAAAGTGAACAGGAAGAGGGCTGGATCCTGAGCCTCCAGACTTCCTAGAATATTGGTTCTGAGGAATACTAAAAGCAGCTTTTCAATAAATTTCAGGAATGGCAAGAGTGGCCAGAATTCATACTTGTAATTCTGAATTTCCCACTTTCACAATGGAAGTTTTTTAGACTGTTTCAATTCAGATCCTTTTCTAAATGTTGTTTCTAACAGGGAACTGCTTCTCATTTGAATATTTTTTTAAGCTTTCTGTTCCTAAGGAAAGTACCCGAATGGAGGAAGATTCTGGAACCCTTTCCAGAGAACACCCTTTGGTATTATTTGCATCTGGTTTATTCTTGATAGAAGAAAAAACAAAGTGTGAATCAGTATCTTTATCTCTCAACTGTAGGACTATGACTAAACAAAACCCCCAAAGCCTTCTATCCACTGCCATCCCTCCTTGAGCTCTTATAGGACTAAATCCATTCTAATATGAAAAAGAAAGAACAAAATTACAGATGTGTTTTTCAGAACAACATGTGATTCCACGTGTCTAAGAACGATGCCTTCCTAAACTGCAATCATGAAAGACTTTTATTTTTTTAAATTCTTCTGGGATGTTTCTCCATTTGTAGAGGTATTAAGTGAAGGTAATAAGTCAGCAACCTTTCTGTTTTCTGACCATGACTCTACTCCTGCCCATTTACAACTCTCATTTTACTCTGCTTTTACATTCAAGTAACTTTTGTCCTTTCGTTTATTTTTTTTCTCCATTTAATAATCTTTCTTTGACTGCAAAGACTTGGAACATCTCCCTTCATGGTGGTTCTGCTTTTCTTTCGATTATGAACTCCTGCACCATAGAACACAAAAGATATTTGCTTTCCAAGAGGAAAAAGAGATTGATGAATTGTAGTGAGAATTTCTTTATGAAGCAAAGTGCATTCCAAACATTTTTCCCATGACAAAAATGTTGAATTTTCATGCATAGACTGTGTGGACACAGCATACATACACAGAATAATCTTGAATAGATCTTTGAGGACATAAATTTCTCCCATGACCTGATCTCTCCCCATGTTCAAAAATTCTAATGCACCAGGAAACTCCAAAGATATTGAGAGTTCCAGCTAACCACATAATTCTAAATGGAAATATTGCAGGCATCAAGGAAGGTTATTTCTGATAAGAAGATATTAGGAATGATAAAAAAGGAAACAATCCATCACCAAGACTCACTGAGCTCTTTCCTGCACTCTTATAATATATATGATACAGTTTTACATATAGCCCTTAAGACAGAAATTATAGTATTTTCCCTTTTAAAATTAATAAAAATCCCTTCCCAAAAGGAACTGTGGTCTCTCTATAACGTTCATCTAGCAATAATAATTAAATTTTATATTTTGCACGTTTTTAATTTTAATGTTTAAAATTGATGGAAACTTAATGTTTAAAGTGGGTTGAAAACTGCTCTGATTAAAAAAATATTCTCTGTACTTTCTTCCTTGAGTTACTACACGATTTATCTTGCTGCTGCTCCTGTCTCTTTTTCCCAGAGTGACAAAAACCTGAAACTGGGTTGTTCCCTTGTACAAAGTGAGTGGATATCATGATCCCAAACCAAGGAGAGGTTGAACCTTTATGGGAGGTGGAAATCTTTGCCATCAGTCACTCCCTCGCACGGTACTTGCAAAAAACTTGGACATCGAGATGGAAAGGAGAGGGGGAAACCCAAAAACAACCTCAAAACAAAACACAACCCAAAAACCAGATACCAGAAGGGAAGCCAACTCTCTCCATCTTTAATTATCAGGTACAAGGCCTGAAAGGCGACTTCCAGATCCCACTGAAATTCAGGAGGATGTTTGCAACCAACAGCAGACCATTATTTTTCTAGCTCTGGTTAACCAGAAATATTAGAAAATAAAATGATGGCAGACTTATTTAAGGAAAAGTGCATTGGGGCATTTTTTTTTAGAAGATTCTACTATTCCTTTATCTCATTCCCTCTTCTTTTTGATGCCCTTGTTGTTGGCTTTCTCATGTAGAAACCCAAGTATTTCCAACCAAATAAACAACTTCAGCAGGAGTACTTTGAAGGGAATATTTATATATAAAATATAATAAAATATATAACACAAACCACAAAGATATTGCAGTAAATGCAGACCTTTCCTGATGGGGTGTCACTGGCAATGCTGGGCACACGACACTGCTCCAAGGAATTTCAGGCTGAAGAATGGTAGGAAAAAGAAGGGAAAAGCCCAAGAAAGTTCTCTCCTTGCTCCTGCTCTTGAGGTGCCACCGCCACCTCCTTCCAGCCATATTTTCCTTCAGCAACTCAGTTTTCAGTGCCCCAGGACAGTGAACAACCTCTCTGACTTGTGTGTTTTTACATATATTTATATGATCTATATGATTTATATTTATTGTTACATTCGTATTCCCTGGGAAGATGTGTTGCGGAGAAGGGGGTGAGCAATGGAGCAGAGTGGCATGTGGAAAAGCGGACAGAGAAGCGGTGACATCTGGCAGGATAAATGTGATTGAAAATATCCCAGTTTGATAGAACAGGCTGACAACACGGATATTTCAGGGAACTACACCCTGTCACACTGGGGTATTTTTGCTGCATTGTACCTTGAATATGGCAGGTTGTTTGCACATTCCCAGTTTCTGTTTTCACAGTCCTGGCTAGGAACATATGAAGAAGCTGAGAATAGGCAGGACATAAAATATTTGGCCACAGAAATTCTGTATATGAGTATTACTTCTTTTCCTTTTCATATATGTGCAGTCAGCTCTAGTGGCTCAGTTTATATTTTGGCTTCAAATGCCAAGTTTAACTTGGCTCTCCAGCCAAGGATTTTGGTTTACCAAAGGTTAATGGCAGCTTTTCATTAAAGTTGTCCATATAAAGACACTTGAATGAAAAGTTTAGGATGTTTGACATAGTTTTCTGATATTTCTTTTGGTTGCAAAATGGACACCATTAATATTAATGCTCAAATGTTTGAGAAAACAAGAATGTAAAATACCAGACATGGTCCAGGTGTTCACATAACTTTCAGACTGAGTTTCCTTTCCTTGCATCTCTTCTGTGAGGGACAATTCATAAATCTCGGAGTGGCACATCTGTAGAAGTCTGTTCACCCAGAAAAGAGTGAGGCTTCCTAAGCAGAACATTTTAGGAGGTGACATAAAAAGCAATTTTTATAAAGAGTTTATCACTTCACATCAAGCCTTAAGTGTCATTCTGGCTCACCACTGTCTAGATGCTCACACTTGTGCATGATTTGCATCTGCACTGTCAAATAAGAAATAAAAATGAACAGGTGCATGGGACTGAGGAGATTCACCTGTAAATGAAAAGAATATGTGGCAAATGCTGTTACAACCCCTATTTCCCACCACTGAAAATGACAGCCTGTTGGAGAGGTTTCTGAAGACTGGGGAAAAATGAAGAAATTCTTGAAGCAATTGGGAAACTATAATTTTTCCATACTCTTTGCATGCCTGAACACTTTCACCTTTCTTCTCCAACTTAATTTAAGAAAGAAGGATATGGATTATATCAGATATCCAAGATTTAGTCTGATCCTTCCTAATAGTTATCTTGTGGTGTTATCAAATGATGTGCAAAGGTATTTTTCATGGGAGGATATTAAACTTTCTTTAAAATGCAGTTATCAGCTCAAGGAGCTCATGATATTAGAAACAAAAGTTCAGCCAAAAGATAAGGATCACTGATGCCTGTGGATCACTGGTATTAACACAAACTCTCTAATTGTCTCTGCTTTCCAAAAAAAAAAAAAAAAAAAAGCAGCTCCATACTATTTCCTGCTGTGTTCAAAGTCAATATTTGGCATCATTTGACAGAGCGCCCTTAATCATGGTAATTAGCAATTTCTTTCCAGTATTTATGATACTAGAAATGAGCAAAGAAGAGGCATAAAGATAATCCCTTCCCTTCCCTCTGAAGGAGGAGAAGTAAAGTAAGAAGGAAGAACTGAAATAATTGAAGTAATTTGAAGAAACAACTCAAAAGAGAGAAAATATATCACAAGTTTTCCTCCACAGTTCAATATAAATTGACTTTTCCCTGCTTTCTCTCTGCTCTTTCATATTTGCTTGGCTTAGTTTCATTCTAGTTTAGAAAGAAAGCAAATTCTTATCCAGACACCAAGTTCTTCAGGCTGAAATTATTTCTGGAATTGTATATTCTATGATAATAACACTGACAGACCACAGCCATGCAGTGTTGTCCAATTTTTCTCACTTTAATTCCTAAAATAAAGATACCATTTTAACCCACGTGTGAAGGTCTACCCTAAATTGAGTCCTGGAAAATACTTTGATTTCAGCAATTTATGCTTCTATGTATTAAAAAAAAAAAAAAAAAGGAACTGTTCAGGTGGTTCAGCTACTTTTTCTCTCTGTGCTCCTACATTAAGTTGTCCTACAATGAAAACAGTGGATAAATTATAATTAAAACTACAAGAGAGAGGTACTGAGGAATTATGAGAAATGCAGAAGATACTGGACAACCAAATTAATTTTGGGGTAATAGGAAAGGAGAAAATCTGGGTCCATATTACTAAACCTAATCAGATCTGGAAGAGAGGAGTTTGCATGAGAGGACAATCCCCTCCCTTGTTCTGAACCAGGGATGGTGACCAACAGTGACCATCACACAAGGACTGACGTCATGGAAGGGACACAACTGACCCAGCAGTGTCCACATTGGGGCTCAGGAGTATGGGACAGTGTGGGAACTCTGGAAATGGGGAAGTGCCATCATGAATTCAAAAGCCTTTCAAAAAAAAACCCCAAACAACCAGAAAAAAGTTATACAAGTGCCTGTGTGCAAAATAAAAAGCCTGAACTAAAGTCCATTGAAAGCAACGTTGGTCTTCCAATTAACTCCAGCAGGCATTTCATGGATCCTATTTGTGATCATTAGGAATGAAAACCAGGAGTCTCATGATTCATCCCTAATTACCCCAAATATTCATTTAATGAAATCCTGACTGAAGAGGAGTGGGTGAAGCTCTGCCATTGACTTACAAGGAGCCAGGAGCCTTGCCAGGATTACACAAAACAGAATTAATTGAGGAACATTCTGCTCTTATTTTCAGCACAGGTAGCCAATCTGAATTTAATTATCACAAAAGCAGAGGCAACAACTCAGGAATAATCAAAACTATTCTCTTAAAAATCTAGATATCTGGTTTTTATTAATTTTAGAACAATCATTAAGGTTGGAAGAGTCAAACTAAGCAACCTTAGGAAACTCATCTTTAATCAGCTCTTGAGGCCACCAGAATGTTTTGCTAAACCTGTTGGCAATTCATGAGAACTGGAGACAGTGCAGGGTTATTTTTCTGCTCACAGTCTAAAAGCCATCAGGAAAGATCAATCCTTTTGGAAATCAGCTTTTGTTTTGCCAACTACTACTGAAACTACTATTCATTTGGCATTCTCATGCTGTTTGCACAATGCAAACAAATAAAAATAAATAAATAAATACATACATGCATAAAACTAGGACTGTTTTCTGCCACCTGTCCCACAGACAAATCTCGAGGTACAAGAGCTTGGTTTGGTTATTGCGGGCCTTTGATTGTCAAAACAAGCACCTGTAGCCCAGAACAGGCATAGTGTTATCTGAGGGTGTTTAAAGACAAGAAAATTGTCTGGATTTGTTCATGTAGGCATTTAAATCCATTCAGTGCAGGGTGGGGAGGCAGAAAACTTTGCTATCAGAGCAGACTACGACTCCCTCCCCAGCTGTTTCCTCACAGATAGGAGGACAGACCTGAACTGGATGTTTTACAGTATTTGTTGGCAAACAAAACAGCTGTTTTTCCTCAGAAGGTAATTCCTAACCTTAATTCCCTCCCAGATTTACTGAGAAAACTGGGGGGGGGGGGGGGGGGGAAAGAAGGTGAAATTTGCTCTTCATAATTTTTTTTTTAAAAATCAAAAAAGCAAGTTTATAAAGCATTCTTGTGAAGTCCCCCATAGAAGGTAGATCAGGAGGAGCACAAGGAATATTGTGAGTGCAATTTTGGGGAGTCAAACACTGGCTGGACATTTGAGGCAAATAATTTTATATTTTATCTCCCTTAAAATGAAAAAAAAAAATTCTCGCGCTTCACCCAAAATTCTCTCACTTCACCCTCCCCTTTTAAATGGGGAGGAACGTTTTTGTGTCAGCTACTCCTCATTAAACAGACCTCTCCCGTCAGGGGTGATCTCCTGGTACTCAGAAAGGTTTAATGTAATTTAAAATCACTGCTTTTAATCTCAGCTGAGTTTAGATCAATATGGAACAACATAACATTGGTTAACGTGACAATAAATTCTTCCCAGATATTTTTGCCAGTTTCCTCTTGCTTTTCTGAAAATGCTGTCTGCATCAGGGACACAACCCATGAGATTTTAGAGATTATCACAAACTTCATATAATGAAAAAATATTAGAGGAAGGTATTTATGAAATAAACTGTGCCTGAACACATCCATTGGTTTGAGTATTTCCTCAGTAAGTCACTTTTGACTCAGTATGTCAAATAATTCAATTTTCCATTTAGATTGTTTAAGCTCATGGAATATTTCTTACTACAATTTAGCAATAAATTATGAAAGTATATTCATACCTTCTCAAAAACATCAATCATCATTATGGCTTTATCCTTGTCTCTGCTTTATCCCTCAATTGATTTTCTGATGTTGGCTTCTGCAATTGTTTTATTTCATCTATTACACTTTCTAAAATTTACGACATATGGAATGAAAATGTTCTAATGTGCCTCTTCAAATTGCATGTTGAGAGGGAAGTCCTTGTGTTTAACAAATATTATTTTTATATTTTCTTGTCTGCAAAATCTCTTTATTTACAAATGGTATTCACTCAAACAAAGCCAGTGCTGTATTATATAAACTTGTTTTACAGGCAGAGCTTTTGCTGTTCCACCCTGCTGGGAGTTAACTGTGGACAAGTTTCCTGGAAGGCAGTGCCCATTTGGGATCCCCTTTCAGGGAATGGACACTCTGAGGACACACACAGCTCATGACCTCATGCCATACTCAGATGAATTCTGACCATTCCATCTTCATTTTCAAATAAATAAATAAGTAAATAAATAAATACCCTACAGTTACAGCATCTCAACCTGCCCTTTGTCACGCATCCAGCCAGAGGAATATTTCAGATAACGCAATCAATGCCAAGAAAAAAATTCCTTGTGAGGCAAAGCAGTTTATTCAGACCATGAGAGGGTCAGGCCATTTTCCTGGCCTAGGACGATCCTTGTGCTGCGAATTTCAGTGTAATCTGTACATTCCATCACATCACTGATGGCAAGTCTTTGGGGTATACACAGAGCAGAGGCACAGAAGGAGATAACCAGCCTTTCATATCTGCACATTCCTCAGCCATGGCCTTGTTCCAATTCTTTGTTATCTTGAAAGAATCCTGACTTGCCTAGTGCTGGGGTGGCAAAGGTCATTTTTGTAGATCAAGCTGGTTTCCTTTGTGCTGGGATATCCTGCAGAGTGCTGTTTGTTAATTGATAATTATACTTCCTTTCAAATTTGTCAGGCACTGATACATAAGTCTTACAGAGACATCAGAGTTAAAAAGAAATTAAATGAAGCAAAAATGCATTCAGCCTGTTATATTTAGATAAAATCAAAGTGTTTGGAGACTTGAAGAGGTCTTAGGCTCAGCAGATTTGCTAAAAGAAGCTTAAGCTGTGTATAGTCACAGTAAAATTTAGGTTTGTAAATATAATTTTAGGTGGCCTGTAGGGACTTTTTAATATTTCCTACTGTGTGTCACTTAATTGATTAACTGATGAAAATCTCTACCGGAACTCCCTCATTGTTCAACTTCAAAAAAATATTTATTCACAAAAAGAGTCTTCATTCTAGTCCTCAAGACTTCAGGACGGACCTGCCTTCATAATTTCTCCCAGTATTTAATAGAGGGGTTTAGAGAACAGATACAGAAATATCACTCCAAGGACAGAATGAAGAGGAGAAATCTCCGGAAATGTGGTTCCTCTTGGTCTGGCTGAATGCCAGACTGTGAGGAGATAGCAGGAATGGCAGCAGGTGTTGTACCCACCTATAAATGATCTATATCTAGGGAATGGAGCTGTCTCTTATTGCTGTGGATCTTTCTTATTTTCAGAAGGGAAAATTGAAGAGGAAAGTTGGATTAGCTTTTAAAATGTTTCTCTAAAAAAAAAAAAAACCCTCAGAATTTCTCAAAAAAGACCGAGAACAAAGGGGAAGCTGAAGATAATTCCTTTTCATCCAAATACCACCATCAACAAATATATTCCTGGCACATTCTTAGTGAATGTGTTAAAAACCAAACACTGCATTATTTGATTCAAATTAAGATTCACCACCTTGTGCTGCTTCTGAGCCAGACACGAGAAAGCTGATGACAATACCAAATTTTAGACCTCTGAACTCAAAGTTACTTCAAGTCACACCTCAATATTGGACCACAGTCTAGAAAAAAACCCATGCCTTGTGGAGGTTAAACCTCATGGAGGATTGAATAGCTCTCAAATATTCCTTTTTTGTTGTGGCTCTCTTAAACAGATAAATATTGTGATAGTAGGGTGAAGATGGCTAATTTTGAACAGCAGTTCTCTTTACCTTATGATTATGTGGGTATTTAGAAAGACGAAGAATTCTAGAATGTTCAACGAGGCCACAGAGATACTACAAAATTCTTTTGGTAAACTGAAAGAGAGGAATGCTTCATTCCTGACAATAACGATGAGAAACATCAAGGTGCCACTGACCAGCATCAGGCACTGGGCATCCTGAGCTGTGAACAACAGAGAACAGCTGCCTCAAAAAAATGTGCTCTTCCACCACAGTTTAACAACTTATGTTGTTATTATTAAAAAAGCTGAAGGATTAAGAGATGTGCATAACACAATAGAGAAGAAAGAATTCCTGAGGCCTTTTGGAAACAGTGTTCTTAAACTATGTAAATTTGTTCATAAATATTTTCTTTTTAAGAGTGAAAAAAAGGGACCCTGGCATCTATGAAACTATGATTTCTTTTTGCCAAAATTGTGAAGGAAAAAGTGTTTAGAAAATTGTGACATCTGCAAGATCATTCCACTGCCATTTTAAATTCAAGTTTTCCTTCCAGTTTCACTTCAGAGTTCACTAACAGCAAATCTGATAGAATTCATTTTCTCTGTATAAAATTTTCTTTCCCCTTTGTATTTCCCTGTAGGATGTTCTCTTCCCTATCAATCTGTTCCTGCACCATTCAGAGCATTATTTCCCTCTGTCTCTTGTGCGTGCTTTGCTCTTCCCAGTGTCAAAGCCTTGACAAAGAGCACTGAGCTGGGAACCTTTTGGAGCTGCTGTTTAATTGTAGCAGCCATGCCAATTCAGGATGCCAACAATAACATACAGTAGATGCTGTGTGTGGCTTTCCCCTTACTCTTGGGATAGTGTTTCTTTGACAGACTGGATAATGAAGCGGGATGCAGTGGAGGGCAACTTCTGCTAGACATGTGTACGTGTTAGAAGCCATGAGGCTGAACATTCAAACAGCTTTTAAAGGAAAAACAACAAAAATTGTGCTGCTAAAATGCTCCCAGTGTCATTTTTAATTACAAGAGCCTTGACAATACGTGATGGTTCATCCATTTAGCGAAGCACACAAGACAGCCTTGAAAAACTTGCTAAAGTCACTGACTTTGGGATCCACTTGTCGTGTATAGATTCAAGGGTTATATAGTTTTAACATGGACCAAAAGTTGTGTTTTTCCCTTCTTTGAAGAGAATTTTGCTGGAAGTCTTTGTACTTAAAACACCTGAAGCTTTGGCCCTCATAAATCTGGAGTTAAGCAGAACTTTACCAGCTTTCAAACCATCTGACTGAGAGTGGTTACACACCACCAACTTGAGGAGCAAACATGAGGAATCAGTACTAATAAAATATTCCATTTTATCTATTGATGTTCCGTTCAACCTCTGAGTCACCCTGCAAAGGTAATATTCAATATCTGTACCTATAGTCCATGAAAGGTGTAACAACCCGATTTTAGAAAAATTTAACTGGCAAAAGAAACCATTGACAATGAGGTTTTGCTGTTGTTTTGCCACGACAAACACAGCACTTGATGTGTGCACAGCAGGCCTTTCCTTTCCCTGGTGACTTTATTTAGTCCCCTGTGCTCCTTTCCATGTTTCCAGAGATACTGGCCTTTAGCTTGCCCCCTGCTCATGCACACTGCTGAGCAAATAAACAGAGGCTGCAAAAGACAATTTCCCTAATCAGGATATCTCCATCCAGCTGCCTGCTGAATTTCAACAGCTCCTGAGGCAGCACAGAAGTCACAAAGTTCATGACATGCCTTTGACAATGACAAACCTACTGAAGACAGCTTAGAACTGATGGCCCAGACTGAATGAAATGAGAGAAATAAGTATTAGCAATATTTGTTAATGTGCAGTCATTCCAAATAGCCACAGACACAATCTTGGTAGGACTTCACCGTGTTTGAGATAAGGATTATCTCATGCCCAAGGACAAGTTACAACCCTCTTCGAGGGGCATTTTTAATGCATAGAACAGAATATTATTAAAAAAAAAAAAAGAGAGAGAATCACTTTTCAAAGGCAAAAGTCTGTGGCTGCCCTCATACAAGGCAAGAAATACATGAATAAAATAAGGAAAGCCCATGCTAAACTTGTCAAATACCTTGAAACTGGTGAACTAGATAGAGACAAATAAATTCTTTCAGTAAAACAGGCTATGAAATATTTTTCATTAAACTGTTTTTCACTTTCCTGGCACTTTTTAAATACTTTTGTCATCCAAGCACATGAGACCACTACTTGAAACTGCCTAAATACAAGGCTCAATAGTGTGCTCTGTAGCATTTTTCATCAATTCCTCCTATCTGCCTGCCAAATTTTTAGATGAAAATTCTTATGTTTAGCCCTCTGGCAATCTGTTTATTTTTGGGGTTTCTCCCCATCTTGAAGCTGGGAAAAGCAGCAGCACACGTCGCACTTAATTCTACAGATCTGCTCTCTCTTTTTGCCATTCCCCAGTGCCTCAGAAAACAATGTTTCAAAATACACCCTGTCCTTTCTAATTAAAATTCACATGGCTAAATTTAAGATAAATATGAATGGTTTTTGTCCTGCCCTTGCCATATGCCTTCAATCAAATTTTGTTAGGACTGACACATTATTCTCTGGGTCCATGAGTACAAAAAGGCTCAGCCTTTCTCAAACCATTAGAGTGACCCATGGCCGTGTTGATTCTGGACTTACCAGTGTTATCAGAGGAACAGTTCAGCACTTCAGTCTGCTTCTGCTGAGATATCTACAACTATCACATCAAACCTCTCTGTTCCAAGCATCTGATATCTCTTTTTTTCCCCTGCAATAACACCAACAGCACCAAAAGTAATGACATTTCTCCCAGTAAAGGCATTGAAGGAGTTCAGCACCATTAATACAAGCTTATTAAGGAAATCTTATATGAAATCTGCTACATAACAGGCAAAATTATTACCCTCCCTCAAAAATCCCTTATGGGGTAGCAGAGGTTTAAAAGTAGCGTTTCTTAATGAAGAAAGAAACTCATCCTTTAGCCATTCTGCTGACTTTTTTATCCTTTGCAAGGGAAGTGCCACAGATCTGGTGACTGTTCCTAAATGAAACCTGTTTTTCCCTCATATCCTATCCAGCTCTCCATAGAGCTGTATGAGTCTCCCTGTCAGGATGGACAATAAACATTTTCAGATTCACAGCTCCTGTCTTACAAAGAATTTTCCCAAAAAAGGTAGGAGCAGGACTATTGAATGCTTTCTTTTTCTAGTCGGACCTGAATGCATGAGATGGGAAAAAGAAAGTCACTGGCATTTTTAAGCTCAACTCCATGGGAAAAATAAAGGTAGTGAAACCTGTGCCTAATGCTGTAAAATTTTGACTGCTGGACGCTGTGACATTATTTTTTTCTCTGTGCTTCTGGGTAATTTTGAATATAAGTTCATCTGCAATTTTAAAATAGATATAAAATATGATTAACTGACCACTTGCAGAAGTCAGTCATTAATGAACAGTGCTTGAAAAGTGTAAAATACAGCAAAAACCCTTCTGCTTCCAAAGGGCTACTAATGTACTACATTTTATTAAAAATTCCCTAGAATGAATCCTCTCATGACACCAAGGAACTGGTAATTTCTTAGTCTCCTCAGATAATGATCTTTCTGGAATATAAAGAGTACCTTCCAGACGGACCAGTTTTGTTTCACACAGTGTCAAACTTCTCATTTCCTTAATACACTTATCTGGAATGTATTCCTGGAAAATTGATCAGCTACTGAGGAAGATGGTTTGAGTCCTGCTGATTTATCAGCTGGTGAATGATTAAAAACTGGAACAAAAACCCCGGTTAGAGAAGGGTGCAAAGGCCAGTGAGAAACCATACACAGAATGAGGTAAATCAATGAGAACTCTGAATGCCATGATTGTAAAAATGCAATAGGGTGAACTTTGAAAATTAGGAAATTGGAGTCTAAAACGTTTTAAATGTGGAAACAATTCAGGGAAACAAAACCTTCAAGAATAGAAATGTCCTGGGAGAAGCTTTAACAAGAGTCTTTTCTGAGAGAAGAAAATAAGGTTTTACTTCCCGGTGTCTGTTTGGTGTTGCAGAAGCACAACCACCACCCCCAGAGCCTTCTCCCTGCCAAACTCCCTGTGCCTTCTCCTTCCTAACCCACAATAAATTTATTGTTGTGCAAGCAGGAACAAGTTATCAGCTTTATTTCAATTTGGATTCTGCAGATAATATTTTCATTGAGCCACCTTTGTGCACTGGGAAAGGCAGTTGGAATCTCATAAAGAAAATGCATTTTTAGTTTCATGACTTATTTTTTTTAGCCACGCATTACATCAGAGCAGTGGAACAAAACTGAAGAAGGAGCAGTTCAACATTATTTTAATAATAATTCCCTATTACACTACTTTGAACCTCAGAGTATGGGAAGAATAAAACCTGGTACTAAGTTCTTACAAATAAAGACACCATAAAATAATTTCAAAAATACTTTTTCAAGGGGGAAAAAAGAGCTAATGTCAAATGGCTGAGGTGGCTAAGATGAAATTAAGAAAATTATTTGTTGCAATGGATTATAAAAAGAATATATATTTTCATAATATGCTAGAAAATTAATGAACAAACTATATTTTATTATATGCATTACACGTCCCTGGATTTTCTCAATAGTTGGTCCAGCAAATTGTTGGTGAATCTTTCCTCTCCAGTGAGACACAAAATCTGGAAACTAAACCACTCCCTGGATAAAAGAGTGATTGATTTTCAGTCATGTTAAGGAGACTGCCAAATGTTTTCATGAAAAACATATTTCTACTATACAAAATCCTCTTGGAAAAATCAAGCAGTTCACATTGAATTTTAAGCTTCTAATGTGAAAACAAAAAATATTCCACTAGAAATTTTCCTCCAGACTTCTGCTACTTGCATTTTTTGTTTTAAATGTTTCCTCAGATTTTTTTTGGTTCTTTGTTGCCAGAAAATAAAAGTGTTGGAGATTGTCAACACTAAGTAGAGCTCCAAGCCCTTGACTTCATGTTTGAATGCAGAAACCCTCAAATTAATTTCTCAAATGCTCATTCAGAAGTTTAAAAACTGTACCCATGACTTCTTCTCATTACCACAAGGAACCCAAAGGAAGGATGAACTCAGCTTGGATGATTTAGAACATAAGAGTAGATGTGAAGAGAAATATTGTGGGAAAGAGTTAATTTTAAAGACCACATGCTTGCAACAAAACCAGAGCTCCCCCATTTAGACTTATCCGTGTAATACCCATGTAAAGGTTTAAACCAGATGTTTAAAGCCATAATGGTATTTTAGTAAAGATTTTACGCAGCAGGATTTGTAAAACTGGCAGTGGTGTTCTACGCTTGTGTGTGTTTTAGCTTTAAGATGTCTGTTTGTCACTAAAAGAAAGCCCCGAGTCTCAAAATGTCCTTAACACAACCACACTTTTTATAAAAATGAAAGATAAACGAGAGGCAGCTCAAATTATTTGAAGAGTTTTGGGAACAAAAATCTATGAAATGCAATTTTCTTCCTTTCTGTGTTCCCAGAGCAAGAGAATATTTGTCACAGCCTAAGAAAACTGCGGCATTCCTGAGAAACATGACAGCCAAGTGGAATTTGTGGAGATGTGTTTCCAAAGCTCATAAATGGGTTAAACCCCCAAAATTCCAAATTCCTTGAAACCAAACCAAGGCAAAAAAAAAAAAAAAAAAAAAAAAAAAAAGGGGGCAGAGGAGGAAGAAGAAGGCTTTCCCAACTGCTTGACACTTTCCAACAGGCTACTGTGTATTGGCTATTTGCATAGCAGTACCCTGCACTCCCCAAAGGTACTGCACCATAAAAGTAATGAAATAATAAATTGTTCACCGTGGGTGTTATGGGCACGTAAAAACTAATTACATCTCATTCCATTTGGTGGAACTGCCACATGTTCAGATTCTGGGATTTGACACTTTGCATGTTAAGGGCCTTTATGTTTTGCTTTATTCTTCTGGATAGAGGGGAATAACCCAGAATTAATTCTGCTAATGCATGACATGGTGACTTGTGACTGCTTATGGAAATTGCCTGACACTTCTGCTAGAAAAACCCATTTTCAGATCCTTAAACTTTACTGTCAGATGTAGGCTGGTATTTTTCATGCCACTCCAAGGCTGAATTTTTGTTTTACATGCCAGCCATTTCTGAGAACAAGAGAAGAGAAAATGTGTTTTTCTACCCACATAAATGGCAATTAATAATAATAATAATAATAATAATAATATTGTTTGAAAGAAGGAAAAAAAAAAAAAAACACAACAGCTGGAAAGACTTGGCACTGCTGAAAAGCAATTTCACAATGATACCACTGAAGGCCAGATGTGCCTGTCCTGATCATTCCCAGTAAAATGCAGCCAGATTTAAACAAGTTCAAAGAATTACAAGCACAGCTCGACAGGACCAACACCAGATTCCTGCACAGGAAAAGAGAGTTTTCCTCTCAGCAAAAGAGCACTTCAGACTCTGTGAACATCCCATTTGTCCCACCTGTGAAAATCTTGGAATTGCAGAAAACTGAAAGGTCTTTGGGTTGTTGTGAACTGGAGCGGAACGAGGATTGAAACATGAATATCAAACAAGGAGCCAGTGGGAATGGAGAGTGCTCAGGTGGCTAGAAGGTGACCACATGCAAATAAAGAAGGGAAAAAATGCATTATGACTCCGGAAGAACAGGCACTACCTAAGCAGACTGAGGCAAGGAGGAGAAAATTAAGCTTGAAGGAGTGAGTGGAGTGGTGAAAAAGCCAGGAAAACTGAGTCAGGAAAAGAGAAAGATCTGCTGGGGACAATGGAACACGGGTCAGCTGTGGAAGCAGGAATTCACACCCTTGTATGTCACATTTCCTTCCCACAGCTTGTAAGACACTTAAAACTACAGATATATTTGTATATTATGTATTATTTATATATAAAAATTGCTGCTAATCCAGCCATGAAAGTGTCCCCCAGTGGCCCTGGGCCCTGCAGAGCAGGCAGGTCTCTGCTCAAGGCTTCCTCCTCTGCCTCCAGAGTGAGCAGCAGAGCTCTGAGCTCTGGATTTTGCAGCTCCATGCTGCTCCTGGAGGTTTTCTTTCCTGCCCTAAGATGCCCATGGACTAGAACCACTTCCACATTGCTTCTGGAGGGCCTCACTCGCTTGTTTTGTGGCCTTTCTCTCTCCCTCGTGCAAACACATGCACATACACACACACACAGGGTAAAATTAGATCTGACAAGGCAGGCAGATGAAAGCTGGGAAATGCTGCAATTATCGTTTCCCACGTAATCTTAATTCAGGCTTTTGTGCACGGATTTTAGGGTACAGTTCCCAAAACTGCTGTGTCACTTGAACAAAGAATGGGCCCACTCTGGGAAAGAATGAGAGTCATGACATGACTGCAGTGTTACCTACAGAGATTAAAAGGCAAATGAGGCACAACCTCAGGAAAACTGGTTATAAATGCCAAGATCAGTAAAGAAAAGTTCAATTCCCTTGAAACCTGATAGTCCTCTTGGCTTTTTGCAGTTATGGTTTCAAATAAATTCACAACATTCTTCATTTGACAAAAGACAATTACAACTTCTTTGCCCTTTTTATTCAATTAGATATTATTCAAAGAGGATGGAAGATATGTTGGGAAGCCCTTTACTACAAAAATAATTAATAAAAAATTTGAAATGCTTAAATCCAGACACATCAAACAGTACTTGTTGCTAAATGATGAAACTCTATTCCTTTTTTACCCCATGTTCTGAGCAGACTTCGGAGAAAATAAAGATAAAATCTTGAGAAGCCTTTTGATTTCAAAAGATTCTCCAAGTCCTGGTCTCTTGACTTGTGCAGTTGAATCATGCCTTGGGGAAAGGAATGAGACAATAACATGCTCCAGACTTTTAGTGTGGTGCTGGACAACTCCCTGAAGCTGAACTTTTCCTAGGTCAGCTGCTGATGGGCTGTTCTGCATTTTCTGTTTGTCTAGACTGACGCTCCTGGATGTGACCCACAAAAAAACTGCACTCTCATGGTGACAACTGGAGGTGGTAGGGATTTTACTGGGAATGTTCCACATCTGTCAAAATATCTGGGGAAAAAAAAAAAATCCAGACCCTGCCTGTCTTAAATTTGGCACCAAAAATGAGTGGCCAGTCAATCTCCATGTCTGTACTGTGGTTTACAATTTTCGCTGTGGGAATGACTATAACACCGCACTGTGAAAATGAAATGTTTGTGAAGTGGTTCTTCTCCACTGACACATCTCTTAATAAATCTCAGGAGAAAATGGATAGCATTGTTTTCAGATGTGGCTTTGACCAGCACACAGTAAAAGGGCCACACAATGAGCAGAAGGAAGAATTATTGGACAGTTGCTAATTAAACCAAGTGGAGCCATCCCAATCTGTCTGGTCTGTGCACAGAATTATGCAGAAATCTTGTGAGGGGAAGAGAGGAAAACAACTCCCCTAGAACCCATGCAGAAGAAACAGAAACTGAATTCATGTGGGAAACTTCAGCTTCTACATTTCCTGCTTTTCAGGCTTTGAGTTTACATGTTGTACTTTCCCTATTCCTTCCTAACAACATCGTTTTAGAAGAACAGGCTCCCAATTCTCATATTTAATGCTGGAATTGCAGTGTGTCATCTTCTATGAGCAGATACAACCACTTCAGCAAATCAACTTTTTTCCTTTCCACAATGTTGTAGAAGGTTTCTGGCCCAAATCACCCAGATTTCTGGCATCTGGGTGTAGGATACACTATGAGGGTCTTTTGAAGGTTGTTTTTGTATGTGGGCACTGTATTGATTTTGTTTATGTAGTCTGCCTCAGAAGCAGTGCCAGTTGTGAAAGAAGGCCTCTATAACTGGTTAAAAAAAGGAAGGAGGAACAGTTACAACCCTTCCAGAAAGTATCAATCTGAGCAAATATTCTCCTAACACAACTGCTTCCAAGCCACCTTCTTGGTTCAGGATACCAAGTATATCAATATTTTCTCCAGAGTTCCTGCCTAGTTTCAGCCAAAAACTTAAGAAATTTGTAAAACTACTTTCTCGGCTTTGCTAGACTCCATTTTCCTACTCTAACATCTAAGAACAAAGCAATGAACATGAAGAATTCTACCACACCTGTTTTCTGGAGAGAAGAATGTATTCCAAATCAATCAATCAATCAGTCAGTCAGTCAATTAATCATAATTTAACTTCTCTGTAGAACAAAACTCCTACTATCAGATAGCAGCACATTTTCCTCCTGGGCCTGGCGAACCAGCAGCCCTGCAGATTTTCCCTGGCATTTCTTTGTCTGCAAGTTGGTATGAAAACAGAAACAACTTTCATTAGCTGCAGTGGCTATTGGAAAGCTCATGTGATTCAAGGGTTAGACAAAAATGAACAATGCTCAGTGACCTAAATTCCTCTCATATTAACACAAAGCATATTTTTGTTATAAGCCAATATTCTTCGAAACTGTTGGAAAAGGCTGGAAATCCAAAGGAGCAGGGAAGGGAACAAACACTGTTTTATATGAAAACACTGATGCCATTCCTTCTGTCCCTTTCTTCCCTTCACCACTGCACCAGAATTCCTTCAGGGATAATTGCAGGATACTCTTTACTTTGGCATCTCAGTTGCCTTATAAAACACACAGTGTCACTTACAAGTCCGAATGCTCTTGACAAACATTATTTTCAAAGCTACTCAGTGTGTGGAGATACTGAAGCTCCAGGGATCTCCCAGTCTCTGTTCAAAAAATGTGCAGCAAAACAAGATGTTCCTTAAAAATGTGTTTAACAAGTAGCCTGCAAGGAGTACTGAGAAGAGACAGCCTGTTTAATAACATTTCGATTAAATAATAGATGTTTCTGAACTGAGATTTCTCAGACACTATGAAATCATTCTTCTATTCACTCTTTGACAGAACGAAAAATAGCTGCTATGTAAGCAAAGAGTATTTATTTTGTACTTCCATTCATTTCAGTGAAAGTATGGCAAATCCAACAGATGTTGAAAGTGGTAGAGAAAATCTGGTTACAGCCATATCATTGGATTCAGGCTCTTTGGTATAAATTGCACAGGGAGAGGGAAATGGGAACTAGAGACAAGAAAGGAAATTAAAGTTTCAAAGCAATTTATAAGAGAGTGGATGCATTGGTAAAGAAAAGGGCAACATTGAAATTGGTAAAATAAGTTAAAGGAAAATCAATATTTTAAAGACAGTATTAAAATGGCGACTTCAAAATATTTCATATGGCTGTACACAACTTCCTTGTTTCAAACCTAGGATGGGAAACCACTTGTGGAACAGATCCTCACTTAGAGAAAAAAAAAATCTAAATGCAAAACTAAAACAATCACAGGTATGAAATAATTTTCTACAGTTCTCTTCAGTTGTGCAATAACACTAAGTTATCATGGTCCTACTAGATGGATTGTCAGTTCTAAAGTACTCCAATTGGGACATTTAGAAGTTATTTAATAGGATCACAGTTTTCAGAAAGACTTTCTCTCAATTAATTTACACTGGCTTGAAAATCTGACCTGCAGAAAATAGATTTCTGTTTTGACAAAATTTTTGATTTATGATGAATTATCTAATTTTTTATTTGTTCTCAATCTGTTTGCAATGCTTCTTTAAAAGAGGACAGAGTAGACCAGGTAGGACCTCTTAGAAAAAATGCACTAAGATTGTGCCTTGTCTTGGGGAAATAAACATGTCTGAATAAAGATGCTTTAGGGTGGCAGAGGGAACTCAAAGGAATGTAAGGGAAGGTCTCAAATTCTGTTGATTACTGAAAGGAGGAGGGAGCACCCACCAGGATTTGAGACTGTGAGGAAGATGGTGAAAAGAACTTTCCTGGGAAGCAGAAAAGAATGTGAGGATCTTACAGCAAGGTAAAAGACTTAAAGGAAGATATAAATTAAACCTTGGATGGAAAGAACTGTCTTCAAGGAAATTTGGCAGGAAAAGAACCAAGTATAACCTCTTTGTTTTTATTATTCCTTCCCAGCTGACCCAGGGTCATTGGGTCAGAGTTTAGTGGCAATTATGTGTCCTCAAAAGAAATAAAAGGACAAGGCATAAGACACCTGCCAAAGGATCTGCCTGTCTGTGAAGGGGGAAGAAAAGGTGCCCACTTGTATCTTAAAGGAAATCTGCAGCACTGAGGGTGTTCTTGGTAAAGTTCTGCCATCCTCCAGGAATCCAGATACTGCTGGTGGTCAGAAATCTCAGGAGGAGGTTTGTCAGGAAGGAGCTTTTGTTCAGTTGTTGCTTTAAAACAAGTCAGTTTACACCTAAATAATTCAGTAATTATGTCCTCAATTCACTCAGGGCATGTTTTTAAGACCAGGATCAGAATCAGCTGTGCCTTATAATATTCCCTGTTTGTGCTGTCTCATTTAGAGACAATATCATGTTTAACCAGTTTAATATTTCCCAATCATACAGATTTCAGGCAGAAATTATTTATGTTTCTGCTTCCATTCTCACTGGAGGCACTGGCATTTCTCCATCTTTAGCATGGAGCAGATTCAGACATACACACTGTGGTTTTGAAGATTAAATTAAATCATATTCTTGTACTGAATTTCTGCTGCAAATTAGCACTTAGATTTTGTTAACAATTGCTGCAGATAGTACATTTAATCATCAGCAAATTAGCATTGCTTCAGATTTTCTAATTAAGCTGTTTTTTCATAATGCTTGTAAAGCATTTTATAATCAAGGGTTACTGGCTGAGCTGAAGCAAAATTTAGTTCCAAACAGTGTTTATATTCAACAGTTATTTGATACAGCTACAGCAGAAAACATTGGAATTAGCAGGAATTTTAGGTCTTGTTTCAAAACAAAATATTGTGAGAAGTAATCTTTTTTTATTCCTCTGTAAATTTTTTCAATTCAGTAACATGTAGAAACAGAGGTATTTAATACAAGAATAACTTGCTATTCTGGAAAATGAAGAGTCTTGTTTTCATAGGAAGTATCAGTTTTTTGCCAGGAAGAGAAATATGTTTATAGGTGTTATTTTGGTCAATTAGACGATAAACAAAAAATATATCAGAAAACCATATTGTTTATAAGAATCAGGGCATTTTATCTGCTCAATTTAACAAAACCAAAATAAAGTGGAAACTGACATAGTTCTAAATTCAACAGAATGGAGTGTCATTGGATTCCTGTAGAGCTGTTTGGCCCATCTTGTCTGACTGGAAGAAAGACAGAGAGAGTTTACAATAGCCTGTAGTGACAAGTCAGGAGGGAATGGCTTCAAATTGACAGAGAGTAGGTTTAGATGGGATATTGGGATTGAATTCTTCCCTGTGAGGGTGGGGAGACCCTGGCACAGGGTGCCCAGAGAAGCTGTGGCTGCCCCTGGATCCCTGGAAGTGTCCAAGGCCAGGCCAGACGGGGCTTGGAGCAGCCTGGGATAGTGAAAGGTGTCCCTGCCATGGTAGGGGGTGGCACTGGATGGGATTTAAGGTCCCTTCCAACCTAAGTCATGATTATGTAAACCTTCAGCTGATGTAATCCTTCCTGAGCTGTTACAGTCTGGATGGGTGGGTGTATTTATGTCAGCTTGTATGGCACAGACTTTTCCAAGTGCTGCCTCAATTTTAGGAATTTTAAGTGCAGAGCTAACTTGTGAGCACTGATGTAATAATGCTGTGGAGCAGATTGGGCAGGTCCCCCCTCTGGCACCCACAGCTCAGCAGTGCCCCATGTCTTTTCAATATTTGCTTCCTCTCCCTTTGACACATTAATCTGCTGCTGGAGGAGTCAGACATTCCCTCCCCCTTCTTTGGCTGATGTCTTTAGCTCTGTCAGCTAAATTATGAAATTATACAGAGCCGTCAGCTGCATCCATAGAATAAATGCACACCCTGCAAGTTATGGACATGCAGCATTGTTCCACAGAAATGTCCTTATCTCCAACATGTTATTGAATGCATTCCTCTGATCAAACAAATGTTTTGTACAGCTTTGGACAAAAGTTGGGTTTATGCTGTCTCATGCTGTGAATTGTTCCACCTTTCTGATGTTGAGCATTGGGAAAAAGTGATATTTTATACACATCTTCAGAGTCCAGAAAGAAATAACAATATTCCATCCTTATTAGTGCTGTACTCTATAGCATAACAAACCCTTCTGCAGCTTCAGGAAAGGAGGAAGGACAAGTCATGTTCACTCTAGAAAAGCACTTCAGGTGAAATTACTTTATGTCATAAAACGTCATTCATTTTTTAACAGAAGTAACATATATAAAGGCCTTGCTATTATAAAGTGCTTTACAGAGAGGGGCAGGAGTACATGTCTTCACCTTAATAATTCATTTTTCTCACTGTGACAATCAGCTGTTCCCACATCTGAAGTCCAAGGGAAAAAATCCTAGGAATACAGTAAAAGAGTTGTTCTCCTCCACTGAAAGATAATCACCTGAAAGTAATTGGAACACCTGAATAAAAGTGGTCCTATTTTCCAAATTTCTCAGGGGTGTAAATCCTACATACTTGAAGTTTCTTAATATTAAAAGCTTGAACTTTAGCTATAATTATATTTATAGGCAGAAAATTTTGGTAACGTACAGGACCAAAGTAATGTAGGACTTCTGTCTTTCCAATAGTCTTTGTAAAAAATCATACGCCAAAGCTGTAGTTTGTTGTAGAAACATCCATTTTACCCAAAGTGACAAAAGGCTGCAGTAAGGACAGGAAAATCAAGATCAGAACACTCTGGGAAACCAATTTATCACTGGGTGTATTCTTACAATTAACCCACCATGGAAGTTCAACCTGAAAAACTTTCAAGGCCTGGACTTAGAGAACTTGAGTGTCACCTCCCATCTCTCTTTACTGTCTTGGCAGATATGATGAGAAGAATAGTTTGGTTTTTTGCTGAGAGTGAAAATAAATGATTTCTTTCCCCTCCACATTCCCATTGTCACAGAAGGCACAGAGATGATTAGGAAAAAGCATCTGTGAAAGTGGCCAACAGCTCATATTTACCAAACATTGGCCTAGGTTAAAGATAAGATCAAGATTAGAGGCTTAACAGTCTGGCAGGGAACTCTGGCATTTCCCATTCGTAGTGTTCTGGTCACACTGATTCATGATTAGATCAGTTCTACAATTCAGCAGTCTCTGGGATTATAAATTATAAATCCCAGTGGTTGCTGGAAGGGCTCCCAGGGGATGGCAGAACTCGGCCTCTCAACCTCTTGGCCGCTCTGTGTTTGCAGATAGAGAAACCCAGACTCCACTGTGCTCTGCAGTCTAAAGCAGCCCTTTGGAGGCACATTCCTAATGGAAAAAATCCTCTTGCATTCTGTGGGAGACCCTATCCACTGAAAATAGCCCTCTGTCCTCCTTGAACTGAGCAGCACTGAAACACCAGAGTCAAGGATAAGCCAAGCTTTCACTGCACAAACTGTGGTCTGTGAACACAACTGAGTAGGTCCAGACAAATTTTCTTGGCTTCCAAAAGCTCTGGAGACATTATTCTTATTTTTCATGGAAGATTTATGCACCTCTAGAACCTAATGGCTCATTACATCAATAGATTGGTGCTAGGATCCTGCCAGAAGCTTTTTGGTTATTGAAAGACCTGAGCTGAGGACAGAGGTGAGCAGAACAACATTTTCCTGCAGTGGTTTCCATTTGTTTCATGCAAAGGCACTGCACTGCAAGATAACTGGGGTAAATATAGCTAAACAGGCAGAAATTCAAGGATGTTCTCTAGATCACTGGGACATCAATTATCCTCACATCCAGCAGTTTCCTATGTATTTACGTAAATCTGGGACACATCCAGACTAAACACGTTCCTGCCTGTGTTGCCTTTTTATTTCCAGATTGTTCCACTGGAACTTGCCCAGGCCAATTCATCCTGGCTGACTTTGTACCTTCCCCTCACAATATTTCTTCTACAAAGGCAGGATTACAAAAAAGATCAGGCTTTACCTGTCTTTTTTTTCTCCAATAGCTGCTTCTCTCCCTTTATTTTCAGTGGCAAATAAATAAATGCATTTGTTGGGGAAGAATATCCAACCACAGTGTTCTCTGACTGAAGTGAGACAACATTGTAAAAATTTTTTAAAATCAAGAAGCAATTTGAAAATGCTCTTGAATGCAGTTGAATTTCCTTTGTTCCTTACATCTGCCACAGAACCTATGTGAAAACAAGGACTGATATTTAGATTACCAATTCAATCAACGATGCAGAGTTGATCATCAATGTTCATCAATGAATACCTCCCATACTTCCATTGTAAGAGTTTAACTGGGAGGTACCTTTCTGCATGTGTCCTTGGCAGAGCTGAATTCTGAGGATGAGTGTGACTGTGGCTATTCTGGACAGCAAACAATGCACTAGAAACACTTTTACTGTCTTCTTTAGAGACAGAAGAACTGGATTGTGCTTTCAGTACTGCTTTATATTTTATTATTTAGCTTATCTAGTTCTAAATTTTATACTAAATTCTCCACAGATCTGAAGAGAAAATAGCGGGCAAGTCTGTTTTATTGGGCCTTCAAGAATGAGAAAAAAAAATGGAAGCGTGTTCCACTGATCTGACAAACATTAGTGGCAAAACCAGAATATTCTGACTTATAAACTCTTCTAACTTGTGTTCTCATCAGGAACAGGTTGACAAGCTTGAAACCATGAGTTTGTTAACAAAACAATCGCCAATAAGCTTTATCTCCACATATATTTGGCAATTTTTTGTCTCAGTGTTGTCTCTGCAGCTCAGAGAATACAGAGGAAGGAGGAGCTAATGGTGTGGAGTTATGATTTCCTTGCATAATTAAGGCTAAGAAACCAAAGAAGTATAACTGTATCAGCAAATATTCCACAAATATAAAACATTATTCTTATCTGCACCAAAACCTTAAGCTATTGAAACAAATGAAGACTGTGACAGTCCACTGGAAAGTGTCTTAGTGCTAGTCACTTAGTCTAGACGTAGATTAGTGAAAAAAAGGACATAACCTCGTCAACTGGACTGAGGTTTTGTTATTATTACATTTATTATTTTTATTATTTGTTGAGAGTTTCATAGTAACCAAGCTAATCTGAAAACCAAGGGTTCACAATGCACCACGGAGTGTTCATTGCAGAACTGAATGCAAACCACAATGTGGAGTGTTTTGCTTCTAACTGTAACCACAGAGTGATGTAATACAAGAGTTTGATATCTTATCTGCCTATGGACCTGTAATCAGCAATAACTATCATATTTATTAGCTTTTGCTGGAGAACTAGAAAACTGTTGACAGGCCTGAATTGCTGCTTTTCCTATGATTAAAAATTCAAGGGAAGAGCAGCATAGCAACTCTGAAGGTCCTTACTTAAAAACACAACACCTCCAGAAATAGAGAACAAATAATAATACGCACGAAGGGAGGAAAACTTACAAGAGTATCTCACATAAAGCATTTGTATTTTTGTTGCCCTTGATGTTAGATTAAGCTGAAAGCAGTGGAGCCACCTTTGCTCTTTTCAAGAAATAAGAGGTTGAAATATTGATTGGAACCAACTGATTAATTAATACTAACAGTATTCATTGACCCTGGTAGGCCTTAGATGCTGATCCCACCACTCCTGCCCTCAAATTTCCCTTTCCCTACTCTTTTTTTCCAAAGAAAGAGAAGCTCATTGGAAATCATCCTGATGGGACATTAAACAACAGATTTGTAACAATATGGATCACAGTCTGTTCTCATTTACTTTCTTCCTTGGCCTTAATCCCACTGAAATCCCAAGAATTGCTTAGAGTTACACCCTTAAAATTAAAACCAGAGTGAGATCTATCTGTGGATTTTACAGACCAAGCCACATTAGCAGTTAGTCAGAATTTTCTGTGTATAGGCACTGAAATCATAAACCTCTTACAAGAGCTGAGGATTTTGACCAGTTTTGATCATCTTTTAATACCAGATATCCACCTTCCACTATCCCAGGTTGCTCCAAGCCCCATCCAGCCTGGCCTTGGACATTTCCAGGGATCCAGGGGCAGCCACAGCTTCTCTGGGCACCCTGTGCCAGCGCCTCCCCACCCTCACAGGGAGGAATTAACAAAATTACAGGCTAACACAGATTTAGAAGACTAAAATTCTGGATCACCCTCCGGCTCACCTCCAACAGAGCTGTTCTTAAGCAATCATTAATGCTCTTAAGTGATAAAGCACCATGAGGATGAAGTGCCATGGATTTGCTCTCCTACAGTGCAAGGTGTTTTAAAGATTCCCGAAGATCATCAGGAACAACCCTAGAAGACGCCACCTTTCTGGTAGTACGGGGAGGCAGATGATGTGCAATTGAGAGTTTTACATTAAAGCTCCATTTCTGATTCCAGAATGATTCAGCAGATGAGGTGCAAATTTTACACAACCCAGGTGATGTCATTGCACCACACTTGAGGCTCTGGAAGGAGACCCTGGCAACACAGGTAATGATATTACTGTACTCAAAGAAAGCCAAATACAGTTTGAGAACTTCTACCACAGATTTCCCAACTGCAAGCCAAATGCACATGCCAAAAAGTCCTCCTAAGACTTCATAAATAATATGTGAACTGTGATATTTGTGTATAAAAGAGCTGAATCAGGCTTTATGGCTCTGGAGAGGATGCAGCAACACAACAAACGCTCAGGTGACTTACCTAGCAACACTCTATAAGTCAATCCTTGTGCTGGCAGGAGCCAAGTAAAGGCTCCACCGTGTTATTTTTATTCATACGGGTATGCACAGAATGTCTGAGAGGAAGAGTCTTCATCATCCCCATATTTCACAAGGAAAAGTGCAGATGTAAATTAGGAGCAGTGAAGAGCAAACCCCACCACCTTAGGGAGAAGAGACTTTCTGGTGAGGTGTGCACTCCCAAGGCAGAGAATTTTATAGAGCTTAAGTGCAGATATTTAATATTTGACTGGAAAGCTTCCTGGCTGAGTTAGTGTTTCCTACCCAGACAGCTGCTGTCTCTCTGCTTTCAAAAGCCTTGATTGAAGAATGAGCACAACTGATGCTGTGCCAAGTGATAGGACAGAATTCTCCTGTGCTTTCAATACTTCCCTTTCTGATGGAGCAAGAAACTGCTGTGCCATGGAGACTCCACTGTATCAGAGAATATTCTTTCTTATGACTCAAGAATAAAATCCCTAAACAGGTTTCTTACATCCTTGTATTCTGAAGACCTAACTTAAATTTGAATTTGATTTTCAATAAGTTTTCTTTGTATTTTTTATTTATTTCATGCAAACTAAAGCTATGGCAAGTCCTAAAATGTGACCAGCCCCTAAAATTCTGCTTCATTTCTTAATTTTTCAATGTGTCTTAAATATTAATTGAGTTTTAAAAAATTGAGGCCAGCCATTCAAAACCAACTTCCTCTCCAACAGCCAGACACAAGATACTTAAGCCAGATCTTATTCAAATCCTTGCTTATCCACATAAGAACTGAACTTTTCTTTCTACTCATATCAGAAATTCTGCAGCAATTGAGGCTATTATTATATCTCAATATCTTAAATCTCCAGCACAAATCAGAAAAATAACAATTAACTTAAAATATTTTAATAAGTTACTTATTTTCCAGTTGAACATTAGAGAAAACAAAAAAAGATTGAAATATTTTTATCTGAATACTTTAAATATCTTAATTTTCTTATTGAAAAATAAGCTTGTTTTTCTTATCTTTGATCGTCTAAAACAAAACTCTGTCTAGAGGGTTAAAAATTTGTGTGTTTAAAATAACCTTGATACTTTATTTTTTGTTTTGTACACCATTCAGTCTTTCAAATATATATTTTGTTCTATCTCAGAACTGGAAGAATTTTCAAAGTATCAGTATGTCTTGCAAAATGAAATGAAAGTAGTTCTTAGTAGGTTTGCCAGAATTGGGCTTGTTTGCTTTGAAAGCAAAATTCAGTGGATTACATGTGCCATGCTGCTGCTGCCACAGCCAAGGGTGACCTCTGCTTAAACAAACACATCTCTCGTTGTAAAATTTGGGGTGATATATTTGACTTATTCCCTGTCAGGACGCTTCCAGAGGTTGTTCCTGGACTCTTCAGCTGGCCAAGCAGAAGAGTGGGAGGAGACATTCCAGTCACAGCAAATGGAGGAGAAATGAGATTGTATTGAACAGTATAAAAAGTATCGATTCTCAGAATCGCAAAGTTTTAACCATTTCTAGCACAATTCATTTAATGTTATCTTAGAAAGCAGCTTTTTGTCCACTTCCACCTAACCTTGCCTTTGATGCATCAAAGAAAAAACCCAAGGAAATCCAGGCAGAAATCAGCACCTGCCTTCAAAACTCTCAGCAGCTGTGGAGCTTGAAAACTCAAAGAAACCTAACCCCAGAGTTCTGAATTTTGTATGTAGTGTACAAATTTGGACAGGCAAAGGTCACCCTGCCCATCCTCTGCACCTCTACAGATCAGAGTGACACCTGCCCATGTTTTCACTCAGATTCCTGAGGGATGTGGGGCTACTTTTTTGATGCTGTTATGTAGTCGTCAGGGAATGGGGCTCCAAGTGTTCATTTTTTCTAAATGAAACTGACTGGTGTTTCTCCTCATTTTCTTGGAGTCCTGTCCTCAGCAAACTGGTTTATTTGGCGCATAAGTCTGATTAATTTTACACAATCTCTTAGATGAAATACAAAGTACCTTTGTACAATGTTCAGCACAGCGTAGTTTTTATTCCTGTTGTGATGACAGTGTAACACAAAGAGAGACGTTCCCAATACAGAAAGACTTAACCTGAGGAATATTTAACATCTGTGATAAAAGCACCTTTGTACTTGTAAACTATCAAAAGCACAGCAGACAGATGATGCTGTAGAAAAGATGAGTGAGGCAGGGATGTGTTATGACAGCTGTACCTCACAGAACAAATAGCTGCTCTTCTTTCCTTATACCCACTACAGGAAAAAGGAATTATATTTGTCCCTGTCTACGGTTCTGGGAGTTTGTGGCCTAAAAGTGCACTGTGTTACACTTCCAACATGCTTATGGAGAGTTCCTGAGCAGAGCAGCAATCTAGAAGTTGTATTTTATTGCTTATGCACAAAAGTGGGACAAATGGATCCCAAAATCTGCTTGTTAACAGAAATTCTGAGAGGATACTTGCTCTTAGCTATGTAGTATCAATAAGCCCACCATCAGATCTGTGGTTTTGCATGGTTATCTCTGAAATACCTAAATGTCTGCTGCTATAGCCCCAGCCTGGCTAAGTTGGCCCAAGGGTGGATAAATTGACAGATCCCAAATTTCCTTACTGTGGTGCCAGACTTTGCATAAGACAAGAAACACATTAGTTCCCTTGGATTCTTTAACTATTGCTGTACGTGAAAAAACCTTCCAGGTTGTCTTTTGTTATTTGCCTAAAATCAGAGCTGTCTTTATCCAAGTGTGAGGTAAAGGGGAAGGAGAACTGTGCTTAATATTTCCTAAAGTAATCATTTTTATTCTTTATCACTTTGAAATTCTGTCAATACATGCTGCATTGTAGGATTGTTTTCCATCCCTTATTTTCAGAACTGTCCGTCTTTCTGAAATACAAATCTGAGGAAGTAAAACCTCCTGGCAGAGGAAATTCTCTCCCATAGTTGCTGTGGAAGATGTTCAACCACAATGAACTGACACCACAGGGTGTGATTTTCCCTGTCTATACCAGGAAGTCAATCAGATGCTCAGAATTTAGTCTGAGAATTCAGAATCCTTGAAATTCTAGCCAAGTGTTTGTATAGCTGCCTGCACACTCGGGTTGCTGGAAAAGAAAGGTGCTTTAAGGCAATGGAATGGGAAATGGAGTCCAATTTTCCCACAGGATTTCCTGTTCATTATGCATTCTTGTAAATTCAAGCGTACGTAAAGACACCAATGGAAATTTTACAGGAACAGGCAGCTTGTAGGAAGTCGATTTTGTATTTTCAAAGCTACATCAATATTTCAAGGAAACGCTTTCAAAGCTCACTAGATTGAAATAAATCCCAAATCAGACAAATGTCTGAAAAAGTGGTGCTTGATATTTTTTGTAGTCTAAGCCCTGAGCAAAGATGTATTTTGGCTTGTACTGGATATGCAATTTGAACATGATATCATGCGTTTCTTACTGCCCTGCCCCATCCACTGTCACGAGCAAGCTGCTTAGCTTTATTGTCAGTAACTTTGATAGTTGAGCTTGCTCTTACATTTTCAAGTTTACTTTTGGAGCATTCCCTGGAGAGTGTCTCAACTGAACCAAGATTTGAATTCTACGGAAAAAAAAGTCCAAATAGAGAGATCTATTGTTTTCTTCTTATTACTGAGCTGACATGCCTGCTATGTCCCACAGGTCTCGGTCAGCTGCCATGTACATAGTTGTAGACCTGAAGCTTTCCATTAAATCAAAACAACTCTTCCCTTTCTCTCCTTGTGTTATTTTTTGGGATTTTTTTCTTTGGTCAGGAGACCAAGTTGTTTGGGGGTTTTTGCCTCTCCCTGTTACCCCACTGAAAAGGCAAAAAGAATCTGCTTTAAGACATGATAAAGTGTTCTAGAAAGAATTAGGCCAGAATATCTGTATGCCAGCTATGGCTGAGGGACAAGAGAGAGTGGAATCTTAAGCAGAGTTCAAGTTTATTTTTAACCTTTGGATTGCATCTGGCCACTGGAGCCAGATTGTAAACTCCAGAATTGCTGAGGCAGTGGCTGAGTATCAATGAGCCAGAGGTCTGGGCTGTTCAAAAAGAATATAATCTGAGCTAAAGGATTAGAGAATCAACGAATTTGTATGGTTTATACCACTACAGCACGTGTATTTATTCCTATTAATCATGCTGCAACCCCCCCCCTGCTTCCCATGCAAATCCACACATTTTCCAGTTTAAGCACTTTATCCTCACGATTGGGAAGAGTTGTTTTTTTTTTTTCCCCGAGGTTTCACTGCAGTTTACCACGAGACAAACACTTCACTAGAATGGCAAGGTCAAAAGTGACATGGAAACTCAGGCAAGGACTCCTCTTATTTCACTTTCCCCAAACAAATGGTCATAAATCCCACACAATCAGAGAATTGTTTCCAATCCAGAGCCTCATTTCACTATCTCTGTATAAGATTATATATTTATATATTTGTCCTCAGTTACCACTTGTGTCTCTTCAGAATTCCCCCTCCCCTGTCTCCCCTCAGTCTGTGTTATCCACCACCAGTGACTCACAAACAGCATCAACTCTCCCAGCTTTTTTTCAAGTTAGTCTGACAGAATTCAAAGAAATCCATTATTTCATATTCCTCCAACAGAAACAATTCTGTTTCAGCATTTTCTTTGTCTGTAGCTGCCCAGCTTGATGAAAAACCAGCCCTACTCAGACAGTGCTTTTCTGAGCTGTAATCTGCTGGAAGGCATCACTTTATCAAACTGCCTGAAACAACAGGTAAGGAGTCCTTAAAGAGGTATGGATAGACTCCAGCAACAGCTACTAAAATGGTATTTAATTTCATTAATGATAAGTTATGTTCTGACAGAAAAACAAATTCCTGCCTTATCAACACAAACAATGTAAGTTTTCATAGGTCCATATACTCAATGGGGACATGCAGCACTTCTGTACTGCTCAAAACTTATTAAAATACTCACTTGTTAGTCTAAAGAAACACCCCACATTTGCAATCTCATAGAGGTTTTGGGGTTTTTTTAAGGGATGATTGGCACATTTTACCAGAATTTGATCAAATTCAGTCAGATTGTATTACACATACATCCCTCAATAAACTCATTATCAAATCTAGACATAGGATAGGTCAAACATTATCAAAATCAGACACCACCTTCCTGAGCAGCTGCTGAGCCCGGCCTGGCCACTTCACTGTGGTTTCAGGGAACTTCTTCTGATAGGGGTACAAAGAAGGGTTTAACACAAGACCAGGTAGGAATGAAATCCTTCCCTGTGTTCTCAGCCTAAAACATGCATTTCTCTCCCTGGAAACCACTGAACAGAATTACCTGGGCATGAGACAGGCAAGCACAGGCATAAATTTGATATGTCCTTAAGCCCAGCAAGCCATTGCATTATCTGGCATGTGTCTGCAGCAAAAGACACGTTTATGTGTTTCACAGAATCCTGGATGGAATGAATTATTTACTAGAATGCCAAATTAGTTCAGTATTTTGACCACACATCTTATCCACATTGCCACATAGTGTAAACTCGTTTGTTTGTTTGTTCAGGCAAGAAATAACTGTACTTGAAAAGCCAGCAATATTTGGTTACAATAACTTTTTTCTTTCACTGAGATTTCTAGAGAGATAAAAAGGGAAAAGAGATAAATCAAAGGAATATTGCTACAGAATTAAAGATGTTGGATTTGCTGGATTTTATTATAACACTATAAATCCAAACACTTTTGTTTGGAGCTGCAGAAAGAAATTAATGATGAAAAAATCAGTATGAGAAAATGCTGAGGCTGTTCTCCATTGGAGAGGGAGGGGAACAAATCTGTTTGGATATTTCATGATTCATTTTTAGTTTCTGTTTTCATTCTTTTGCAGTTAAGCTTAAACCAAAATATTTTCATAGCATTCCAAAGATGTTTTAAATGGCAGGAATAAATACATATGGCAAGGGAAGCTGGAGACATTGTGCTTGCCTTGTACTTAAAGCATGTTTCATGATTACAGTGGCAATCAAGTCTCACGACTTTGTTATGCATGATGTTATCTCAGATGGGAAAATGAAATCACACAAAATGTTCTTGATTTTGGAGAAAACCAGTAAGTGACCAGATTTAATAAACACCGCTTAAAGACACTGGAAAACATCTGCAGGGAATTTTCTCCTCTTGAATTCTGCTTGCAAAAAATTGATAAGTAATCGTATTATCCAAGAACATTAATATAACATTATAGTTGTTTGCCCAAGTTTATGTTATGAAATGGAGAGGAACCTTACAATAGTTTTGTGCTTTGTAGATGTCACCTTTTTCTTTGAGCACAGACAGTTTATTAACAGTCTGTTAATTAGATTTATGCCACTTTTTGGCCAGTACAGCAGGAGAAAAGCAATGAAATATAAAATGCTCATTTCTAATCTATGAAATGACTGCAAAATTCTGAGTCAGTAGCTTCAACAGGAGCCATGGGGAAAAAAATAAAATAAAATCATTCTGTCACCTCATGGAACTAAGAAAATAATTCTTGTAATGACTTGACAATCCATGACAAGTCCTTTATGAGCTGAGGAGTCCACTTATCTGTAGAAAAATAGCTTAGAACCGCTAAAGCAACTCAGTTTTGGAAACTGATTCTTGCCAAATGGAATTCAATGTTCAGTCATCCATCAATAAATAAGCCTTCTCTAACAGAAAACAAATTACATCTTCTCAATCAAACAAGGGTGTGGGCAGAACGTCCAGCTGGTGCTTTTTTTGTACTCCAGGATATTTTCTTGAAATATGAAGCAGGAGCTGAGACTGCTGCAAACATTCAGGATTCATTCAACTGCCAGGAACAGTGGTAACCGAGCAAGACCACTGGGTTCTTCCAGCACATTTCAACAAACTCAGAAAAAAAAAAAAAAGTAAAAATCATGCAACCTGATGATTTGCATATATTCAAAATTTTTATCAATTTTGCAGTAAGATTAATAATTCCAAATTAATTTGCATCCTTTTGGCTCCAATTTGCCTGTCAAATGCTCTGTCTGAGCTATGGGCTAGTAGATTGAGCTTTAGGAAATCTGCCTTTGACAGCTGGAGCCCTTCCTCCAAAGCCTGGATCACTGTTAAAGTATTCCAATTTTTCTTTTCCTGGTTCGGGAAGCAGACAATGAATTTCACCAGCTGGCAGAGAGTTCTAGAATCGTGTTACTTGTGGCATTTATTGGTAAAGCTTCAGACTGGGGAGCTGCAGAACCCAGGCCTGGTTAGGCTGACAAACCACTGCTTGCTTCTGATCATATTAAAAAAACCCCAGATAACAGCTAAAAAAACCCAAATAACGTTGCAGTTCCTCTTCCTTTACAGAAGAGCCTCTAACTGAGAGGTTAAGACAGAAATCGGCTTTGCAAAAGGGAATTGGGGTGTCCTAAAAGTGAGAGAATTCAGCAATGTGGTCATCTGCTGAGGAAGACCAACATCACATACTGGGCTGAATTAAAAGGCTACAACCATAATTTCAAAGGGAGTTTTCCTCATCAAAACTCCTTTTGCATTTTCTTGAGGGGAAAATAATTAAAAAAAAAAAAGCTGCTTAATGAATATCTTAATCTTTGTAACACGGCATTCTAGTTTTATGATTTTATGAGGCAAGTAATGGTTTACTTCTTTTTTCTTAGCTGCAATGCACTAAAGATGTAAATTGTATCCTCAACAATAAAAAAAGTTTGAACTCACACTCCATAGAATATCAGCATTTTTTCCCTTTTCTTTTTGCTTTGTTTTGACCCTATTTGCTGAAAACTAATTTTTACATCACTCCTCCCTTTCATGCTAAGTTACACTTAGCAGGAAAAAACCCCTCTGCGCAATTAAGGATCCTATTTGTAAAAACCTTACCCAGCCTGCATTCCAGAGAGCTGCATTTCTGTTAACTGAAAAAAAAAAAAAAAAGGAAAAAAAAAGAGCTGGGTTTGTGACTTTTTTGGGGGGTTGGAGTGCTGTTTGTTTGTTTGGTTTGGGGTAGCGGCTGTTATCGGTTTTATTTTCACCTGGTCACTTCAATATGCAGGTGCTCAGAAGAAAAATTGTGCTTGAGTTAACTTTAAGATTTACTGCTTTCATGTTGCTCAAAACCACATCATTTTTCAGGGGAAATATTCCCTGAATGATCAGACACTTGTAGGTACCTCGTTCTCTAAAATAATGCCCTTGGAAGAGAGATTTTAATACTTGAGCTGAAAGAAATAGTGTACAACCAGGCCTCCAAAGCTAATCCTGGAAACCCTACGAGATGAATTACAGGTAAATAAATGGGATTACAGATTGCGGGTCCCCATAGCTTTTACAGGACTCAAGAATGATGATTAGAATAGGTGTCCCATGTTTCTTTACTGGCTAAAGTTTGGGTTTGTTTGTTTTGACTACAGTTGGAATAAGATCTTTAAATATTGATATCTGAAGTGCTTTATTTTGACTTGTAAAAGTAGTACAGATAAAACACAGCGTTTCCTTCAAATCACGTTTCAGTCAGATTCATGTTTTTCGCCCTTCTGCACCGATTCTTGAAAACAGAAAGTTAAAAATGCTTTACGTTTTCACTGTGCCAACTTAAACAAACCCAAATTTGAGCCATTAGCAAGTTGTGAGAGACCATCCAGAGCAATTTCACAAGGCTCCTGTCTGCGGGAAAATATTTTCTCTCTATTCTGTGTGTGATTGCCAGGCAGTGGCAGACATTCCAACCAGATGTCCACGATTAGCAATCCCACAGCTCTTGGTTGGAGATTGTTGGTGCATTTATACTAAAATGTGCAGTTATTGCCTCAGGAACGAATTTTAGGTCAAATTCACCATTTTTGCTGAATAGTTGCTTGGGTAATCTAGCAGGTATTCCCGGGGAAACCTTTTATTTCTTCCAGAATATCTTCCCTTTTGCCAGGTCTAAAAGCTTTCTCTTCCATTGTATTTGATCCATATCTGGCACACAAAACAGCCGGGCATGTTTCTTAGGCAGAGCTTGACTTCATCTATCAAGATAATTTGAGCTTTGCAGCCAGCCTGGCTTTGTTTGCCTCCTCAGTGAAGGGAAACAATAAAATATTGGGAATGCCAAGAACTTTGAGTTAGTCAGGTGTTGTTTTTGTTTAGGAAATCTGAATCATCAGCCACTTGAAAAGCATCTGAGCTAATTAGCTCAAGATTAGTTTCAGCCACTTGGGAACAAATATTCTTATGGTAAGCCACTAAAATATCAGTGGTATGGCTGAGAACCCTGAAGTAAGAATTTGGTGACATGGGCCTGGTGGCATCTCCTTGGTGTAGTTTATGTTTGGGGGTTGAAGAGTTGGGGTTTTCCCAGTTTGGGGTAAGATATGAGATTATAAACACCTCATAGATCACAGAAAGTACTGTAATTTGCAGAAATACACCCCTACTAACTCACCCCCCTTACTGACAATTCTGCTTCCATATTTTCAGTCATTACATAAAAATACACATAAACCAGATATTTTATGCTCAAGACATATAAAGGGATATTTAACCTTGAATTCGTGCTCTTATAACTCTGTGCCTTGACAAAGTATCACCAGTGAATACTCATTTAAAAGGTTCCCAACGAGCTAGGAACACACCTTTAGAAACATTACTTCATGTGCTTTAGCCCTCTTTATCTTATCCCCACACTATCCTGGATTCAGTTTCCTCTGCCCTCTTTTGCTCCCCTCTGTGGTGAATGGGTTCTGGAAAATGCTGGGTGTGGAGAGACTTCCTTTCTCACTAGGGAAGAGAGGAGTTTTCCCATCCCAAGGAGCGCTGGTTGTTATTGTTCCTCACACCCTTCTGAATCACAGAAAGTAACCCCCTGCTTCTCAATATCAGGCTTTTCAACACAGGACAAGTGAGAAAAAGGACTTAAAATCATGCCCTCTACCAAAAGTACCATTTTCCAGGCACATGGATAAACTCCACCCTGGATATCTGACCACAAATCTCTGATTTCTGTGGGAAATAGTCAGGCATGTTATGTACAGCAGATATAAAAAGCATAACTCTTGCCCCTCAGTGAGGTCAGTTCATTGTGAAACCTCACAATTGCTTCTTCATGCTTTCAATTAAACTTCACACATTCATCCCCTCGATTCAGGGAGACTCGGGCAGATTGCATGAAAACTGAACAATACAGAGCTTATTCCATAAAACAGCCAAATGAGCCACCCACCATCAAAAATAGGAGGGTATATGGTACATTTTCATGTGGACAAGGGGGACTCCACCTATTTCCATTTGGGGATTATCACCAGCATCTCACACTCATTGCAAAGATGGAAAATAAATTGGGCCATATGAAACCCCACAAGAGTTGCTGTTAAAAGGGTTGGATGTTTTGTCTGCAGATCATGGAGCTGTCACAAACAAACTGAGGGGAATGCCAATACAGTATTCATCTGTGTAAAGACAATATTTTTGAAATATAAGAATCCTATTTTGAGAGTGAAATCACTGGTGATTTGAGCTGTACAACAGACGCGTGCTCTGGGAAAGTTTCATATTTAGTCTTCCTATTTCTAGGAATCAAGCCCCAGCCTTTCCTTCATCTGAACAGGATTTTTCTTCTAAAATTTTTTTCCTCTAGCTGCAATAGATTTAACACATGGTGGAGGGTATACAGAGGGGAAAGAAAACAACACTGAAGCAGCCATTCCCCCTTCTTTTTCTTCTAATTCTATAATATCTGCAGGGTAAGGAGGGAATGGAAATAGCTTAAAAAGGGCTTTTATCCACAATTTCTATCAATTTCATATCTGTTCAGGAAGGTATGAAACGATGTGAATGTATTTTGTCTGAATTTCACCTCTAAGAATGCAAAAGACCCCTGCAGAGATTCTTAGAAACTTTTATTTTTAAAGTGGATAAATATTTTTTCTCAATTCCATGACAAATATTTATTATTTCTACAATATTTGATCTACAGCACAGTTTCAATAAGAATGAGAATACTACTCAAACCCAGAATTTATATCATTAAAAAGACAGCAAATTCTATGTTTTTAAAATCATGAACAACATACTGCTAGAAATTTAAGTAAATTCTAGACAGGCGCTTTGTGGTTTGTATTTAGTTCCTTACATCTGATTCTTTAGTCTGTACAGCTCACCAATATATTCCTGCAAGATATACTCGATTCAAGACAGAGAGAAATCTTCTATGAGAAATTCAATGCACTTAGTTTTTATAGCATGGATTCACCCACCCCCGACTGTTATTGTGAAGACTTAAGAGTAAATACTTTGTTGTACAAAAGCACCCGGATTTTGAAGTGGAAAGAGTGATAAAGCCTCAGAGAACTGATGGCAAATTGTTATCAGGAATTTAGCAAATAGCAGTGACCACTAGGATGAAAATTAGGGTTCCAATGTTTAACAACCCTTTCCATGGAGAAATTCCTGCTGCTGTCCAACCTGAGCCTCCCCTGGCCCAGCCTGAGACTGTTCCCTCTCCTCCTGTCCCTGTTCCCTGGGAGCAGAGCCCAACATCCCCAGCTGCCCCCCTCCTGTCAGGGACTTGTGCAGAGCCACAAGGTCCCCCCTGAGCCTCCTTTGCTCCAGGCTGAGCCCCTTTCCCAGCTCCCTCAGCCGCTCCTGGGGCTCCAGCCCCTTCCCAGCTTCATTCTCTTCCCTGGACATGCTCCAGCCCCTCCATGTCCTTCTTACAGTGAATGACTCAGAACTGAACCCAAGCCTGTGTGATTTCCTTCTACTAATTTCATTGGAATTAGTTTGGATAGCAAAAATGCTGTTACATGTATACTGTGATGGAACAGAATCCAAGCAACAAAGGGGAAAATGATAATCACACAATGAAACAGTCGCAGAGGCCCCAAAACAAATACAAACCAAGTGTGATCTTATTCAAGCATAACAGTTTTGCTGTTGTTGTAAACCACAGCCCTTGTTTAGGAAAAGTAGCTACTCATTTATGCAGGGCAAATTCTAATATTTGGAAATATGACTTTTAGTTGTGTTGTATAGAGCTCTCCCTGTGAGAGTTTACCATCCCCTCAAGTCCCCACTTAAAAATCACAATTTATCTGCCTCTTCTCATTCTGTTCATGCTCTCCCCATTTTTCCATACTGAACTTGGCTTGTGGCAGATGAACTCTTTGATCACTCATGCACCCAATTTGATCAACCAACAGCATTTTGGTGAGCAAACACTCAAGTGGAACCCACCCTCTGACCTTTAGCACACGTTGCTTTTGCTCACTTGTATTTTCCAGACTTCCGCAGCCTTTCAGCTGTGACGAAAGCACTGCTCAGGACCTGTGACTTCCACTTATTATTCCAGAGGATGTGTCAGGACAAAGCCAGACGTGGAAACTTCTGCTTTTGCCACGGGGAGGAGAGGGAAGGGGTGGTATCCTTTTCTAAGATGAGAAGTGGGTCTCAGACAATAAAATTTACATAGGAACAATTATTCATCCCTGATGCTATTCCAGGGAGAGGGACTGCAGTTAAAACTGCAGCTCTGACAAACTGCCTGTCAAACACTGATAAAAATGCCAGTTTTCTTCTTCTAAGCCAAAACAGGAGATGTGATAGCAGCCTTTTGGCTGCATGATTTCATTTAATATGGGGGCCACAAAGCCTACCTGAAGAAACAGGAGGATTGCAATCACAATTTATTTTTAATTACTGAAAGCTGCATTACTGTGACTACTGTGATGATAATTTTGGACAAGTTTTCCTGGAAGAATTATTTTCTCTCTGCTGCAGCTATTCTCACAACTTTGACCATCTAATATTCAGTCAGGAGGTGAAGCATTGCCTTTTCTTGTTTGCTTTTTGCAATATTTTACACTTGTAGGAGAAGTTAGATAAAAACAACCAGCAACCCCCCTGTACCTTAGTGCAATGGGCAGGACTCACCAGGAAATCACTCATAGATATGAGATTATTATCAAGAAACTGCCCCACACTGTGGAAGGAGGATCTTGAACTTTATTGACCTGTCCCTGACAGCAACCCCCAGAAAAGGAGCAGCCAGCTGCAGGTAAGGGGGTGACACGCTTCCAAAAAAGCCAATTTTTGCCAACCCAGGCTGAAGCAGAGTGTGTGAGCATGTCAGGTATCCAGGGAATAATCTGCTGGAAAGATCTGGCTTCCTGATACCACCCCAGAGGGTTTCAAACAGGCAAGAACATGAAATAATCTGGCCCACTCCACATCCACAGTTAAATAACACAGGGTATAGAAATATATTTAAGGTTTTTCTGCCAGCTAATAACTGATATATTATTCCATATTGCATTTCCCTGAGGGCATTGGCCTTCATTTGTCAAAGGCAGTCCCATTTTATAACCAGGATTTTGAATGCCCAACCTTTTCCACACATATAAATCCTAGAAAAAAAGAGTCTTCCTATTTTATGTAGGTAAACTCTCCCAAAGGAGCAAACCAAAACTTGAGATAACAAACAATATTTTGGACTCTTAGTTGGGTGTCAGACCATATTAGATGTTAAAAGGTTTGGGAAAAGATGTATTTTGAGTTAGATGGGGTAAAAAACCATCAAAGAATACCTAGCCCCAAGAAATTCTGTCTCATTACACAGCACACAATACGAAGATGAGACAAACAACAGGAGAGGATTTATGACAGTAAGGAAACATTAATGTGAAAATTTGAAAGAGAAAAGACACAGGCCACCACCTAATTAAAGGATATATCCTTATTGTTAAACATAAGTGATGATTCTGAAAGATATTGCACAGTTTCTCCTCAAAAGCAAACTTAAAAATGAGTAAAGTGAACAGTGGAATCCTCAGGAGAGCGACCAGAAAGCTGAGATCCCCTCCAGATCAAATGTCTGAGGGAATTTGACCAATACATAATGACAAAGTTCTATTTAATTGCATCAAAGGGTTGGGACTCTGAAAGAAATCATATGATCAGAGTTGAAAAATAGGAGTGGGTCACATCGTGTTTAAGAACAAAAAGAGGAAAAATATTAGAGGAGAATTATAGGGGGGAAATATCAATAGTCACAGGCTGAACATAAAGCTGACAGTCCTCAGTGCTTCAGCAACCTTGACAGAAACACCCATCAAATGCCGCTTATTTCGTTTTGGTTGTAAAGTTAAATATTGGGGTGGGAGAGTGGCATGGCAGTCCTGGATAAGACCTGCTGGTGCAGGTACTCAGAAAGGTAAGAAATCCTAGTTTTCCCCTGCCAGGATGTCCCTGTTGCAACTCAGAAAAGGAGGGAAAAGGGAATCCTGGAGTCAGTAAACCAAGGACTGGTGGATCACACTCAGTTAAATGACTTTGTTTGGAAGTACTTTGTGTCAGCAGTGACTTAAGAGATTTATGTGAGTCCACAGGATGTGACAGATCGTGTGTTGGGCAAGAACCACCTGTGTTCAGATTCACACATTCACATGTGTTTGTGTGCTGAAAAAAGAGACACAAATGGTCCTTGTTTGGCTGTTCAACAACTCTTCACTGCTCTGCACAGTTGTTGCCTCTCCCAGATGCTGCTGAGCACACCACAACGATGTGCAACACTTTGCTGTTACTCAGGGTTGAAAATATGTAAGTCCAGACCTAATTTTGCTTCCTGCACAGCTGCAAGGATGATTTTTTCCATTTGCCTTCTGCCTCGCAGGCGAAGGTTTGAATCTTCTCACCACACTGTAAACACCCAGCTTACAAAACAGAAGAATGACTAAAATAGTGACAACAGCCCTCAGCAATGAGAAGTAAGGAAAAGTCTGCATCTGGAAGGACACATGAAAACATTCCTCATAAAGAACTCTCAAACAACAAAGTTTAACTCAGCCAGGAGGAGAGATTTTAGCTCTCAAGTGTGATTGTCTTTATTTCAGTGCTTTAATTTCAAGGGGGGATTAAAGTGCTTTTAGCTACATCTCTTAACACATGGATCATTAGTCCAGTACCTCCTGTGTTTAGAAAAGACACTTTCCATTTACTTTTTAATATTTTAATAAATCTAAATTTAGAACAAGGTCAAATGTTGCCTTGTTTCTTGAAAAACCTTAAAAATTTCAAATTCTCAGAAACAATGGTCTGCATGCAGATTTTAAAAGCCAGTTGAAGGACTAATTTTCTTTCACAGCACACAAATACTTGCACTTAAAAAAAAAAATAAATACAGGTTTATAAAGCAATAACTGCCTTCACACCTGTCTTACCACAAGCCAGAGCTTCTCCTCACTGACACCTTTGAAACCATTCTACACCAATGAGTTAAAGTTCATCTCAGACAAGGATCAGGGCCTGCTTCTGCCAGCTTGTGGCTTCTGTAAAAGCAGCGAGAATGTTTTGTAGGTCCATACCTGAAGTATGAGCCATGGCAGCTTTTTAATAAACCAGTCAGGGCACAGACTTCCTTTTCTGAGTGAAAACCCGAGAGAGGGAAAAACTGCTGCCTGTTGGGAAAAGGCTCCAGTATTTGTGAGGACAAAGATCCTCAAATGTTGTTTACAGCAAGTGATGCAATATTTTTGCTCAGCTTTTCAAAATAACCTTGAGATGATGTTCCAGCAGCTCTCTGAACCCTCACAGCCACAGCTGCCAAGCAGTTTGTGCTCATCCCATGGCTGGAATTCTGGTTTCTGACAGGGAAACCGTGGGTGAGGTAGGCAAGTTTCCATGGAAACCTGCCTAGTTTGTGCAAGGAGCAGCTAAATAAAAACAACTTTTTTTTCCCCAGAGAGTGTTCTGATGATTTTGACTCAGCATTTTTCCCAACAGTTCTATTAATAAACTCCCAAGTTTTGTACCTGCAGGCTGCTGACAGAGTAACACACTGATCTCAGAGTGAATGACTCTGCTCCTGACTTTCTTATCAGCAGTTTATCTCAAAGACATCATTCTTTCCACCTGGGCAAGCTCCTGACACTCATCAACACAACGTCTGTGCAAGCGTGTGTGTACACACACAAGTCCCAAAAATCCCATCTCAAAGAATAAACTTCCCATTTCTTTCCTCCAACACTCATTTGGTTGTTTTACAGGAAGGATTACAGAATTATTCTACTGACATGATTTCTCCCAGCTCTGCAATCTATGGATTTTTATCTTTCACTGGATTTTTTTTCCATGCTTCATCTTGGATTTTTTTCTCTTTGTGGGCGGGGTGATGCAAGGTAAAATTAGATTTTACCACCATGAAATTTACTCATTCTACACCTGAGAACCCCCAGGGCTTGTCCTAAAAACTTGTTGCTTCTTTTAGTTTAGGTGGAAAAGAGGAGGAACATTAATGGCTCGCAGTCTTTGTGCATTAATAATTATTAAAGAATGCAACCTCACTTTAATATTAGAAATTGTGTATTTTAAGCTTTCCTGCAAGTAAAATCTTGTAAAGATTTCACTGACTCTTGATGAAATGGAAAGGACTACAGTTTTGTCTGTATTAAGAAGTATTAAAAAACAGCTTTAAGAGCAACTTTTCTGGTAAGACAGCATTATACAATTACATTCAAATCCTCACATGATGCTTTTCACAGACATTTAGGAATCTGCAGAAATAACAACTACTTTAAAACCCTAATAGCTTTCGGAAATATAAATAGAATAATAGAATTTTAGAATGGCCTGGTGTGGAAGGGACCTGAAAGATCATCCAGTGCCACCCCCTGCCAGGGGCAGGGACACCTTCCACTATCCCAGGTTGCTCCAAGCCCCATTCAACCCGGCCTTGGACACTTCCAGGGATGGGAAACCCACAGAACATTGGGAAAACTTTTTTTCCAGGCTGAACACTTTAATTAGAGTAAAATAAACAACAAAGGCAAAAGAACAGCCACTGATCAATTACATACATTAAAGGCACACGTGACAGAGCAAGATAACGTCAATAAAAATACTGGACACAGTTGTGCTGCCAGTGAATTCTTGCATCATTGCAAAGCATCATGCAAACTGCAACAGGAGATAAAATTTTGCCAGAGTGTGTGCTTAAAGACTTGGCACCAGCCTAACTTCATTTCATTACTGCACTTAATCACATAAAAAGCATGCAGAGCAGCAGGATATCACTTCTATCATATCTGACGTCAGCAGCTCTAGACAGATAAAGAGATTTCTTGGTATCTCATCCCCTCAAGGTCTTTTCAGTTCAGAGAAAAGGATGCTTTGGAATATCAAACCCAACAAAAACTTAGTTAAGATTTGGATAGGTGCTGGAAATGAGGTTGTCATTTTTTAGCCAGGGAATAGCAGTTTTTTCCTATATAAAAACGAGGCTGGAAGTTCAAAGAGGAAGTAACAAGATTACTTTGGCACTCAGGATTCCAAGCCTGTTTCTTCTCTTTCAGGCTGAAGCACTCCAGCTTTTATTTGGGAATGTGAGTTGTGACAATCCCAAGTGACTTAACTGCACCACCAGCGTTTATCTTGCTATCTACCCTCTCTGGGTAAATAGTCTATATAGAGCTAAATCACTTAATGGCAATAAATTTAATTTTCAGGCTGATTCTAAGGCTTGTTCTACTGTATTCCATCATCCAATAAGGGAAAATAAGCTTACCCCCTCCCCCTTTTAAAGTCTTCCCATAAAATTTTCTACTTGTTATGTCTGAAATGAAGATTTTTCTTATAATTACTTTGCAAAGATATTTCTATACACAGGATCTGGTTAGAAAATTAAGTTGTTTCAGTATTAACAAAATGTTCACCCTCTACTTTTCAGCAGGTTACAAAAGAGCTGCTTCTGAAAAAAAAAACCAAACCCAAACCAGGTGGCTGCAAGCAAAAACAGAGAAAGAGAGAAAAAAATAGAAATACATTCCTTTAAGGCATTGTGAAAATTAGATACACCAGCTTGTGTTGCCATAAAAGTTTTCTCATACTTGTCCTTTTGGCAGCTCTTGTATTTGTTAACAGGTTTTATTATTTCCAAACTAATCAGTCAATAAGCACTTAGACATTTCTGCTAAACAGATGTTGTTTTGTTTGAATATAAGTGAGATATGTTATGACACCAACATCTACACCCAGTGTTGCAAATTTAGTTTTTACTCCTGGTTATTTTCAAAGCAGGCTCCCATGCTGAATTTCTCATTTACCACTATAAAAACTTGGTTATGATTAACCTTCTCTTGCCTTGTTAATGACTCACAGATTGCCAAATATTTCAAGTCGGCCTTCACTAAAATGCTTTGTTAATATGGAATGCACAACAGTTTTGCTTCCTCTTCACCTTCCTAAGTCCATGAGAGCAGATTCCCTCTGTTGTGCATCACGGAGTGGGGGAAGGATGTGTTGACAAAGAGCCAGAGTGATTTTATCTCTCTGGAATAAAGCCTCACCTACACAGAATTCTGTCACAGAATATGTGTGGGATTATATTTTACTATCTCTCAGATACTTCTGCACTTCTTGTCTCACAGTCCTTTTTTCACCTTATTCTCTCCCAAAACATTGGATTAATTCCTTATCTTAGAATGGGAATCACAGATTAATTGTCTGAAAAAACACGTCAATAATCCCTACCACAACTTTATGGAACACAGATGACCCTGATCTCTCTCCAGTGGGCATGTCTGAACAATCAAGCAGTTGAGACTGGAAGGGTATGGGGAGAAAATATCTAATACTGCCATCTATAAACTTAAATTATGCCTAAACTGGAAAAAAAAAATCTCTTCAGAAAATAGTTTTCTTATCTAACTCAGCAAGATGCAAAAGAACCAGGAGAGGTTTAACATTCAGTTGGATGTATTTCCACACTTTTCCATGACAAGCAGGAAGTTTGGGCAGTGGAAATGCCAGGAAATCTCTCTTGTTCAAAGAAGAAAGTGACAAACATGTAAATACCACCCACTGTGCAGAACGAGAGATTTCCTTATCAAGCTGTGCCTGTTTAATACGTAGGTTTAGATGGGGATTTATGAAAATGAAGAGTAACATAAGGCATTTTTAATATTCAAAGGCATACTCCTGTAGCATATACTATGGTGGTTTTTAAGCCCAAACCAAACTTTTTCAAACCCAGAAATTAACTGGATTACTTCGGAGTCAAAGTGGGAAACATTTTTTGACTCAGAGTTGAAAATTTGCTTCTCCCAACTGCAAAATCCTCGTTCTACCCCTCGGCAGAGAGCTACTATAGAATACATTAAAAAATTAAATTTCTAAAATCAAACTGAAAATCTCCTTTAGGTGTAGTGGTAGTTACCAGCAGCTACAGCCCTTCTTCATTAATACAGAAAAGATACTTTTTACTACAGTTCAATCTACTTTGCCCAGAAATTTAAGATTTAATTGTTGTTCCACAAGCAACAAAAATGAGGGAAGAATGTTTATTTCTTAGATAAAGGCCATGCAAATATGGTAGAACCTGTTTGGACTAGTTTGCTTCTTGTCTCATCTATTAAATTATGCTTAAACTGAAAAAGATATTAAAGTATAAATGTATACATTAATGTAAGGGTGAGTTATTTTTTTCCTGACACCTCTAAAGGACTGTAATATTAAAAAAACCCCAAGAAACAAAAAACAGAAGAAGAAAGTATGCAGAACAAGAAAATCCAATTTTCTTAATTGGTGAGGTATTTAATTCATCTGCAACACCTACAAAAGATACCTCACTCAGAATTTCCTTTATTTATTTTCAGGGGTGGAAATTGTGACTCTCATTTCATTCCTTTCTCCTCATAACCCCAGGTCCTCTTTCACCTTTTCCCCATGCTGGGAATATTCTTGATAACTTCACTAAAACCCACAAAATGCCCCAAGAAGTTCATTTAAAATTCCAAAGTGTTTGCCTGAATTGCCCTACCTGAGCACTTATTGATTTCAACAGGTACACTTAAATAATTTCTTTAAAGTTGTACTTTTCTACATTGTTTTACAGGGGGACGAGAAAAATTATCCCCAGAGAATCAAAAGAGAGATGATGACATTTCTGCACAATGACTAATGGAAAAAAAGAAAGAACAGCCACACATAAAACCTTGGCTTCAATCGCCTGCTTTCCAAGGTGAAAGTAACATGGAAATAATTAGCCAGTGATAAGATTTCATCCAGGGTCTGAAACTGAAAGTGAGCTTATTGATTGGATTCTGAGATGCTGAAATATTAGTGCCTCTGTACTGGAATTGAAGAGATAAGGGGAACAGTGAAGGAGATAAGGCTTCTTCTTCCCTAATCGGAGGGAGCTTGGGGTTTATGTTTAGTCAGAAAACCACATGAGCTGAGCTTATTCAGGATGTTAATGTTGGCTGTGCTGATGTTTTTTTAATTGTAGTGATTTCATTTCAAGGAAATGCAATTAAGTACCAGTCACACTTGCATCTCAGAGTTGCCCCCTGCCTTTGCTTTTTCAATATTTAATAGGTGCTTGAAGAAGCCAGCAAGTGCCCTAAAATACAGAGGGGAAATGGAAGAAAAACTAAAAATCCTTCACAAAAGATCCCTTCACAGGCAGCCTGTTCTGTACCATCACTTCTGGAAGCAAGAGAAATAAGAATTAAAAAGCAAACAAAAAAAAGAAAATCCCAAGTGCTCTTTATTTCTCCTGGGAGTGCCTGTTTCTCCCAAATTGCCAGCTGAAAACAACTCCCAGCACCTGTGCACAGTTTCCTCACCCAGCAACAGCAGCTAAGCTGCTCTATCAACTCCTCACAGGACTGGGACCTCTTTTGCAGGGCCTTCAACAGAAAAAAAAAGCCCATTAATGTAAAAAAAAAAAAAAAGGCAACTAGAATTCTGGAATACTGGGAAACAGAGCAATTATTCTCTCTCTCTCCCATCCCCAATTCAATGCAAATATGTTTCATTAGGAAAGAATAGGTTTCCTACCCAATGAGGGGGTTTTGAGGGTAAAAAAATCACCAGACACTTAAAAATCGTATTAATTATCTATTAATGTTTAAATATTTAGCCCTCTCTCATATTTAGAATGCACTCACACTACTATAATATACTGTTGCACTTCCATATGGCACTGGGAGAAGGGGATTGATGCTGATCAGTTGGAATTACAGAATATTTCAAGTGGGAGAGGATCCATAATAAAGTCCAACTCTCTGCTCCTCACGGAACTGCCCAAAACTCAACCATCACTAGAGAAGATCATCCAAATACCCCTTGAACTTATGTATAAGTTCTAGATATGCTTTATAAATGTAATATCATATTTATCTATCTAGATATAAAATACAGTTTTAGTATTTGTAGCCTGAAACACCCGAAAGACTAAAGGAAAAATTCTGAAGGTAGGAGAGTCAGGACTAGGTTTTGTCAGCTGAGAATCTTGAGAATGGAAGCACTGGCATGCAGGGTTTTCAAATATCTTCACTATTAAAAATTCTAGAACAGGGAATTTCTTATCTTGAGAAAGAAGCTGATCTGTTTCCCTTCAAGTTTATTAAAGCTGGGGAAGAGATTTCTCCCGGCCTAACCTTGCTGCTGCCCACAGCAGAGAGCTGTCACATGGATGGAAAGCTGTTCTCTGACAGAGTTACACTGCAACTGGAGTGTACAAACCCTCTCTTGTCCAAAACCTCAGTGATTTGACTCCACCAAAACACCAATCGGGCCGCCAGGAAGCCTTTTTGGATGGTTTTCCAGTGTATAAACACTCACCAGACAACGCCGAAATGTGCAGTGGGGTTTTTCTCTCTGCACTAACTTCCTAAAGCAGCCCTACATTCTTAAATCTCACAGATTCGCCTCCCCTTTCCCCCACATCCTCTCTTCCCACCATTCACAATGGCCAGCAAACTCGGGAGTGTCTGTGACCTGCCTGGGAACTGGAACAGGGCTGCAGTGTGTGTTTTGCTGATAAAAATCACTGCATTTCTGGGCAGAGCTGTGTAGATCAAAGGTGACAAGGACCATTCCCACTGGATGCAGCCACTCTCATTAGATAAGGACACTTTGCTGGGATAAACTTGGGCTGTTTTTATCCAGCTGAACTCTCCATGCACTTTGCCTCAGCCTTAAAGTGGTGCTCTTAAACCTACTCTGCTCTGCTGCTTGTGAAGCAGGGCATCTTGGAGAGACCTCACCCCAGGGACAGGATCTCTCCCCAAGCTGAGCAGGAAAGGCAGGCAGTGCTTCCTAGGGACAAGACTGATGTCGAGACAGGGTCACAACGCTCCTGGCAGTCCCCTCCCTTCTTGTGGCAGCACAGTCACAATGAATTCTCCATTTAGGCCCAGACTGTTGGAGATTGATAATTCCCTGTTTCAGTGGCCCTTCAGTCCTTGGGTGAAGACGCTCTGGAATATTATTGCTGGGTTGTAAAGAATTCGTTTACCTCAGATGGGATCCTGCAGAGTAACTAAATACAATAATTTGGTTCAAAGAGCAATTTATCCTCACTTTGGCTGCTTGAGGTATATTAGTGCTCAGTGACATCTAACTGAACTTTTATTTAGAGAGCTTTCCAAGTCTTGACTTGGTTTCCTCTTCTGGGTTTGTAATTTTGCTAAGAAAAGACAGATTGGGTTCCTGATTCTAAATCAGGTTACTTGCTTAGAAGGAATCAGACAAATTTCACAGGAAAAGCTAAGAAAATAAAAATCTTCAAAAAACCCCAGCAGCAGGTGGATTTCTCTCACAGCCATTCTGAGGAGTTTGTTGCTGTACAGTCCAGTTCCATATTAATGCCTCTCAAGCATTGTTTCCTTAGTGGCAGATTATAATTAAATAAAATATGAAGTATGAACTATATAAACACTTTGCAGGAATCAGTAGGATAAACAGCCATTTGCATCACAAAACACAATAAATCTTGTAGTTCCTTAGAAGTTATAGCCCCAAAAGCAAGTGATTAATAATTGACAGGTGTTGAAATTAGAAGAGCTACAACCCGTCCAGTCCTTACGCTCACCGAATGAATATTAATGCCAACTGAAATCAGTTGCTGGTTAATAAAAAAAAAAATTAAATTGCAAAAAGACTTTTATGCCAATTATGGATGCAAGACAAGGATTTTGGCAAATACCATCAAATACATAAAACCAGGGATACTCCACAGCACCAACAGCACCAGAGGGATGGCAAGGAGAAAAGAGAAGTCACTTTGGGACCTCCAGCTGCAGTGTCCAGGTGCAGACAAAGTCCCAGAACTATGGTGTACCCTGTGGGCCACCAGCCAGAGGAAGCTCTGAGAATGCTGTACCCAGCCCCATAAATCTCCCTGCATGGACACCAGCAGGCGCTGGGTTATTGTGAGTGCACAGGTGCTAAAAGCACAAGCAGGTGTTCCTAATGTCAGGATTGCCTGAAAGCAGCAGCACTAAAAGCTCACCTTTGATTAACAGCTCATCAGTGCCAAACAAGCATGCAAAATGATGGACACTCCTGCAGCCCCAAATCGTGGGAAATAGCACCAGCTATAATTGCAATCTGTATTTCACACATCCCCCCAGACTGTGACTGCTGGCTGCAGAGAGAGAAAGAGCAGGAAAACATTGCCCAGTTGTTAAAACCACCCTTCTGCTTGTGCTACATTGCCCTCTGCCCTCCAGACAGAGCTGCCTTTCAGAGGAGAGGCCAGGGCACTGCGCCAGCCCCAGTCCTTTGGCCCGTGCTGGTTCCCAGTGCTTAATCCATGCAGAGAGGGAAACAAGCAATTTGAGAGGCTGTGAAATGCTCAGGAAGATAAATGTGGGCTGTGGATTTATTAACTCGCTTTTCTTTCTGAGAACTGCTGGCCTTTCATGATCAGCCAAAATCCGAACCCTGAAAGCTCCACTACAAGGAAATTTGGAGCAGGCTGGGATTTGTTCTACAGAGAGCAGGAGCTTACAGAATTCCAGCCTCCTGAGTTTCTAGGGAAAGGGATGTTGTATAAGGCTTTCTTCTCTGTGTTCCAAATTCCTATTGCCCATCAAATAACTCAGCCAGCAGAATAGGAAGCAAGTGCAGAAAGGACACAGCTACCTTGAGTTCACAACCACAAAAAAACTTTATCTCATTTTCTCCCTTCCCTGAAGAAAGAAACTCAGCTTTTTGGAGTACAGCACCATTCCCACTGAGCCAAGCTTTATCACTTGTTTATTATCTTGTTTATCACTTAGGCTCAATATCAGATTTAACTGAAGAGCTCTGTAAACACCAAGTGAAGGTGGGAGGTCTCAAAACTAAATGACCTAGTTTTTTTTTTACTTGTCTCAAAAACAAACTGAGGAGACTTTATAAACACTCCTAACCCACACATCTGAAAATTAATAAAACCTATTATGAGCTAATCAAACAGACAAAAATGGGGATGCTTCTTAGCTTTTCTGCTCTCTAAGAGTGGAGTTCATATTTTTAACATAAAAATTCATCTCTGGTGGATTGGAACTTGAAATACAGAGGTAATTTGGGGGGATGAGGGAGAATGAGCAGTGGTGTGCACATGACATCTTTTCCCAAGCTTGCCATGTGAAAGAAGTGATATAGTGGAATTATCACATTAATCACAAAATAATTTAACGCCTGCTTTTTAGTTTGGATGGAAAGACCAGGGATGCAGATGAGTTTCCTGTACATCTTATTCCTGAGTTTTATCATCATTCCAAGCACAAAGTTTACTGATGGAATTTTGTCGCTCATTTTCAAAACCCAGTGCCAGCCAGGGGCAAATGGGCAGAGAAGTGTCACTGATGTGAAAAATGCAGAAGTGAACAGTCTGCAAGAATTTCTGTGGTTCTGCTCTGTGCAGTGGCAATGAAAACAACGGGGCCAACTCCCACAAAAGCTTGATACAGTCTAGAGACTGAATAAAGAGAGATAAAGTCTGGAAAGAGCTTGAAAACAAACTATCTTTTTTTCTTTCATATTAAAGTAAAATGCATTTAAACACTGTGAATAAATTATCTTTTACAAATATATTCACCTAAGGAAATTAGTTAGAACATTTAATTTTTAAAATATTCTAACCACTATGATCACTTCATCTACTATTTCTCTTAGATTTGCATGAGTATTATCCAAATATAATGGCTTTTAAAAGAAAATTTCTGACATCTGCTGTAAACCTTTATAGATTTATATATGATGCTGTATGGAAAGGAAAATAATTTATCTGCTGAATGGTGTAGGAGAATTACTTTTCAGAACTTTTCCATTGTAACTGTTATTTTCCAGGTGAATATAACTGCATGTAGTTGACTTTTGTTGAAAGGGGGGCAATGAAATGGCAATAATCAGCTTGCAGGCAGCTTGCAGTGACTTCCTGGATTACATTTCAAATCAACAAAGCCATCATCAAGCATAAAGTCACCGTTTGTCTCCATCCAGGCTCTTGACCTTTAGATTGCCCATTAAAGAGAGGAAGACCAGTTCCTACTTGTGTTTTGGCAACAGGAGACATTTTCCTGCTCTAAACACACATTTATTCTGCAGAAGTTGCAGCCCAAGTGACGTCCATCTGATTTGGAGGCTTCCTTCCTCTTTACTGGAATAGGAAGCACATTTAATTGTGGGATGGTCCATTAATTAGTAATGAGGGAGTAGATTGGAAGGGAGGAAAACACTGCCTGCATAGATAGAAGTGCTGGACTCAAGATAACTACCGAGAGACGATAAAATGCTGTGTTGCACCTTCATGGCTTTTGATTGGGCACATTAGGGGCTGAAATTAATTCAAATTAACAGAAGGAAGTGACATATGACGGCTTTGGTGGCACTTTATCTAGTACAAAAATTACATGCTGGGGGGAAATAGAAAGAAGAGCACACTTGACTTGACCTTCCATAGAGTAATGAAGTCTGTCTCAGAATATAGAGCCCGTGGTTGCCAAGAAAATTAAATGCCAATTGTTTAATTGAGGTTTCCCAAGAGTAACTGCATGTGAAAGGCTCCAAAAGTAGAGTAAATTTGGCAGTCAGGCCCAAATTCTGTGCAGCAGAGGGATGCCAAAATGAACAGTGAGGAGATTTCTGGAGAAACTGGTGCAGAGGAAAAGGAAGTGAGCTCCAGACACATCTTTCTATGACCACTGGGCCACAAATACATGGTGGAAGCTCATCTGAAGTTCTGTTATTGTGCAGAAGGCCCTGAAGTCAGGAAAATTCATCATCAAAAGAACACAACACAAACCTCAGGTGACACAGAAGATGCTTGTTTACATCCACAGGAGGATCAGTGTTAGTTAAATTCTTCATTTTCCCCACGTGTAAGTCATGAGGAAAGGTCTAGAGGAGAATAACACATTACATCCCCCTCTTCCCTAAAACTGGGAGGTTTATCAAGAAAAGGGAGGTTGCAGGAAGTAAGCAACACAAAATCTGTGTCACTGTTGTTGCAGTGGGACAATAGAAACTACAGCTCTCCCAGCTTCCTGTTCCCCCAATTCCCTTGAAGTGAATCCCACTTCAGATGAAATCCACACAAGTCAGTGCCAAAAGTTAAATTCTGTACACCCTACGTATGTATATACATATCCTATAAACTATGTAGGTGGCCCTCTTGGGTTTGGTTACATTTTGGACTGATAGTAAAACAAGAAAAGTTCTTTTAAAGTATAGTTAAGTAGAAAAGAAAACTACAGAGAGGGCAGGAAGGCGGTTGGGACTCTATTAAACACATGTGGAAGTGAAAGGACTGATCCAAGTCCAAACAAGTGCTGGAAAAACGGAAGTGGGAGAAATCGTGGTAGAGGCCAGGCCACATCAGGAGTGGTTTTGCCATAGGGAGGAAAAATGAGTAGGAGGAAAGACCTGTGTACACAGTGTTTTCACTCAGCTTTGTTCCTGAATTTTAAATGTTCTGGCTCTGTCTCTGGAAATGGGATGGATATTTGGGAACTCACACTTTTAGATGCATGAGCACACTGGAGTTCCTGTGCACATTCCAGCACCCGACCCACCCATGTCCCTCCCTCTCCGGCTTCGGATCACAGATGGAGCTGAACCAACACAGGCCTTTCCCTGGGTTTTGCTTTAAAAATGGTGCGAACACATTGTTCTTCAGGTTCTAAAAGAGCTGACCACTCTGCTCAAGACATATTAACAATTATTTATTTGCAATTGAACGTGACGAGAACAACTATCCCAGAACAAGGGGGGAGTATTGGCAACATTGCTGTTTTACTGATTTCCTGGCTACCAAACATGCAAAAAAACATGTACAGGGTGGCCTGCAAAGAAGTTAAAAGAAGAAATTGAATATAAATTATGTTTCTCATCATTAGTGAAGGAAAAGTTTGTATTTCTGCGCAAAACAAAGTACAGAATAGAAAGTACACGGGCACAAAAAGAGCAAGTGGAACAAGTGGCATGAGAAAAGAGTAAATGATAAAGAGGGTGATAAAAATTGGTTCTCAAATATGTCAAGTGATATGGCAAGAAGAAAGAGAATAAGATACCCTCCCATGCGTAAAGGAATTAGCATTTGGGGTGACAAAAAAGTGGTAGCAAGAGATAGCAGATACAGACCCAAGGGAAGGAAATTTAAAATGCCACCATTTTCACAGTGACTATTATGAAGGAATTGAACAGATTCCCTGGACAGGGTGTAAAGTTTTTGTTACAGAATATCTTTAAACATAAACTAAATACCTCTTAATACTCTGTGTGCTCAATGCAATGGGATGGTCCAGCAGACACCTTGATATCCCTCCTTGTGCTGCAATTTAATGATTTTCATAACACTTGCAGGTACTCCTCATTTAAAAAAAAAAAAAGCATCCTCTTCACATAGCCTCGTGTCCCACTTAAATTTTTCACTAATTAAACATCTCCCAGTAGCTACTGCCAATCAGTTTCCCCTCAGACTGAATGATGACCCAAATCCTACACTCTGACATACATGGAAGTGCATCTCCTTCACATGTTATAAATTGCATGTCAAATTCCTGTCACGTATTTTAAAAGTAAGCACAGGTTGGATCTTTGGATAGGCAAAATGAAAAATAAGTTGAAGACAAAAATGTAAAACCAATTAAAAACGTACCCACATAAGCAAATTGTTTCTGTATGGGAATACTTAATATTACTGTCTCTAAGCTTTTTGTGCATATGTCACTGGATTAAGTTAAAACACTTTTCAATCACCATTCTGAAAACATGTGTATTTATGTACAAATAGGAGCTAAAAAAGAAATTAAAGAAAAAAATTCAAAGCCAAGTATTTTTAGGCAAGGTGTAGGCTTCAGGATCTAACGTTAGTTGTAAATTTTGTAGCCAACTCATGCACATTTATTGCTACAAGCAAAACTCCCCACCAGGCCATACTGAAATATTTAACAGGCTGTAGGTTGTCCTATTTCAAGATAAAGGTCTGGCAACACCTAACAACCCCAAATCCTAGTAACTTTAGGTTTTTCAACAGTTGAAAGAACACATTCCATTCTAAAAGGTTGTCATTTCAGGCGCCTGTGATTCTTGGATACTTTCTTTGCCATATTACCATTTAAATTTTAAGTTAAAATGTGCAGCTTTTGCCCTTTGTGAAGCCTTTTGCTGGTTTTAAGAAATATGAACAAAAGTTGTTTTTTAGTCTCTGACCTCTGGAAAGCATTTCTGCAGTTAACCAGTGAAAACAGATAAAGCCACTCCTGCTCCCCCCTCCTTCTCACCCGACACAATTTCCTGAGGTTTAAAAGTGGTGCACTCACACATCTCAGAGTGGAAACAGCACGGAATCTTTTCCCCCTGCTCTGTTCACATTTTTCTGATTTGTACACTGATCCGCTGCAGTAGAAGGAAATTGCGTCCTACATGTGACCTCAAAGTCCAGATAAATTATTTGCTTCCCTTTCTGTCAGAGGCTGAAACATCCATACAAATACAAGCATCCCAAAGGCAGCTGAGATCTGTACTCCTGTGTCTACAGGTTTGGGGCATCAGCTGTAGCTGAGAGAAGAATGGCGGGTCACAATCTAATCTCATTCCAGGATCAAGTTATGCTTGTAAAAGCCAAATCACATTGGAGACTGACATGACTTTATATAATATTAAAAGAAGCAGTTATTTGCCTTCCAGAAACTGAAATGGGATGTGCTGTGCATGTTCACGAGTTCAAAAACTGAGGATCTGAGGATTCCCTGAGGATCTTCTGGACAAGATTTTTGAGGCCAGAGCTGTTACAGAGTGCACTACCCCAAGTGTAAACACAACGCTGCTTTAACTCTCTTTGCCAAACACCAAATTCTTTGCTATTCTTCCTTCTGAGGTGGGAAAGGGGCTGTGGGATACAGCAAGAAATCCTAGTTTTACATTGGCTTTTTGATTTTATGCTGCACCTACCCTGAACTACTGGAAAAGGCTGTGTAGAATCAAAGAATGAATAATTTCTACACTGCACAACACTGTTGCTTGCTATTTCAAGTGCAGTTTCAGGACACTTGGGCTGCTTGTTCCTTCCACGTCTACAAATACAATATATAATCTTTAGGAGACTTAATTGCCCTGCTTGTGTTTAGGTTAAAGGAGGTGCCACTTAGGATTTCAGAGTGGTGAAGCTCAAGAGATGCATTTAAGAGAAAACGTGGTGAATGCACAAAGTAGTTTAGTCAAAATCCCAGAGGAATTCGGGAGAAATTTTGCATTGAGCACAGTTTATCTTTGGGGAAGCAGGACCATGATACACATGCCATTATTATCAGCTGAGTAAACAATTCCAAAGCTTCATGAAATTTTGCCTGTGTTGTCAAGTACTTATGGAAACATCATTTTATGAGTACTCTTACTCATTTTCTACTGGAGCTTCCCTGCATAAAAGATAAAATAAATATTACGTCTTTTAAGTACGCTTTATTAAGCTTTGGACCCACCCTAGTCCTAGGAAAATGAAAGAACTCTGAAGATAAGCTTGACAATTTATATCAAGTCAGGTGATCCCAAAATACCAGTTTCTACTAGAATTAGTATTACGACAGAATATGTCAGGAACAGCATTTCCCTTCCCAAACATATTGGAGCTTAATTCCAAGGAAAAGTATTCTAATGTTGACAGACATCATCTATTGTCAGAACACTTACCAGAGACAGATTTGATAGAGTGCTTATCAAAACTAAAAAAACCTCAACAAATTCTTAAACTCTTGCCTTTCTCAGGTACAGTAACTGAAACTCGAATAAATAACCTTTAAAATTTACTTTTGGTTCAATGGAACACAAAAATGTTAAATAATATTTTTGTCACTGGAAGCCTCAGAAACAGAAAAATCACAAAAGTAAAGTTTTCCAGTTCTATGCAAAAGAGTTCAGGAGCTCAGCTGCTTTAGGTACAGCCTTTCTTTGAGCCAGAATATAAAGTAGAGATGTCCCCTGTACATCTTCAAACTATTTTTTAATGTCAATTTCTTTGTGGAATATTTTGTGCCTAAACCAAACTCATGAGAAATAAACCCTGCTGAACACCAGCTCCATTCAAGCATGTGCTTTTAATTGCTCTCTCTGTGATAATTCATCATAGGCTTGTTCTTCTCGGAGGAAAATGAACCAAAAAAGGGGTTGTGCAATACCCAGTTAATCATCTGAGAGGGAGGAAGTGTCTGAACACACACTTTAAAGATTTCTAAACACAACTTCTCCCCTTACCTGTAGAATGTTCACAAATATGCAACACAGTCATCAGCCACGTTGAGGTACAAAGTCTTGGAGGAAGGTTGGATTTCAAAAGGTATTAGAGGCTTTTGTCATAGCATTTGCTTTATTTTTCAATTTTAGCTAAGTCTTGAAACCACTTTTCTGAAAAATCAAAGCCTCTCTCATTGTCTGCTTCTTAAATAAAACTCCCGCAAGGCAAAAGAAAGAATTACTAAAATATACACCATCACTGTATATGTCAAAATTCACCAGTCTTGGCATAGGTATTGGGGAGGAATAAAGCATTGTTCTTAGAGCACCTACAGAGCAGGCAAAAGATGGTGCAAACATCTGAGTTGCAATCATTTTGCCGCAGGAGGAAAGAAACTTTCCCCTTTGGTTATAATTCACTCAAAATTATATCAGACTGCAAAAATTAATCAACTTCTGGTGGTATAAAGTTTTAATTATTGAGTTTAATATACAATTCAAAGTGTGAACACCCAGTTTGTCAATTCTGTCACCTTTTGCCTCCAGCTCCAAAAGCCCCAATCCCCCTTTCTCTGATTGTTAGCTGTGCAAGGTAAAGCTTCCTTAATGGAGTGGATCTGAACAACTTTGCAAGGGAATACTTTTGTTACCAGTGAAATTAAGATTTCCAACATAAATGCAAGATGTCATAGAACTGTTAGGTAGCAGTGATACTGACTGTTCAGAATAACCTCTGGCCCTGTCTCCCAAAGCTGTCTGATCCTCACTATGTTTAGAGACACGGAATTTTCCAAATCACTCTCAGCACAGCAGGAAAAAAACCCCCTGATTTTATGGGAACCATAATCTCTTTTTTTTCCAATGTGTCAATCTCTCTTCTTAGAAAGGAATAAAAGAAGAAAATTGTCTTTTCTTAAAAAAAAAAAAAAAAAAAAAAACCAACCAAAGCCAAACACTTTGAGATTAAATATTGTCCAATTCCAGCAGCATCCTGTTTGTTACCTGTGACTCACCAAGCCCTAATGAGTCACAATCTTAAGGACATTTCTGTTGCAACTTCCAGCCTGCCCAGAAAACAAGATTCTATAAATAATTAAGTCACAAGCAGCCAGATGCTTTTCTCCAGATCAAAGGGGAGTAAAGGACATTCAAGAATTTAGGTGAGGACAGTTTGTCTCCAATTTACCAACCTCCACAAAGACTCCAAATTTTTCCAAGTTTTCATTATATTATCAACTGTTATCTTGTTTTCTGTCTTCACTGGCTTTTAAGATCTCTCCTTTTTCTCCACACAAGATTCTTTCTTGGAAGTTTTTCATTAAGAGTCAGCAATTGCTTACTCCTAAAAATAGTAACTAGAATTATAAGCTTGAGGGAAGCTTAAGGATCAATTATTTAACATACATTGTACGACATGAAAAATGGCATTCCAAACTTCATGATCCTTGTGGGTCCCTTCCAGCTCCCAATGGTCAATGATTCTAAACTTTGAACTAGGCAGTGGCTCTAGTAAAAATTACAACAATATACAAACTTTTGGAAGTCTCTTGAGCACCATGAATATTTCCATTTTTAAATGATTCACATTTCTTTTTAATTTTCTTATATTCCTGTGCTTCTGTGAATTATGTCCATAATTCATATATTCATAACAGCAAATTTATAAAGAAATGCATTCTAAAAAATGAGACCCCTCAAAATGACATATATTTTATATTTTTAAAATGCATGGAACTCACCCACAGAGAAATCAGGTTCTTCCCATATTTATGTTGTGAACACACTTTTGCTGGCAAAGAACTGGTTCCCACCTGCAATAAATACAGAAAGAAATGGAAAAACAGTTTGTTGCATTTCTTAGGATCTCAGCTAACATCATTTAAGTCTAAATGCTCTCACCTCTGATAAAAATACAAATTTAAATTTTAGCCCAGCAAAAAAAAAAAAAAAAAAAGAATTACACTCTCAGAGACACTAAGTGTTGTAAATAGAAATCTGAGACAAAAATTCAAGCCTAAATTGTGTTAAAAATTTGAAATTTTCAGGGGGAGGAAAAAAAAGATACACTTTTAATTCTAATAATACATTGAGGTTTCCAGGTTGCCCATTTTATTCACCTAGATGTTGATGAAACACATGAATATTTGAGACTGCTAAACCTCTGTTTTAATGAGGTTGAGTTAATTATTAGTACAGTCACTTTATTTGGTGCACTACTTTTCTAGAAAACTCACATTGAGGGTTTGTGCAGCAAAATCTGCCAGAATTAAAGAAGCTGGGAAGAAATGGTTCCAGTTTTTTACAGATGCTCAATGAATGAATGACGTAAATAATTTCTTCCGGCTTAAATAGTAAGGAAATGTTTAGTCTAGGTTCTCTCCAAATACTCTGGATTCCCTTCAAAACTTGTCATTTCTAGAATCTGATATTTGTAAATTCAAGAGAAAAGATGAAAAATAAAGGCACAGCACCCACTGGTACGCTAAGAAGAATATCAGAACAGTGCCCCAAAGCACCTGTGAAGACTATAGACATTCTTCATGCACCTTTAATGCTTTATTGGCACAAGCATTGCATGATTTTGTATATTTTAATGCGTTTTTAGAAAGGCAGGACTCTCTTTTAGTCAATACAAAAGGTGTTTAGTACACTGCATTTCCCAGAAATATTTGTGGCACTGACCCCAGTCCCAACTTGTCTTCCAAGTTCACTGTTCAAGACATTTTCTTGGCTTCTTTCATTGTTGTCACCCATCTTGGGTGAGAAAGAAAAGCCTTATTTGAGCAAGAAATGAACTTTTTTACCCTGCTGAGGAAAACACCCTCATTTTTGTTTAAATGAGTACAAGGACAAAAATTCTTTTACACTAATAACTGTCTTTTTTCTGTGCAAAGTCACAGCTCACAAGAGCAGATTTTCAAGTGCTTCATCTCAGCAACTGAATTGGGATGAATTATGCAGTTTCCAGAAAAAGAAGGGGAGAAGAGAAGGAGGAAAGAAAAAAAGTTCAGCTTCAATTGACCTTTTAAAGGAAGGCATCACTTTTCATGATGTGCTAATTGAATAATGAATTATAAAATATTTACAATCTGCCTTTACTCTTCACTGGAAATTGTGCCATGAGCATTTTTGTTCTATTTAAAGGAGAAAGCACCTTTAAAAGTTGTAAAAGTAAAGGCTGCTTGGCATATTAATCTGCAAGAAGCAATAGAAACCAAGATCTTGAAAGGTATCCAAAGTAGTCAAACTACTGAGAATATGAAATGCTTGATGCTGTGTGGGAAATATTTTTACTTCTCTTATAATCATTTTTAGGACCAAGAGGGAGTCATCACCCAACAGTGATGGTTCTATACAAAAGACTTTCTCTAACTGGTTTTTAGGCAATGTCCTAGGCTTAAACTGTGTGACAAAGTTCTGAGGGCAATCCAGCCACACTAAACACCAGATTTTTGCCTGTTCAGTGAGCAGTCCAAACTAAAACCCCACATCCCTCCTCAAAACTAGACTCCAGTATCTGAACTCCAATCATGCATCCTGTAACAAATTTTGGATCACCACAATCTAATAGTCTCAAAAAAAATATTAGGAACTATTTTTAAACCTAGTGGCTGAACAAAGCAGCAGCTGCCTTTCCTTCAGCTGTGGAAGATACTGGTGTTTAATAAGCTCTGCTGTAATCATTGTAAGATCATCAGGAGCCTTTAGCTGAGATTTTTGCTGGCTTTACCACAGGATCCTTTACAGAGGAAAAGATCTCCAAGATAATCAAGTTCACTCCCTACCAAAGCACTGAGTGCCCCATCCAGTCATTTCTTGAACACCTTCAGAGAGGGTGACTCCATGAGCTCTCTGGACAACCCATTCCCATGTTTAAAAACCCTCTCCATTAAGAAATTCCTTCTGATGCCCAACCTGAAAATGTAACCTTTTTCTGAGTTAAGCAGGAATATATTTAATAATCCTGACTTCCTTTTTAAAGTTCAAGCATTTGGGAAGTGTTTCCATGAAGTTTTGTACCCATTTGTGGAAAGCTGCTGGGGTTTTCTCTCTCAGCACTTGTGGGATACCCAGTCCTGCAGTCATTCCCTGGGTTTTCCAAGGCCACAGCAACCCACTTGGCTCCAGGGTGCCCATCCTCAGCCCCAAAAAGCCCTGGGAGCCCCAGCTCTCCCTGGCACAGAGCTCTGACACAGCTCTTGGAAAGGAGGCTGATGATCCCAGCGTTTCCAGACACTTGGTTAAGCACAAGTCACCACAGGCAGCACTGTGGGATGTTCCTGGAGCACATTCAGCCTGCAACCAAGTTTTAAACGCTTCCAGTTAGGGATTTTTTTTTTTTTTTCCTTTTTTTCCAACTCTTGGTTTTACTTATAGTTTTGCCACTAAATTCAGTGGGGCCACCATTTCATTCTAAGGGTCTTATGAGATTAATAATTAGGAGAATTTTTTTATTATTAGGGACCCCGCCTTGGCAGGGAGGTTGGATCAGATGATCTCCAGAGGTCCCTTCCAACCACAACAGTTCTGTGATTCTGTGGGATTACCGAAGTTTAACTTGGTTTCTATGAAATGAGAATCACACATCAGAATCGATAAATACTGGGTGTACAGTAGTTCAGATCAATCACTGAACTGAAACCACAAATTTTCTTCTGCTTGCACCACCCACATGGATATCTAAACCCTGGAATTCTGAAGCATGTTACACAGGAAAGGTGACTGGCACAAGCACAGGATGTTACTGAGGCTAATAAAAAAACCTCCCAAAATAATGAAGTTTAAAATTACATTAAACTTATGTGGTCAAATTGTAATTTGAACTGCTCATCACTGAAAGCAAATTAATACACAAATAATTCAAAATACACACCCTGATGGAAAAAAAATTCTTATTTCCTGGATGTAATCACAATTTTGTTTGTTGATCTCTGAGTAAATTTGTTATATTTGGATCCCAAGCTCAGCATGACTTTCATCTTTTTAGAAGGATAAGAAACAAAACAAAGCAAAATATTACATAATACTTCAATAGAGTACTGGGAAATTTCAAGGTTTCTAAAGTTTTCTTGCTGAAAGACACTGTCCAGTAATTAATAGCAGCAGTATTTCTCATAAATGCCAAACTAGAATTATATTAAGAATTGAAAATGTTGCCTCAGAACTCAGCAAGGCTTAGAAACATTTCCAAGTGAACTCCCCTCAGCTGCTGTAAAAGGAAGTGTGTTTTTAATTCATGGCCACCATCACTAATACAAGAAAAGGAAGTGATTTGTTTTGAGCTTTTGTTGTTGACTTTTTTTAAATAAATGGGCTCATTTTAACAGAAAATAGGTGATTTCCCACCCCCCCACCCCCGGGAAACAGAATCCTTTGGTCAACTTGAATTCAGATATCTCCATATGTATTAGAAAAATCAGACCACAGCATTGCAAGCACTTAAAGAAAACAGTTATTTTAAATTAAAAAAAAAAAAACCCAAACATATCCTTCAAGCATTCACAACAAATACAATGAGAGATTAAAAACTCAAACCTGAGGCAGGCCATGGAGAAGAAACACTGTGATGAAATACGCACAAAATGTAAACAGTGAATAACGCAAATAGTCAGGATTTTCATTTTTCTTCTGTCATAGACTCAAACTGATAATGACAGCTGTTCACAGCACAGGATTTTGGCACTCATTGCATTCCTTTCTCTGTGTTTCACCATATTGATGGCAGTGTGTATTTGGCTATAGAAAACTTGAAAAAGGCTTCCATATTTCAAACATAGGATGATTACTTTTCTGAAATTGATTTTTTTTTTCTGTCTTATGCACTATCTGCTTAATTTACTTCAATTTCATAATTCTTCTGTTTCATTTAGGATCTAAAACTGACTAAGAAAGAAGTGGATGTTCCACATTAAATTTTGCAGCAGTAGTGCACATGGTCAGTTCTCTCTCGTCCCTGCCAGCTGTGTCATGAAGATTGGAAGCTGAGCTGGAAGAGATAGTTCTACTGCACTCGGTGTAGCTTTGGTTCTCACCTGAACATTCAGATGTGCTCAAGCTGCTTGATTTATATATCTTGGTTCATTTTGTGAGGACCAGACTCAACCACTGCATCCCAAACCTCTTCAGAGCAGCACCTGACAGGTTTGTTGAGCTACAGATTGTGGGGGAAATTCAGTTTATGCCCACCCCATTTCTGAAGGATGTGCCACCTTTTGTCACACCTATCTTTTCATAAAAAAACCCCAAAACCTTTTTGCTGCTTTTCCTGCCACAGCAGAAGGTAACAAATGGAACCAGAATGGAAATGGCCGAATCCCAGAGGTTGGTTTCCCTAATGATGTCACTTCTCATCAGCCACAGCTCCGAACTTAGCTGACCAATGCTCCCATGGAGGAGCAGGGACCCAGCAGAGCTGCCAGGTGTCACACCCTGAGCCAGACCAGCAGAGAGGAACAGAATGTTTTGGGTTTGCCCTATGGGCCTAGGTGTAATGACAACAAACCCTCCTCCTCCTGACAGCCACTCAAATGATATTTCAACACTTGTACACTTTTGCTTTCACTCTGGATCCAAACCATGAGACGCAGATGTGAGCAAACACGGTTCGGGTTTGTTCTTTTTTTTTTTTTTTTTTTTAGCTAAGCTAAGGCAGTGATTTGTTTATTTTTCTCTTTTGTGGGGGGGATTTTTTTTGCTGTTGTGTTGGAATATTATGAACAGAGTCTTTGACCAAGGCTTATGCCAGGCTGCCTTTGCACCCTCACATCCAGCAACCAAATAAGATCCTAGGGTGCCTCTCCTGCAGATCACAGGTTGTGAACATCCTTTTAACTCTTTCTTTTTGGTGAGAATGAGAAAGAAAGCCTGGCAAAGGCACACTGCTGCTGTTAGCATGAAGCCACTTTTCCCAGATGAAGCAAAGCAAGGTGGAAGCAGAGGAATACATTAAAAATATGTCACATGCAGTTATTGAACCAAGAGTATGGTAAAAGTCATCACTGACAATTGGAGCAAAACTTGTTTAAAATCTTAACCACAGCATCCAGAGTCTCACATTTTTAATTTACTTTGGCTTTGATAGCAGCTACAGCCACAGATGTTATGCTGCTAATGAATGCCTGGGAATGATGCTGCTTAACACCATGGTGTTGGATACCCTCCTCAACATGTAACGATACAGATGGAGTCAACTTTATTCCATCTCACAGCTCATTGCCATCACATTAATGCTAGTTTTCCAAAGAAATCCCTTTCAGAGGAAATATACTCCTCACATGCAGCAAATGAATCATAACTTAATGTTAATTTACATATATATACACACACAGAGTTAAATCTTACTTTTTCAGGCTTTTTTCCATTCTATTAAAAAAAAAAAAAAATCAGTATAATCAGAGCTGCTCAACTAAGTTCTTTCTCACTGTTTTAGCTAGCTAATTAGAAATATATTTCACAACAAACTCTGATTTTTTTTTTTATCTTCTCAGAGCTGCACATTCTCTTAAGTGCTTCCCCCATCAGTTGTGATATGACAGTAGATAAGTGATCCATCAGTAGGCTTCCAAAGCATCTTCTCAGAGATTTTTATGGTTTACATCGACTTTTCTGCCCTTTTGAACCCAATATCTTTTCTCTTTCCACACTGGCAAACCGAAAACAGTAGGAACCCCCTTCCTGAGCTGATTGTTCATATTTTGTACTTCATCTTCCAAACCAGAGCTTCTTTTACTACTAGTATCCTGCACAGAATGTGGTGAAGGTGTTCAGGACAACAAGTGAGAGTGTAAAGTAGTACTGATACAATTTGTCCAGAAAAGTTATATGTACTTATTAATTATATTACTTACTACAGAAATTCCAGTGCCACCCATCAGTTCCAGAATGTCTTCCCTCATGGTCCCATGCTGTGACTCAGTCTGAATTTTACTGGACATGGCACATTTTGCTCATATACTTTAAAAAAAAAAAAAAAAAAAGAAAGATATCCACCCATCATGGAGGCTGATTGCCACAGTAATACCTCACACAGACTAAGGCACATGTCTAAAAAATCTTCTCCTTTAGATTTAGTCCTGACATATTTTCACAGCTGGTAACAGGACCCATTCCTTCACATTTCACATCCTCTGTCCTCACAATTATGCACGAATGAAGTGGGATTCACTATTGCCTAGAAAAGCATGTGTCATGGCTTGGACTAGGTAAGGGCTGCAGTGCTGTTCCTGCCAGCTCAGGGGAGGGGATGAACATTCAGATCCTCACTAGTGCTGCCCTGGGACAAGCCTTGCAGAACTAAATAATGGACAGCCCTACAGTGAATTGCATTCAACCTGCCCTGGCTCCAGAGGGGACCCAGCAATGCTGCATCTGACCCAAAATGAAATATTAGATGATGTCATGGTTCTGTGCAGCCTGCAGGATGTTTCACACCCATGCTGTGTCCAAGCTAAATAGAGAGGAATTGTGTACAAATGGATCAGCTCACAGGGCCCAGAATGAGTGGCCAGAAACTGTTCCAAATACTCTTATATAAAGAAAAATTTTCCTCACATACTAACACGTGCTGGATTTTCTTTCCATTTTAACTCTGGCAACTGAAGAATGAATAAATAGATGTAGCCTTTGACACAGGAGTGTTCCTGGAGTACACAAGAGTGTACATGAGCTTCTTGTTACCCACAGTTTGCAATATAAAAGTAGGAAAAATGGGAAGAAAACAGAAATTCCAGTGCTACCCATCAGTTCCAGTATGTCCTTCTTCATGGTCCCATGCTGTGGCTCAGAGTCCCAATTTTACTGGACAGGTCAACTCCTCCACAAGTTTGTCACAAGGGCCTGAGGTGAAACAAAGCCTACAGGACTAAGGGAGCTCATAATTATTTTTCTCAGCATTTCCTACACTTTCCTTGAGGTCTATTTAGGGAAAAAGAAGCCTACAACGACTTCACCCCTGAGTGTGAGTGAGAGCATAGCCACAGTACACTCCTACTGCACAGGAGGTGATGCATGTCTGCCTGGGAAAAGTAAAAAATGGATAATTGTTTTCAAACCTAGCCATTCCTGCCATCTCTTCTCCTTCAGCAACTGCTCAGAAAGGCTTGGATCATGGTCCTGAGTACAGATATTACACACTCATTTTGTTAATGACCTTTCCACTGCACTAGTCAATGAATAAATAGAAAAAAAAAAAAATCCATATTTTAAAGCTCTGCCATTAGCTTTACCCCAAAAACTTTAACTCAAGATAAATTCTACTCCACCCTCCAACCATTCTGGATCCCCAGCTCTTCTTAGGTGTTCTAAAGGCAACAGTAATTTCACTGTCAATTAGGGAATCTGCCACCAGCTGGTTGCCATTAAGCATGTATTGCAATTCCTGCAACACAGAATATTTCCAGGATGCTTTGAACACTTCACATTCTGCCCTTTTTTGCCACATGACAGAGAGAACAATGTCATTTTGAGATTTAGCATCAACTCATCTTGATGCGGGTGAGACTTGAAAGTCTTTCAGCTTCAGGCTGACACATTTACAATCCTGTTTCCTTTCGTTATTTCTTTCAGTGCCTTCCAAAATATTATTTTAAAACTATGGGTTATATTTACCAGGTCATCTGATACCAACAGCAATCTCATAAACATTTTAAAAGAAAATTTGTGTTAAGCCTGAAACAGAACACCAGATATGAGCACTCTTAAATATTTCCCTGGATCCCATTCCAGTTCCCACATGCTATACTTATATTTTGCTGAAGTATACATTCATCTGAGTAAAAAAAGGAGACAAAAGCAGCAGATGTTCTTGCAAGACTTTCCATATTTTGTTGCAGCTGCTGCAAGAAGCTTCTGATAGAACAAGTGATGCTGCAGCCTCCACAGAAAAGGATCTGCAGTCAGATAGAAATAGCTTACAAGAGGAGATATTTAAAAAGCTCCTCCATATCCTACCAGAAGGACACGCAATCACACATTTATGAGGCTGTGTTTAGCTAAAGGTAGAGGCCAAGCTTCTTAATAATTCGTTCCTTTCTACTTTGCCAGTGATCTCAGCTTCACTACAAAAATCTCTGCCAGAGCTGCGGAAAACTGGTTCCTAAACAGGGTTTAGAAAACAAAACTGTTCACAATTTAGATAGCTGAAGAGGTGATGAGAGACAAGTGCACACACGCCAGTAAAGGATGCTGAACATTTTTCTTCAGTGATTCTTAACTTTGGAGGAGCTGGCATGGTTCTCAACCAGCAGATTTATACACAATATTCTGCAGTTTTTAACAACATCCTAATTTGCAATCTGCCAAGGACTGGGTGAGAGACAAACCTCCAACGTTTCTCCACATGATTTCTAAATCCATCCTTGATTCGATTTTGTTTGCAAGATAACATTTTGCGAAGCTCCCGTTCTCTCCTGAAGGAGTTTCTGCACATCAAAGTGTGAAAATATGCTCTAATGACAGCTCCTTATGCTGTGTTATAGCATTCCACACTAACAGGATGCTCATTTAAAAATGGGTGGGAGATGCAGTTGCACATGTGAGTTACATAAGAATTACATCAGCCTTACAGAGTATTTTGCATGTCACTGACAGAACAAAAGGAGCACTGGGCCCCATCGATTTTGTAAAGTTTTGCTCGGTTTTAGTTGAGTAAAGGATTCCAGATAAACCATTTTCTAGATAGAACAGCTCTAATATTACCAACAGAATTAGTGCCCTGTATCCTCCTTCACCCTCTCTTGAACAATCACTTCACAATCTTCAGCTCCATCCCGTGCAAACTGAGACAGGAGGGCCAAAGTTTCTTGTTCTGTGCTTGCATTTCTCACACTATGGCCCGTGCTTAAGCCCACAGCAGAAAATATCCTCAATTTCTGTGCAGTTCTCCAAAAGAATTCCCTACAGGGACAGCTGGAACAATATCCAGAGGCTGGTGATGCGCCCTGTAAGAATTCCAGAACTCTTACAGGGCTTATTTTATGCTATTTCTAGGCTGATAGCAGTCAATGGAAGTATAATTTCTACAGTGCTGCTTTTCACACTACAGCACCTGCAATAACCATGTAATGTATGAGTTTATAAATGTATTCTTTGGAGCTAGGTTGATTCCTCGAGTTATTTGTGCAAACAAAGGCAACAGGAGCTCCAAACACAGCCAGTAATTAGAAGGACAAGTAGCTGTAGACAGTTTCTCTGTTTGAAATGTTGTGCCCAGAGAAGCTTATAGGGTTTTTTGCGTTGATTTCCCTACTACCAATTTTTACCTTTCGTGTGAAATACAAAATTATTTCTATCCCAGGCTCTCTGAACATGTTTGAAAGCCTCTAAAGCTTGAACTATGCTATATCTGCCCTGGTGAAAAATGGCTATATCAGTGAAAACTGGGCAGACTTAATTCAACCACCAAATACTAGAGTTTGTTAAAAAAAATTAACAAATACGTCTTGCCACTTCTGTATGCTGGGCTACTTCTCATATCAGAAGCAGTGAAAACCAAAATCTATGCAGTGCTGCTCTTCTTTTCCTCTTAAATAGTGCCAATTTTTGCCTTTACAGGAAAAATTCTTTGAGTACTCTGGATAGCCAACACCCTCAGTAAGTAAATATGAATTTTTATATGAATATATGTGGGGTGGTGGATTCTAATACTCCCCTGCACTTCACAAGTAGCTTCTCACCTACGCAGAGGGAGTCTTTAGAGCAGACTTTTGAACACCTCGGTACAATCTGGCCTTAATAATACTGTTTCTGTTTAAAAAGAACCAGAACCATTTAAATCTATGATTGAATGAAAGTGATATCACTGCAAACAGAGCTGTTGCTGGTTGTTATCAAAAGGAGGTCAAGTACAGTATCTATTAAGCACAGGAAATAAACAGAAATGACTTTAAGAGTAAATAAAACACAGGCAAAGACTCCTGTGGCTGCCTGCCCAGTTCAAGCCAAACATTTTTACAACTGACCTCACACTTCTTGGTCATGGATGATTCAGGGACGCCACACTAAATATACAAACGTGCACAGTAGTGTAGTCTAAAATAATAATACAATTAAATAAAATGGTCATTATTTGAACAGGAAATGCAAGGAAGATCTAAATATTTTCTGCTTCAGAAGAAGAAAGGTCAAAAGGATCAGTGTCTTGCAGGGCTATTCAACATTAACTGATTACAAGCACAAGGAAAGAGCAGGTCAAAATTTCACTACCATTAAACCAGTTCGGGTTTTTTTTCTTTTGCTGCCAAACTTTATGTTTCTTGTATTTTAATTCTATGGCTGAGATCTAGAGACTGTGGGCTATGTCAGGGACTAATCAAAAGACAGAGAGGAATAATGAGAGCTGTGAAAATCTCTACGCTTTTCCCTGTTTTAAAAAGGAGGGGTAAACCACTTTCCTCTGAATGAAAGCCATACACAGGTTTATTACCACAAAGGAGAAATTTCAGTGCTTAAGTGTTACCTTTAATAGAAACGTTCCTTTAAAAACATTAGGATAAATTGGAAAAACATTCCCTGTCTTTTCAGGCACCACTCAGCAAAGTGTGACAAACAGCCAGGATGATCCATTTGGACAGAGGATCTGCAGCATCTCAAGGCACAAAACCTGAATATTGAGGGGTGCTTGCCCTCAGACCTTCTAATCCCATAGACTGCAACCAAAATTGCCAAATTCCACATGGTTATTCAGTATTAAGGCAATCTAGAACAACAACTAACACAGGAAAGAAGGATGACACAATATTTCAAAGAATTTTATGTCTCTGGAGAGACATTCTCTTACCTGAAAGTAGGACCCTCCAGAAGACCAAGCCAGAAACATCCTGTGACTCCCAGGAAAGTGCCTTCAGGTGCTTTTTAAAGACTCCACACCAGGAATAAATTTGCAGTGATTTGCCACAGCTGAACCCCATCTCCTCACAGCTCTGGCAAACAGCCCTCACTGCCCCTAGAACAAGGGAAAAACTTGAAAAATATTTTATGTTTAAGCCACCAGAATCAATATCAGAAAGGCTGGGGTTTTTTTCTTCTCTCACCTACCACTTTGTAAGTAAAGTAAACTGCCAGGGTCCAGAACTAAATTATCAGGACAAGGGAAAGAGTAATGAGATCCTTAGGTCTGGTGCATATGATTTGTTCCTCAGTAAAAAATTATGCTTTTATTAGGCTCATCGTGATGGGAAGATTGAGTCTTTAATTTCAAGTGAGGGCCTGCTCTGAGGAAGGAGCCTGCTTGATTCCTTGACCATGTGTTTAAATTGTCCTTCACTTCTTTCAGAATTCGTATTTCTGTTCCTAATTCATGCTTGAAGATTTGCCCCCTTAGGCAAAAAATCTGAACTGGAAAAGATTCCTGATAATAAGGACAATGTAAAACTTACATTTCACTGAACACTTAGCATTTTCCCCCATTTGGAATATCAGTTTTCATACTATTTCCAGCCAGTGTGCATTCTTGCTTGACTTAAAATGTTTAGCCACATGTGCATGCCAGTTTAAATAGTGCTGGTTGGAGAACATTATTTTCACCTTTATTGGACAAAAAGCACGATAGGAAGTTGCCTGCCCCTGGAAATTGAACCCAGTTGGAAATAAATGAACTGGGATACAGCCAGGCCAGGAAAATGTAAAACAAAAAATTTACTTAGCAGAGAGGTGCACATGTTAAATGCTTCAATGGAGTTATCTTGTAAGAGGATGGAATTATTTCTGTGGCTATATCCCATTAAAATAGCTGGATTTCACCGAATTCATTTCATAATGCTACTTCCATAGATGCAGAAGGATGCTAAAAGATCTGATTTTAATGAGATAAAACATTCCTTAATAATGCACCTCCTACAGTCTCCGGCCACAACCATCGTCCCACCACAACATATTTTGTGTATTGAGAGTATAAATGAGAATTCTGGCCGATGGTTTGCAGGCTGCATACGCAGACAGGGAGGAAAAGGTGCTGATCTTCATCCTTGCCTTGTTTGTGAATTGACTTCAGAAGGTACTGGATAAAATCCTAAATTATTGCCTAAACAACACCCAGAACTAAGTTAATAATTCAGGATATGTCTCCTGACTTCTAGGACTATCTACAGATTGCACATTCCAAAGAAATTTCCAAACAGCAGAAGCCATAAAATCCCTGCAGAGCCCTAAGAACAGGTTATAGAGGAAACACAGCCAAGTTTAGAGGAATTTTACAAATTAAAAATAGCTCAGGACTATTCCTCAGAAAGCTTGGAGAAACACGGTTTTTCAGGAATGTGTTTTTTCAGGAATGTGTTTCCTGAAAAAATCCAAAATATTTTCCTTATACATGATGGTGTGTACTTCACACAAAGCAAGGTTCTTCTCCATTTTTCATGCTATTCAAATTTGAAAATGTGATTCAGTCACCCCAATTGTTATGTTTTTAATACCTGTATTTATTTGATGATGCAACCTATGAGAATAGGCATGCTCCTGCTACTTGGAAGCATTCTGCTCTTTTTTAAATTTGTATTTAAACGTTTGACAAAATAGTTGATTTTGACAGCTGTGCTGATAAATCAGAAAGTGCCATGAAATTGTCCGTGCTCATTAATGTGGTTAAATTGTTTGAAGACACTTTTGGTCCAGGTATCTCTCTCACCTTAAATGCCACACTTTCCATCAGACGTCCTGTGGCTGAAAAATTCCTAGGATGACCTCCCTTTTGGGGGATATAAGTTACACTGTTACACTAACAAAATTTGGGACATGTTCATCTCAGCTGCATATTTCTTAGCTTAATTGGCTCAAGAGGTATTTCAGATTTTCATTGCTGCCATAATTCCTGTGTCCACATCTTGGAAAACAATTCAGACCAGTGGGCAGTCATATCCCAGAGGAATCAGAGTGAATTTAATAAAGCTTGGCCCATTTCTCAGAATAAGACAGTGAAGATTGCTTTGAAAACCTTGCAAGATAAAACTGTTATAGATATTCTGAATATCTTTACATCTCCTATCAATCACACAGGCCTGTCAGCAAATTATTAACAAGTGAAATGCCAGCTGTAAGCAAGTAATTTGTGAAGCTGTGGGATTTTTTCTTTCCTTCCTTTCTTTTTTTTTTTCCTGCCCAACATTTTATGGATTAAATTCTTGGGAGCTTAACTCTGTCAGCACATCTCCTGTGTGACAAGTGAGATTTGTCTGCAGGAAAAGAAACCATGTTCTTAGTCAAGCAGTGTTTGGTGTCCACCAAAGCTATTTTGAAACTTCTCCTTAGCTGGACAGGGGAGAGAAAATATCATGAGAGGCTTGTGGGTAGAGATCAGGGTAGGGAGAGATCATTCACCATGTACTGCATGGGCAAAACAGACTCCGCTTGGGGAAATTGGTTTAATTACATATCAAATCAGAGCAGAATAGTGAGAAATAAAAGAAAGTCTTAAAAAATCCCTCCTTCCCTCCTCCCCTTCCTACTTCGCAAGTTTTGCTTTAATTCCAAACTCTCTCCCTCCTCCCCCCACCCTGCAGCACAGGGGGATGGCGAAAGGGGTTGTGGTCAGTCCATCACACATTTTCTCCTCAGGGGCACTCCTCACACCCTTCCTCTGCTCCAAGGTGGGGTCCCTCCCACAGGACACAGTCTTCCATGAACTTCTCCAGGCTGAGTCTTTCCCACAGATGCAGCACTTCGTGAACTTCCATAGAACCTCTGGGGTTCTGAATGAAAGGTTGAAACGAAAGGCTGAAATATACCAGTAAAGTGTTTTTGACAAAGTTTCCATCAGAAATTTCCATATCTGGAGCAAAAAAAATTATCAATGCCCAAATTACTTCAATCATATGATAGTTGAATGCTGTGGAAGAAACAACTGGGTCATCTATGATTTAAATGATTGCATTTTACTGTCTTGATTGCAACTGATTTTCCCTCAGTTTCTCAATTTGTATTCACTAAGACACAGCTAACTGAAGGTCTTGGCTTCACCCACCCCCAGTTGTTCTCTGTTACCCCAGTAGAAACAATGAACAGATGACAAAAAAAAATTCCTTTTCCCAACAGGTCACTCTCATATTGTACTCCAGAGGGCACCCACGAATGAATGGCAAATGGCCACTCGGAGAGTTGCCAAATGCCATTAATCAGTGCACCAATGTGGCAACATTGAGATTTGTGACAGGCATGATTTAATCTATTGTTTGGTAATCAACCTCATCTATGGACATTCTGTAGCTCTTTTAAACCCAAGAGTTATTGTTGGTCTTTTGGAGCAGAGCGCTTCCAGAATGTCTCACTTAATAATCACAAATTGCTCTTTTCTCCAGTCAAAGAGGTGAACATTTCATGATTGTTGGAGAGAACAGATTATGTCAGCTGGAACCAACAGTGTGTGCTTTGTCTCACTGAATCCTGCTGTACCCCAACCAGCCCTCCCAAACCTCTGTGCAACCTCCACATTGGAAGTTGCTCCCTGGGAGCAGTGGATAATAATGTCATTCATCCAGTGCCTGATTCAGATTTAATCACTGGAATGACTTACCCCCCAACTAAAGGGCAATGTTACTTCCGCTGGCTATTGTTCCTCTGGTTTACAACCTAGTACCATAAAGTACTCACAAAACCCCAAACCTATCTCATCAGTATGCAATATTTAGGGGATTACTTCATCTCTGACTTTATCTTCTGAATTAAGACAAATTATCCATTTGATGAAGGAAGGAGTGAATCATTTTGTCCGTTTCAGAATGTGCACACTCAAAGGTTTTCAAATACTCCAAATTTATACTGAGACAAGATCTGGGGACAAAGCTCTCCTTTGTAACACTTCAGATTGCAAAACTGAAGCCTATCAGATTGATGCTTTTGAAGATTGAAAAGATAGCTCCCAAGGAAAATGGATCACCTTTTGAAGTCTCCCTCACTGGAGATATTCCAGAACCCTCTGGACATAATCCGGTGCTCTGGGATGACCCTACCTGAACAGGGTGGTTGGACCAGATGACCCCACTGTGGGCCCTTTTCACCTGACCCATTTTGGGATTCTGGGATTCTGGGATTCTCTCTCTGCCTGAGACAAAATGGGGCTGCCAGATCACAGATTCATGGACAGAATGGTTTGGGCTGGAAGAGACCTTAAAACCCTTTTTGTTCCACCCCCTGCCATGGGCAGGGACACCTTACACTACCCCAGGTTACTCTAAGCCCCATCCAGCCTCGCCTTGGACACTTCCAGGGATTCAGGGGCAGCCACAGCTTCTCTGGGCACCCTGTGCCAGGGCCTGCCCACCCTCCCAGGGAAAAATTTCTTCCTAATATGAAATCTAAACCCACTCTCTCCGTTTGAAGCCACTTCACTCCAGGCCCTTGTAATTAATCTCTCTTCATCTTTCTTGTAGCTCCCTCCAGGCCCTGGAAGGCCACAATCAGGTTGCCCTGAAGCTCCTCTTCTCCAAGCTCAACAATCTCAATTCTCTCAGCCTTTTCTCATGGGAGATGCGCTCCAAGTGTGCGACAAGCAGTGAATCCCTGCCCTATGGAGCAGGAGTTAGGAGGCAGAAGGGCATGAAGCACCCATATTTGGGGAATGAGAAAAGCACACAGTGGTGGTAGACACTCCATCAGTGTCTAAGGCAGACAGAATTAGAGCCAGGCTTTAGAAATCAGACTCTTATTCGTGAAGCAGATAGAAAATAGGAGCTGCTTTGTGCTTTGAACACACAGTGCGGGTTCCATGGAGGGATTTAAAAAGCCAGAATGGAGCTTCTGAAACTGGACAGAAAAAGAGGTAGAGGGGTCTTGAACTTTTTTTGTATCCAATTTTCCTGATCTGTTTTTTCTTTATTAAAAATACAGTAAGCTCGTTTCAGTGTAACATCCCCTGTCATGAATGATGCTGATTAAAATATATAAATCAAATAATTGTTTAGATCAGTTGTATCAGAATAACACAAAATCCAGTGGCAAAACCAATACATGATCAAAGCAAATGACCAACAGGGATGGGTCTTCTGCCAGACCATGTTTCCTTTAGCAATATGGTTTATTGAACTAATATTATCAAACTTCAGCCCAGCTGCAGAAGCACAAGGAAGGTTAAAAACTCCTTGCTATTTTATTCTAATTAAATGGTTACAAATTACAGTGTCAGGGGAATTTAAGATTAATCCAGATGGATCTGCCAGATCCAAACCTGCATTCTGCCTGGTAAAATAAGAATGAGTTCTGCCTCAGATAATTTAATTACAGTTATGGTGACTTACAAGATCATGGATTGTCCAAAAGTACAAAATACATCTGTTTTGACACCCATGTACATTTTTCTACTGATCTCTGTTTTTTTAACAATAAAATATATATGTTTGAGAAATAGAACCACAATATGCAATAGGATTAATAGTTATAAAGGGAGTTATTTGTAATCCCCTCAGTATTACAGCCTGAAGATAATTTAGTGATGAGTCAAATGGTCTCCAGTGTAAATCAGGAACCAAATGGCAAAAGAACTGGTTTTTAAGGGCTGGAAAACTTGACATATCTGAGAAGTGCTTCAAGGCCTGAACGGTGTGAATAACGTTTAACTCGCAGCTGTTCTGAAACCAGTTGGGCTGGGGACACATCGAGGGCTGGAGTCACCACCCTCTTCCCTTCTGATCTAAATTCTTTAACATCTGATGGATTTCATCATAATGAGCCCCTCAAGGCAGTTTTGACTTAATCAAGCAAAAGCAGTGAGATATTTCTCAGTGGAGCCGAGTTGTGCATTACCACCTATCTTGATGGGTTTGAGGCATTACTGGAGTTCAGAAATTCCCATCACATTTGCATTCCAGACAGTTTGGGTCCAGAATTCTGCAAACTCTTAGAAGCAAAAGCTGTGCCTGTAATTGTATTTTAAGGAGATGCAACACCTTCCATGTCTAATTCTTCCAGCACAACAGAAAAAAGTGGGGCAGCAGTTCTGTTCAATTTGCTAAATAAATGTAATTCAAGATATTACACTGGGGAAACCGCAATGCCTCAAGTTCCCCCAAATATATAGAGAAATAAGTGGATGTGGGCTTATAGTGGAATAGTGGGAAAGTCATATGCATAATTAATAAGTTTTGGCTGATAAATCCAATGAAACACACAGGTTTTAGCTAAGTGGCCTTATTGCAAGTATTTAAATAACTCTCACCCTTCTTCAGCTAAAACCAAGGAGATTTTGTGACTGTAGTTTTGGAAAAAAAAGAGCATAATTGAATAGACCTGGAAATTACTTATGAGATTAATGTTTTATAATTAATGGTCCTTCATTTCACACCATAACAGTCTTTTCACCACCTCCAGTTTTCATATTGTATAAAAGCTCCACTTGTTTCACCATTTGGAGGAAGCTCTTGGCACTGGACATGACACCACCACATATCCTTTTGTTTTCATATGTCACAGGTGCTGGTACATTTTAAACACCTGTTCTCAGGTAAGTAAAAACTTGCTAATTTGTTTGATCCTTTTTCTAAGCATTTTTTTGCTGAATATCTTGGACTTTCCCTGCAGCTGTGTGAGACACTGTAGTTTATATCACCAGATATAAACAAACTGAGGGCATAACCAGGAATGTCCTCTGCTCCAGGAGTTTTCTTGCTGCTTTGTAGTCAGCTTAGCAAATAAGGAGTAGAAAGTAGAGGAGCCCAGGAGCCACCTGCATTTATTTTGGTGGAAGGAGGGTTCTGAGAAAAGGGAAACGAGACCGGAAGTTCAAAAAGAAAAAGGAAGGAAACGTGAAACATGCTCACGCAATTAATCGTGGTTATAGTGATTAATGAATTCTGAGTCTCTGACTTGCAATCCCAATGTATTCAATCACACAGTGGATGTTCAAAAATAACAGAGGGAAAGGTCCTGTTTAGTTTTGGGAGGTTTTTTTAAGAGTATAATATTAGATAACCTAAACATAAGATACCGATCAGAATAGAGGCTCAGATTAGTTTTACTACTTTCAGATCTGTGAGATTTTTGGTGCAGGTCAGGAAAAAATGAATTACCAAAAACCCAAAGTATCCTTAGTGGCACTTTTGAACCACAAAAATCAAAGTTTTAAAGTGCACAATGGTGATTATACTGTGATGAGCTTATGTAACAACATATGCCATGTAGATAATTCTGTACATTTAAGCTAAGATTACTTTAAGTACGGAGGGCAAATTTCACCTGAAAATATAAATTCTCACTTACTAACTCCATGAGATAAAGGTACTGCTTCTCCTCCCCTTCTTTTGCTGAAACACGTCAGGGTTCCTTAGTCACTCAGGGTTTTTCCATGGAATTCCTTCAGTGACTCAACGGGATCCAACATCCACTTTCTTTATTGTAATTCATCCTAAATTCAGGGTGAACATCTCAAATACTCCCAATACTCCCAAAAATATCCTCTTCAATATTTTTAGCTGTGACTCACCACAGACACAGAGAAAGCCTGAGCAAGAACTGCTGAATGAATTCCTCTTTCATTACAGGAACAAAGATAAGCACACAAGAGTATTTCCAAATATGTGAGCATTAAGGAAGAAAGATTTCCCCTTTAGCAAGAAGATTTTGGGACATACATTGAATCACACTGCTTCTAGATCAAGGCCTTGTCTTCAGAGGAGGAAATGATCCTTAAATTAACTCTGACTTAATGATTAACTGTTCTTCATAATGACAAAATACACTTTATGCAGCTCTTTGCCATGATTTTCATTGCTGTGTCAAGAAGAAAGGACTCACTTTTCAAGGAGCCAAGGACAGTGAATTTTTCATAAGCTCCATGGATAAATTGTCCTCCTTCCTATAAAAATTTTTCTAATTCTTCTGGTGGTTTTCCAAATAAATTATGCAACTCTTCAAATAATTTTGCTATGGAGACCTCTTTAGTTTTAGAACAACTGTTTCCCAGCTTCTCAGTTCTTCTATTAAATCCAGCCCTAAAACAAAGAAAATGTTTCATTTTTCATATTCTTTTATGGCACTCCTCACTGCCATACCCAGGATAAAAGATTTCTTTCTGCTGAAGACATTCAGCATTAGTTAACTCAGTCTAAAGATCTTCTCTAATATATTTATTGAGTTCAAATTCTAAGGATTGCCTTTGGTCCATTATGAAATAATAAATATGTGATTATATGTACTTAGAAATATTAATTCTACTATGAAAAAGACTGAAATTCAACATCTTGGCCAAATCATCAGATAAAGGGGTAAACTGCAGAAAAAATCAGAATAAAAACTTGGTCTTGAGGTCACTGTCAATGAAAGTTGAACTAAACCATTTTGATAGATCTATAAGAATAAAACTGGAAATCTGTTTAGATTCAGAAAACCTGGCTGAGGTGTTTGAACAAAAAATGCTGCCAATTTCTACCAACTGAAAGTAGAATTTACATGTTGACGTCATTTTTCTTCTGGGAAATCAGACTAAACCATCCTACTCACAGGGCAGATCCTATTTAGTACCAAAACCACACGGACAAGGAATGGCTTAGACAGAGGGCCTGAGAGATCACATTGAAAATCACAAAAGCGAGATTTAGGAACAACAGCCCCCTTATTTCAGAGGAAAAATACTGCCAGAAACTTCAGTGCTAAGCAATGCCTTAAAATCATATATTTATGTGTTTTCTATACAAGTTCTGATGTTTCCTTCAGCACAATTACAAGATTTTCCATGTGGTTTTGAAAAAAATGGGGTTATGGAAATTTCTGAGGATGGCTTCTGAGGTTTTGTAGAATTGCTGGTATCAGTCTGTTGTCCAAAATGTTAAATCAGTGAAGTTATGTTAAAGATGATTCACATCTTCAGAGAAAACACTGAATGGGCCAAAGTCATGCTTGGTGCAACTCCAATGCATTTAATGGAGTTACATGAGGGATTGATTTTTGTTAATCTTGGATCAAACTGTTCAGTTACATTAAATTTTAGCTGAAAACATAATAAACTGAGAAGGATAACACGAGGGCTTGGAGCTTCATTCCTCATGGACACCATGAGCTCATCTCGAAGGTTGGTTCACAGATGTTAAGCAAATTGACTTCCACCTCCTCCCGTGGAAATGGTGCTGCAATGGGACTCTCCTCTGTTTCTTCCTGTTTTCTCAGGGATCAGCAACTGGAGACACTGGTCCCCACTGTGGGGAGGTGATTCAAAACAAACCTGGTTCTTTTGGGAAGGTGGCACAGTTACTGTAGGAAGTGGTGGAATGGGATGTGTGGATTTCTGAGTTCTCGGGGGTATGATGGGTGCCCATCAGCTGCTTGCACAGGGTTAAATGGAAACAAACCACTGCTCTGATGGCAACAGATGAGACACTTCGGCTTTCCACCAGAGCAAACACTTTGAAAGTGGGCCATGAGAAATAATTCACTTTTAGCCCTAAGGAAGACACATTGCACTTTCTGCAAAATAAAGCTTTTCCTCCTGCAGCCACGCTCCCAGAAATCCACCCAGTGGGATCAATCAGGGTGTGTGACAAAACAACATGAAGATGCTCTACAGCCCTGATCAACACTGGCTACTTGAGGCCCAACATCCCACACCCAACAGGGGCTGGAACTTGAAGAAGGAGTACAGGGAAACTTCTTTCTAACTCTCACCAGGTGGAAATCCCCCTCTGTTCAGAAATGGGAAGATTTGAAGCTGACATCACTTTTTGGTTCCCCTCCTCAGCCTCCACCTAAGGATAGCAGATGTTCAAATGACGTGGTTCAATAATAGGAACTGGAGAGTTGTATACTTTTTTTTCTTCTTTTCAATCTAGACACTGAGAAGAAAAGTTAAACTGATTGTTTGTGTATAATTGCTGCAAAAAAAAGAGATGATGAGGGTGTTTTGTATAGCAAACCACGCTGCAGCCTTTCACGTACGCTTTGATCAGCTCGTGGCAGGACAAACCTAAAGCATTTGCAGCAGCCATGGCACTTCAGGGTTTCATTGGGTTGCTTCCCTCACTTAAGTACAGCGGGGACTTTTTAATCTTTGGGGGTTTTTTTTCTCACCATTCACAAGCCCACCCAGGCAGTGTGTAATTCATCCAGACAGGAAATATTCCATTGTGTGGGCCAGAGTACTTGGAAATTATTCACTTGTACCTGAGTTCAAAGCTTCTGGCATAGATCTATGGTACATTCTAGTCTGCAGTCATTCTTGCCTCAGACTTCTGTGTTCCATGCAAATCAGCTGCTAGAGCAAGGCTTATGAAAGTTCAGTGGCTTCAAACCATCCTGGTTTTAAAAGTTCATCTGGGATTTATGAAAAGGAAACAGAGAATAAATCTTTTAGGGGTGAAACCCTGCAGAAAAAGGCTGCATTTTTTGCAACTGCCAGCCCAGAAGAGAAAATTTCTTTTCCCCCTAGGCTGTAAAGTGATTTGAAGTCCAGTATCTTAACTCACCCCATAATAATGTGTATATAAGATTACACCACTTTCCCAGCAATCTTCTTCCTGGTTTATCCAGTGCTACAGAGCGTGGCTGCTCAGCACAGGTGGAGGAAATACAGTAAATACCACCTTTCCTGCTGTTCTTCCTCTTAGTGCATGCAATGAAGGCATCTGTGAGAAATCCACACCATGCCTGGATACAAATAGGAAATTATTTTCCCATTACATGGAAATATTGGAGATGATTCTCTGCCTCTCTGCCTCTCCTCTCACTGGATATATTTTGCATCATGTTCCAAAAAAATATCCCTTGGAAATGAAATGTAATAGAAAGGTAAGAACAGTAAAGGGTAAAAATCTGCATCCCTCAGTGACCCCAAACTTGTAATATTACAATTCTCCAAGAAGCAGCAAAGGCAAGACCCTAAACCCACAATTTCCCTCAGTTTTAATGCTTTTCTGAATCACTAAACATATTATTAAGTGTTTGGACAGCAGGGTGGGATTGTTGGGATGCCCTGTGCAGGGCCAGGAGTTAGATGATCCTTGTGGGTCCCTTCCAGCTCAGGATATTCTGCATTTCTGTGTATTCAGATGTAATATTGTGAACCCAATATATTAAGGAAAAGTCAACAGTCTTTGGCAGGCTCTGCAGCAAAGCATCATCTGCACCAAAGTTGCTTTCCTTTCATCAGTTTCCTGAGCTATCTAATTTACAGACATACCTTCAGCAACCTGAGCTGATGTACCCCACAGAGCGCCCTAAATACTTCCTTTTATCCATTCTAGGTGATTTGGAGCATTTTCTTAAAAACTCAAAAAATGTCAGTATAAAACAACTGGCAAAACAAGGTGCAGGATTGAACCATTACACAGCATGGACCAACCCTTCTTTCCGGATCATTGAAATTCCATGAGTTCACACTAGAGATCACCATCAGGTAGGAGATTAGAACCACCAAGGGTGCAGAATTGCAGAGGACAAACATGGAGCTCCATCCTTAATTCCTGGTCCCAATTTCCAGCATTATTTTGCAAGATAGTTTGAAAGGAGCTGAGATCAAGCCAAAATTGGTTACCCAGGAAAGCTGTGGCTTCCTCGGGATCCCTGGAAGTGTCCAAGGCCAGCTTGGATGGGGCTTGGAGCAACCTGGGATAGTGGAAGGTGTCCCTGCCCTCCACCCTGCAGGGGTGACACTGGCTGATCTTTCAGGTCCCTTCAAATCCAAACCATTCTGTGATCATTCCATGATTCTCTGAATGACTCAGAAGACATGGATGCAAAAATACGGATCAAACAACATGCTTGACAAGCAGAGGGCCATGGGATCACCATTTCAAAATTACTCATTTTACTGTGGGAAAATAAAAAGTACAAACATCTTTTCCACAGTTTCTTGACAAAACCCCCTGATGTATGAGGATCAGTAACCCAGCTAACTGAAGGTTTCAAACCAGCTGACCAGCATTTTCTAGAAACCCACTCAGAAACCAAAATTGCTCTGACTAACAAGAAGTTCTTAATGGGAAATGACCCTCAGTACAATGAGAAGTGTTTGTTACCAGCTGAGGCCATGTAGTTCTGGAAGGAAAACACAGTGGGAAAATGTCTCATATTGACAGCTCCAGGTGCACAAGATGTCAAAACCCAGCAGATTTTCTATGATTCAATGATGAAAAATGGATCATTTTTCAATGATCCTTAAATCATTGCTTCTGCACCAAAATTTTATACCCTGATTTTGGAAGGTTATCTTCTCTTTTGCTTCCCAGGCCTCTTTATTTTTGCTCACTTGTAACAGTGTAAAAAATGTGAAACTTTTGACCTATTCCTTTTGTCTGGTAGATTTGAACTTCCAGTACTTACTCATCATGATTGTTTAGATACAATCAGGTAGAAATGAGCAGCAGGAGTCAGAGGATAGAAGATGAAGAGACAAGAGAAAAAACCCAGCAATATTTCTTTTTCAAAGGTTTTCTCTGAGGAACTAAGCTGGGACAGGGGGATCTGTATTAAGTTTCTGCCTCATCAGGCAACCTCTGGTGTGCTTTTGATAAGTAAATATAAACTCTGGGGTTTTGCCATGAGATCTGTAAAAGGGGAATCCTAATATTGATGGCCACTATTTCCTGTTAAGAAATAAATAAATCAGCAGAAATCCAGACCTAATATTTAGGTCATAAATCTCACACCAAAAGCTGAAAACACAATCACTCCATGAAGAAAAGGAAAGTTTGAGCAGAAGGGAAGAACTTGTCAAGGTCACAAGGACAGCAACTGGGAGATCCAGGGTTTAAGCTGGGTCACCATTCCCCAGCCTGAGGATTTGGTGGGGCAGGAAGGAGGCTGCACATCTGCACAGCACAGCTGGCAGTGGTAAAGGGAAAAAAAGAACTCAGGATTTCACCTCCAGGAGATGTTAGTGCAAAGTTTCTCCATGATGGACTCCTTGAATGGTTTGAAACCACAGAATGAGGGTTTAAAATCCTCAAATACAAAGAAAAGGTCACAGACTCTCTTACTCACAGATGTTGTTCCAGAAAAGTGTTTAATCAGTTCAGTGTGTGAACCAAAGGAAAAAAATCCATTTGGCTGAATATTATCAAGGGATTATAAGCATCCTACTTAAAATGATATGTCCAGCTGCTACTTGGTAATTATAAATCTAGGCTTTTGCGCTGATTTTGGGAAATATATAATGTGGATAAATATGTCCTCCCAAAATTTTCTGTGGGAAGGAAACAGAAAGAGGCCATCCCAAAGCTTTTGCATTCAGTTATCACATAACTGAGAATTTTCCTTTGTTCCATGTAGCCGGTAAAGTAAATGTGGATCTCATGTATGCTAACTTTGGAGTCTGATGGGAAACTAAAGCTTTTCCTTATTATTGGAAAAGACCAGTGGGCTTCAGTGTAGGGGAGGAAATTCACTGTGTACTAAAAACCGAAATGAAGAACACCACCTTGTATGGACCTCATTTTCCATCCAAAACATGTGAAAACTGGCAAGAGTATACCAAAAAATCAGTTCATTTTTGATGCAACCTTTTCAGTCCTCTAATAAGCTAAATTATTTATATTTTATCTATTACAGACTAAAGACATCTGAATTTACTGTAAAAAATCCACCTCAATATTTCCTTTTTGCATTCAGTTCCTCCTTTGGTTCCTTTCTGATGACAAGCAGACTGATGGGAAGGAGAGAAACAAACACAAATGGCCTTTAAAACAGCCTGTTCTGATTATGGGCGTGCTTGTGACTAAGACACTTGACTGAAACTCAGTTTCTGGTTCAGTTCTTGGCTCCTGTTTGGAGTTACACAGGTCACAGTATTTTTCTCAGTTTTTTCATCTGAAAAATTTGGGGTAGTTTTAATTTTATGGTGATTTTGTCAGGACAGCTCCACTTATAGTTGAAGGTATCACACACACCTGGATGAAAAGCAGTATCCCAGGTCTCATCACCACGTGGAATGTGTTTGCTCTCAGCAATGATTATGTTCAGTTTTTAAGGAATTGTTCTCAAATTCCTGCAAGTCTTGTGCTGATTATGGACATCCCTGTCTCTTCTGGAAACTGAAGCAAACTGCTTGTTTTATGGCTTTTAATCAGACAGCAGGCAGCAGCAACATATGGCAATAAGCTAAAGAATCAGAATTCTGGCAAATATCTGAAATAATCCTGCATTGAGAAAAGACACCCATTTGTAACCAGATGGCAAAGAAAAACAGGAGGAAGGCATCCTGTAATGAGTATTACCTCAGCAAAACCATCCTTATCTTCAACAGAGGGCCAGCTGTGTTGCACATAACTGCAGGAGATCTCAGGGCTGAGCTCCAGCTCTGGGATTATTGATGTTGGCCTGGGATGGGAAATACACTCCTAATAAGTGAAAGCTTCTGTGCTCTTCACAGATCTCTTCATTCTTTCGAAAGCTGATAGTTTGTAGTCATTGTCAGCCACTCAGGCCCACTTCATGTGCAGGGCTAAACACAATCAAGAGCTCTCACTGTGCTCTCAGAAACAAACATCATTTCAGAGAAATTAAAATCCAGATAGCAAACAGTCAGGAGACAAACCGGGTCTAAATTAATGCCCCACCAGTTCATGTTATGGGTGGGTAGCGAAAAATAACACAGTACCTTGCAGGAATTTTATAGGCAAAGTTCCCATAAGTGTCAGATTTTGCTGCCTAAATAAGGTGTCCTGATACCCCTTCACTAAGTAGGTTTGAAACTGCATTGCCCAAAAATCTCATTTCTCTTCTAATTTTATGTGTGTGCATCCAAATAGGTGTGCACAGCTATCTTTCTTTTCTCTCCTCACATTAAGCAGCATTTCTGAGCTGCAAATGGTCTGGCTTTCATTTGTGTAACCACGTTGCACATTTCAGTCCAGCACACCTGCAAGTTAACGGCTGCCTGGAGAGCCAGCCCTCAGACTGATTGGAATTTCATTTAAGACAACAATCCTGGAGTGCCCTGGCCTTCTCCTGCCTCTAAAACACACATGCTGAGCTTGAAAAAAACAGCTGTAAATGTGCTGAGAGGAAATTGTAGAGCGCTCTTTGCTCGGTGCCCCGATCCATGGCAGGACGGGAAAGGGCAGGCTGGGAAATTCCTTGAAAAATGCTACCACATGAGGCTCCTATTAAACCCTGCACTGGTCATTCTAAGGCAAGGCCACTGAGGACTGTAGTGGCGAGAGAAAATTCCCAGATTTATTGCAAGGACCAGTGCAGCTCATTCCTGAGATTTGACAATGGGGCAAGTCAGCATTAGAAATACTTGGTACCTTTATTTTTGGCATTAAAGGGCTTAGGAATGTCAAGTGACACCCGATATCTGTCACAACGTCTGTGAAATATCTGGGAATTCTCAATCACTTCATCTGGCATAAAATTTCCCCAAATCTCTCCACAAAATTGTGAGACACAAGAAACTCCATTTAGGGCCTTCACTGCAGGCAGGAAGTTCTCTAAAATTCACAAACCTCAGCCAAGAATTCACTGCCCATTTTTGGTTTAAACTACCACTTATACAATACTAATTTCTCTTCCTTTTTAAGGAGTACTTAAATATTCTTATTGAGAAATTTACCTGTTGAAATGTTTCAATATTGAAGTACAAATCTTTCCTAAATATACAGTAGAGACATGTAGAACACTGCTGTATACTGTGAAATCCTGCTTTTATACACTTAACACCAGATTTAAATATCTGTCCCAACCCCCCAGCACTCCTGAATAATTTACCTTTCAACAACATGAAATTAAGTTAAAGTTTTCACTTTCAGTTTCTCATAATAGTGGCTATAATTGCTTCTATCAAAGACAAAATCACAGTTTTTTTGCCAATTTTTACTCTCATTTTTAAGCTTTCTACAACAGTTAAGGCAAAAGTCAGAACATCCTTAAGACATTTATTTTATTCAGGATTTAACGCTCCTGGAAGTATTTAACAAAGCATCCCATAAACTTTATGTTTTCTAAAAACCAGCTACTTTTGGAAGTTTATATTAGAGCTAATTTTAAAATAGAGTTGAAGAGTGCAATGGTGAAGTTTGTACATTTTATGTACAAACATAATTTATGGGTTATGTATTCTATAATGCTGCTCTGATAAAAATAACTAAACAGAACACTGTGGGTTCCTACCTTGCCATTAGTACATAAATATTTTCTCATATAACTCTAAAGCAGATATTGCAGAAGAAATTTAAATATGATATGTACAGACATTTTGTGGCAAATGAGGGGAGTGTGAAGTGTGTGGCAGAAAGAAAGATGCACAACAGAAAGGCAGATTTTTTTTCTCTTAAGTAATTTAAATTTTTTTCTTAATTAATTTTACTTTTTGCTTGGGAAAAAAAATTGTCTCAAGGTTTAGTTTCTATCATTTATAGAAAAGTGTTTTATTTAGCATTTCAAAGCAGAGTAGTCTCAAAGCCTATCGCCAAGAAAATAAACAGATAAAAAATAGATAAACAAATAATATTACTAGAAAAGTTTTATAGAGTTTTTGTTGGTTTGTTTTTTTCCAGGAAATAATTCATGCGTATCAATCCCACAGACAAAACCAGAGGGAGAACATAAACAAACCAAGTGGAAAGTGCTCCTGGCAGCAGATGAGCACAGCAGAGACTCAGCTCACTGCCATTGGAGGGACTTTTTGTTTTCACAACCACTTTATTTATTTCTCCTTGATAGAAAACTATTTCAGCAGTTATTAGGGGACTTCAAAACTTTATAGGAAATTGCGATCACAGGTCTCTGTTACAGATTGCACCACGGGGGTTATAGCTCACATGAATTTCTTGAAGATGAGCATTGACCTGACACTGATGGCAGAGGTGCTGTGGGAAAAAGAACAAGAGCTGACATCTCCCATAATGTATAAATCTATAAATTACCACCAAAATCTGCTCCAAAAGATGTAGAAACCTGCACACTTCTATAAAAGGCGAGTCACGGAGAAACCAGTTTTACTACAAACGAGCAATTCCAATTAATTTGTTTAGCAAGTGATCCGAGTTTGGCCTCACACCTGTGGCAAAGTTTGGAGTAAAGCATTCAGACCTGAACCCACATTGACACAGAGTATTTCCCTTTCATTCCCACGAAAGATAAAGGAAAATATATCCCATCATCTTTACAATAAAACAATTCTGATAGCACATTTGCAGTGAAATATATTAAAATGTTTCACAAAAGAACACCAAAACACCCTATTTCCCAAACAACATACTTAAACAGGAATGGGTATAAAAATCAGGAATGTAAAAGCTTTTTTTTTCCTTTTTCCAAATTTAAAAAGGATTGTAATGCTATTTCCTTAATCCACAGAATGGATATTAAATTGACTATTAATATCTAATCGTCTTAAATTCTGTCAGATGCTTTTGGATTTGCCACTTTGCAAAAAAAGTACAGAACAGGATTTTAAAGCTGGCCTGGAGCTAAAAGGAGACTTACATGGCACTGAATATCCACACATCTCTCTAATGAGACTTTTTTACTGCACAATAAATCTTAAAGCAGTTTGTATATACACTGCAATTGCAGCATGGCTCAAGCAGCATTAATCAAGTGTTATGGTAACCTCATTTTAAAGCGCAGTCAAACATTTCTACCACTGTGCTTCATTTCTGACCAAGTTCCTTTTAATAGGAAGGGGTTTAGGATGTCCCATGCCTTGGCTTTCCTTATAAAAATGTCAGCTCTCAGAGTGTGCCTACATACCCAGGATTCTTTACTGTGTTTTCTGCTGTGTGCCAGCAGCTGACACTTCTGCTTTGTTTGAACAGCTGGTCCTCGCCCACCTTGAGCAGTTCAGAGGTGCAGCCCAGGCCAAGGCCTTGCTCTTCATAAAGAAATAGAGCACGAGGAAATAGGATGGATCTCCAAACATCCCTGTCCCTTCCCATGAGTGATAAACTTGTTAAGTTAAAAGTTCCCTGCTGCTTTGCCACTGCATATTTCACCCCACACCTCAGAACTCCAGTGTGATATCACAGAGTTATGATTTTCAATGGCTCAAGGACATGATATTGTGGTTTAACCCAGCACCACGGAGCTGCTCAATCACCTCCCTTCTCCCAGAGGGAGCAGGGGCAGAATTGGGGGAACAATAGTAAATTTTTCTTTGAGAAGAACTTCAGGTAGTGTTCACAAAGGGTTTCACCTGAGTTAGTCTTTGGTTGCTCTGTCTCTTGGTTTTTTTCAGCCTTTCCAGCCCCAGTGTTGATTGATTGCATGTTTATTGTCATTAAAGTTTATAACATGGTTACAAAACAAAAAGCAATCATCCTGTCCTCATCCCAATCCTTAAATCCACTTCTCAATGAGGTGAAAAAGATCAAGACTGAAACACCCATTAAGGAAAGGAAACATTCCTTAGCTACCAAAGTCACGCCTGTAAAGGGAAGAGTCCTGTACTCAGATTTTCACAGACCTGAACCCTAAATCTTCCATTCCTTCAGAAGCCTTGGAGAACCAGCTACAACATTTTCTGCCCCATTAAGTTTTCTTTGAAGTGTGTTTGTTTCAGCTGCATTTTGTCGAATGACATCCATATTTCTATAGTTGATTTCTGCTCAGTTCAGAGTGGATCAGCAGAGCAGGGGCCTGAAGACAAACCAGACAAACCTGCGGAGATGTACCCTGTCAGGATGTTGGGTTTCCTGCATGAAATTGTATTCACCCCTTCATCTTTTCCACTCTCCTTATCCAGGGAAATGAAATATACTCATGGAAATACAAAACACAACTTCCTTCTACTCCTATTTGATGATAACGAAGCTCAAGAAACGCAGATGAAGCAAAGGACCATGTGATGGTGTTGCAGGGAATGAATTAAAATAAAAAGCATGCTGCAGATGAAGTATGCAATTCATTTCCAGCTCATAAATTCAGATTTTAAAGTGAAAAGGATACACAGAGGATGTATAAAAGTTTAGTGGCTACAATCCTTCTAGTGTCAAAAACATGTGCTTACATAAGAACACACACTTCTGTGGAAAAAAAGTGAAGCCATTAAATGGTAAGATGTTAGTAAATCAGCTTTGGGTCAACTCAGCCCCATCGTGCACCTGCACATGCATTTCACTGTGTTCCAAGCCTCTCTGCCACACCACTCACTAAATCAATCCATGATTTACTGAATGAAGGAGCTCGGAGCAAGGAGTGAGTCACCATATTTATTTGAATTTCATTGACCCCTGGTGGGAATGAGGGAAGGGGTGGCACTGTCCAGTTCTGTGAGTGCAGTGTTTTCTTCTCCCATGCCAAGACACTTTATTTTTACTGGGACAACATCTGAGTTGCATAAATAGCAAAACCAGTATTCCTGCTGGCCACCTCCTCAAGTGAGGATTGGAGTGGGAGGAAAGAGATTTAGTTCAACCTTGGCTGTCACCAGGCAACAAAAGAATAAACACAATGACACAGGGTCAATGTAGAATGAAATGATGTGTTTTGTGTCTTTAAATTCTGTATCGATTGCTCTGGGTAAAAGCATGTATGTATGTATCTATATATAAATATTCTTCTTCTTTTTTTTTTTTTTTTTTTTTTGGTGTATGTGACGCTGTGTGAAATCCAGTAAAGGTTTAAAAAAAGGTACTTAAAAAAAGACTGGGTGTGGCACTCAATGGCATGGTTCAATTGATAAGGTGGTGTTAGGTCATAGGTCAGACTTGATGATCTCAAAGGTCTTTTCCAACCTAGTTAATTCTGTGGTGCTGTGATTATATTGCTTTCTGTATGAATTTTTTACATATGTGTTTTAGCGTCATAGAAGATGATTTGACACAAGAGCAGAGCTGAAGACCCAATCTTAATTATGTCTTTCCTCTACTCCAAATGTGACAAACACGATCAAAGTGGTGGAATTCCACCTCATAGTTCTTCCTACTCACAAAGGTGAGCTCTTTATGTTCCCAGAACTGCTCCTCTGAGGTCTGTCAGCTCTGTCAACCCACTTAGGATGTCCCATCACAGCCTCCAAAACTAGAGAGTGACTCCTGTTGCTAAGTTTATTCTATTTACGTTCCTCGTAGATGAGAAAAGCAGCAAAATTAAGTGAGCTATAGTAGGAAATGGGATGTGTTTATTTTCCTTCAGGGCAATCAGCAAAACAAATGTCGTGTTAATTACCTCTAAATACTCCTGTATTCCTGTATAGCAAAAAAACCCAAAATAAAACAACATATCTGTTGAGTGAGCTACAGTATCTTGGTGCAATGTTGACTTTTCAATTAGCCCTTAAAAGAGTGAAGCAATTATTCTTTTGATACATGGCCCATGATATTTCAGATCCTCTGCTGGCCTGGAAATCAAACTTAATGATGTGCTGAACTCTTGAAAATCCCTGAGCTTGGAACACTGAAGCCCAATGCAAATAATTTGTCAGGATTTGCAGTGTCTGAATTGCTGCTTGGGTTATTCCAGTTTTAGCACCTGTGTCCATTTGAGCACACTGAGGCCTTTGGGTTGTGTCATGCTGCTGCAATGTTTTGGTAAGTGATGTTGAAAACTTATCAAGATGAATTACTCTTCTTTGGACACATTACCACCAAAATGGCCCAGCATTACGAGCAGCACTGCTGAATGGCCATGTGCAGAACTCTGCTCACTTGACAAATGGGCTTTAATAACCTTAACAAGAATGTAAAACTCCTCACAGCTGGTGCTGAGATGAGATCAGCAGCTAACACAGCTCAGGTGACAAGTGGTCCCTGGTCCCTGCAGTAAAACCATCCAGGTTTCTAGGACGAGTGGGATCACAGAAACACAAAATATCCTGAGCTGGAAGGGCCCCACAGGGATCATCCAGTCCAGCCCCTGGCCCTGCACAGACACCCCAACAACCCCACCCTGGGCATCCCTGGCAGCGCTGTCCAAACGCTCCTGGAGCTCTGGCAGCCTCGGGGCCGTGCCCATTCCCTGGGGAGCCTGGGCAGTGCCCAGCAGCCTCTGGGGGAAGAACCTTTCCCTGATCCCCAACCTAAACCTAAACAGGACCCAGCTGTTTCCTGGGTCCTGTCCCAGGCACAGAGAGCAGAGATCAGTGTCTGCCCCTCCTCTTCTCCTCATGGGGATGTTGTGGTGTCCTGGGGTTGTTCTGTGAGAACTGTCAGACCTGTGCTATTTTCCTGTGCATTGCAGGATCTAGCAGCAAGACTATAAAGAGCATGAAGAGGATTTCACTGGGCCTAAATCTTCAGGTTTGGGCTTGGGGTTTTTTTTCATTTCTAAACTTCTTGAGAGGGTGTTACAAAACAATTCCTGCTGTGTTCCTCTGTGTGCTGCAGGTTTGGGGATTTGGAGGTTGGTTCTGCCCACTTGTGCAGCTGGAATCACTGGCCCTTGTCCTGAGCCTGTGATGTTATCAGAGTTAATAAGAACAGATTTTATTTCTCTCTTCCATCTAACCACAGTTAGATTTGCAAGTCCCCTCTCAACAGTTCCTTTTCAAAACTCTTTCCATGCAGTATTTTCTAGGAGAGGTTTGAGGTTTTAATTTTTAATTTTTTTAGAGACATATACTTCTAACTGCTAAATAAAAGTGAGGTGATTGAAAGTTTGTCTCATCCTTACCTCATGTATTGATATTATGAATCATGTGAGGGATGTCTATCGCCATTAACTCATGCCTAAGCATGCTTTCCTTCAAAACTTAAAATAAAAAGCTGATATGGACTCTTGCAACAATTATTCAACTTCTCAATAAAAATTGGACTTAGGGAAACAACAGTAATAATTCAGTACCCTAAAACATACAAGCAAAGGATTAAAGGTCATTAATGATTACTTCATGACCATCTCTGTTCCAGAACAGGTCAGATGCCGTCAGAGAAGGGAATAATGTTTGGAAGTTTCCTGTTCTGAATCAGGTCACAGCAACTGCAAGCCAAACTACGCTTGCTGGGAACACCCTTCCAGACAGGAAGGATCTTGGCTAATGAATGCATCTGGGAGATATGGGTCTAATAAACTTGGCACATGTTTGCTCTATCTTGAAAAAAAAATAGCAAGAGTAGGGACCTGGAAAAGTGTAGCTAGGAAAAGCCTGTCAGTGCTGTGCACTTAACAAGGTTTTATGACTGTTACCACATTTTCTCTACTCTATGGAACTGAATCATATGACAAATTCCTCAAATAACACTGTTTTACTTGGGAAAGAAATGAAAATTCAGGATTTAGTCACCCAAACAGATCTAGACTTTGATATCTAGATTCAACTATCTGCAAAACTTTGTTGCTATGAGCAGTGTTTGAGGGCGCAACTTAGAAACCAACCTGGCAGAAATTAATATTTATATTAAAGCACAGTATGTTATACTGTGTGAGAGTGAGAATGATAGACCTATTTAGGGAACCAATCACACACAGAACAGGAAATACAAACTGGACTCAGATATTTACTTACTGCTGCATCCTATGTTCATCTTTTTCACAGAACATTGAACGCCACAAACAAGTAGGAAAAAGAGTTGAGGCACTAATAGTTCTCTGTTGGGCTTCAACATCTCATTGTGGGCCCACAGTTGTGGGGTTGTGTTGTATAGAATTGAATTGCTGGAGACCAGTCCCCTTTCTTTTTCCGGCTGCTTTTCCATGGACGTATTTGATTAGAGCCATGGATGATTCCTAGGATGATTCTGCGATTCTACAGCAAGCAAAGAGAGGAAGAGCATGCTCATCTGAAGTCACTTCAAGCTGAGGAAAAATATCCTCAAAGACAGCATCAGCTTCCCAAGTGACCTTTATAACAGGAATTTAGGCAATGAACAGTATCCCACTCTTCTCCAGGAACTTTCACACAGCCCAGGCCTGCTGTGAAAGTGGTAAAGTACTGAAAGTAGTAAAGAAATGTCTGCCCAGCTTCTTCCCTCCCAGTTCTGCCTGGGCCTGTACACATCGAACCCATCCACCGCTCCAGAGGGAAATGTCTCACAGTTATCAGCCATTTCCTCTCTGAGCCTGCATCTCCTGTATCCTGATTTTCTACACTTGCTCACGCTTCCCAGTAGTTAATCCCCACACAAAACCAGAAGCCGTTGTCCCTCATGGTGTTCTTTTCTAAAATACCATAAATATTTTCTATCAAAGCAGCCCCAAATTCTCGGGTGCTCTAAGATAGCTTTGGTTTATATGACAAGCATCACATTACCCCACACATTCACATTCATCACAAGCAGCTGTCAGTGAGCCTGAGCTGTACTCTTCATGTGATGTTACTAAGTTTTAATTGGAATGTGTGAAAAAAATGGATTTTTAAAACATGAGGGTGAAAATGGTATGGCTGAGACTGCAATAAGGATGAGATTGCATCTCTAGGTGCTTTTCACTTTTTGGAAAGAAATAAACCTAAAGAAACCCCTTCTTAAATTCATGTTGATAAGATGAACTTTTCTGGTTTACACAAGTGAAAAAGATCTGGAAAAATAAATAGAAAATGCTCACATTTATTTGGAAATCTAGCCTGACAGAGTATGCCCAGACAGGCAGTCAGCAGCACCCAGCTGATGAGACAGCAGAGGACCTCCCCTTGCTAAATAAACAAATTTTCCCTTCAAATCCACTGGTAAGCTGAAGTTTTTCAAATGATAATTGATACTTGCCATTGTTAGAATTTGAAAAACTTACTCTTATTCAGACCAGGCTGATGGGCAGATTTCAATTTGGCAATTGAGAACTTCTTTAGTTCAACTAAAACAAAAAAACCTGTCGGATCATCTACTTCTTTCAAAAATGGAGAACATCCAAATAAATAAATAAATAAATAATACTGATTTCCACTCAGGATAACTTAGCTAAAATGTTGTCTCAGAAGTTGCTTTAGTGAAAAATTTTGTGATTTCATAACACTGTGAGAGCTCACTGTAAGACACGTAGAATCCTTAAACACTCTAATGTAACTTTGGCTCTTATAAATTTATATATATGTATATATTGTGGATACATGTGTATGCACGTATATGCACGAAACGTATCAGATCTGATTACACCTAATAATTTATAGTCTTCCTCTAAATGACAATTCCATTTAAACATCTAAACCCAGGAATAATGCAGTTTTCAAACAAGTTTATGCACTTTTTTATGATGAAAGTTTCCAATCAAAGGCAAGAGCTCCCTCTAGATAACAGCTTGGGAATTTTTTCCATCCTGCATTTTAAGTGAACTTTGAAGAAAACAAAATAAAGTTCATGGATGTGGGAAGCACACAAGGACAGTTGTCACTCTTCTGAGAAACACTGGAATCTGCCTCTGGGACTTATGCTGTGAAAGAATCAATGGTTTGGGGGAAGAAAAAAAAATCAGCACCTTTAGGATTTTGAAATTATTTTTATCATATTCCACGGAATTACATAGCTCTTCTCCCAAAACTAAGAGCTCCTTACTCCTTTTCACTCAGATTTCAGCCCAGAATTAGAACTGCTTAGATCCCTCCCCAGGACCTTCTCTCTGCTTAGCACTGAAATGTTCAGTGATGCGTCACTGCCAGGGTGACAGAATCTGCCCTTCAAAAGGCAAATGGTAGAAATTGGCACTGTTTTTTCTAAAGAGGCAGAGACTGAGAAGAAACAGCGCACCAGAATTAAATTACCTGGGCCAGCAGTTTCAGAGCAACCTTAATTTGTTTCATTTGGATCAAAAGACTTCCAGCTATGCCAGGAATTGCTTGGATAAAGCTGCCTCAGTGCAAGGGAATGGTTCTGATGTCCCATCCCTCAGGACTCTCCTGTATTGGATCCCACACAAACCTCTTGGTGTCCACATCTCTGTAACAACATCACATCCTTTTGGAGGATAACCTAAAGATTTCCTACAGTTTCTAGATCCTTTCTGTGGAAAAACTTTCTGATTATTCCTTTGTCTCCATAGAATTCTGTATCTAGTTCTAATTAATAATGCTGTTTTCTTCTCCAGGACATTGCCTGCATTTTTTAAGGGTGATTTTGAGCTCTTTTTATGTCACCCAGTGTGCTTGCACTTTTATTAGGAACACTGTCCGTCAGCTGTTGGACCTCTTTCTCTTTTTAAATACCTTCACTATTCTCTACAAAAGTAGGATTGGAGATGTGCCTGTAAATTCTTAAGAGGAAGATTATAAAGCTCAGTCAAATTTAAATGAGCAGATCTGTGTTCTCTTACCTGTTCCTTCCAATATTTGATACTGAAACCTTGCTCTGTATCAGTGATATTAACTTTATAAACCTCCTCATTCCACTTTTGGTGAAGATATGAAATATGTCAAACTCTTAAAGATGTTTAGTACTTTAACTTGGACTGAATATCAACTTTCTCTTTTTTGAGAATGGGGAAAGTATTTCTTATAACTACTGTATGTCCAGAAATACAATTTTTTACACTTGATATTGCTGATTATTTGCATTTTGGTTTGCACAACTGGGCAAGTTCCAGTGAACTCTTCAGTGCTGACATATTTTACCAGCAAACAGCAGTTTCCAGAAACCAGAGAAGAAATACTAATATCAGCTTACAAACTGGTTTGAGGGAATTCTAGACAAGAATTAAGGCATCCATCAACGATATTTTCACATAGTGATTTACATGTCTACATTGATGCTGAGGGAACCAGAGTGATTCGAAGTAAATCCTCCCTCCAGAAAAATTAGTTTTGTTCTGATCACTGAAAAGATTCAGCTCTTTTCAATTAAGCTGCCCCTAAGCCATATATTTATTAATCTGACTCAATAATGTGTAATACACAAGTATTTCTCACCCTCTTTACAGAGTACTTTTGCAGCTCCTTCTGTCTGAAAGGAAACTCTAGGATAAGGCTGAGATTTCTGTTCATGAGCAGGAATAAATCTTCACTTTGCCTGGTTGTTTTCTAAATACTGAAATCAAAATGGTTTCATATTGCTGCCAAAAATTTTGCCCACCAAAATTTTACCCATTTTGTGGTAATGACTGTCAACATTTTTCCGTGTTTATGGCCTTACTTTACAGAAAAATATCTCTGGTAACACCCACCACCACCACCACCACCCCTCCAATTTAGCTATAGATGAAGAGTTATGGCTGTAGAGGGTATTTTGGATCCTGTTTATGACCCCCAGAAGACCCTCACTTGAAAAACACTTCACTGGTAATGTTCACTGCAAGCACTTAAATGAGGAAGTAAAAATAAAGTGTTCAAGAGAATGTTCACAGAACTTTAGGATATGAATTTCCAGCTGAAGCACAGAGAGTTGGGCATCTCTGCATTGCACAAAAGCAAATTGTACACAGAAATTAAACCCTTTTAGCTGGTGAAAAAACCTTAATTTGCTGAGCCCAGAGAAAGGATTGGCAAAAACCCCCCAAGCACAAGGAGATGGTTCTGGTTAACAGACAGCAGGAGTGCACTGACATGCAAGCCAGCAATTACAACCCAAAATATCCACATGCCTGCCAAAATATGATGTCAGGCTTTGGTGTTTGGTACATATCAAAATACCCCTGCTACCAGAAACAGAGGCACGTATGTGTGAGCTGTAGATGAATTTCCCAACTTAATAGGGCCACACACCTTGAAAACGGGTAAATTAATGGTCAGCATCACAGCATTCATTTATGTGCAGCGAGATTCTATTTAAAATGTTAAACATAGATTAGAGTTTGGCCTTTTTATGTGCTTTTACACACCTGGAAAAGATTAATAAGCATTTAGTTTCCATTTTGTGAAAAAAAAAAAAAATCCTCGTACTTAAAGAGTTCATAACATTATGTAGAATAGGGAATACTTTTAACGATGCAGCTTTATAAATAAGACATATCTTTCTTGTTATGCACAGAGTTTAGGGGGTAGGGAATTCCCTCAGCATAAATAATGTGAGGAGGCTAAAAAGATTTAAAAATATGATGAACCATCAAGATATTGTTTCTGGAGGATCCCTGAGAAAATACACTAAATTCAAACTGGGGTTTAAAAAATTATGTGGGTATTTTTCCTCTTCCCAAGCAGGGTCTCAGCTCTCATTTGCTTTTTCCTAAATGTTCTGAGTAAGGCTGGCTCTAAATAGTCCTATCTTACTGCTCCTGAATGGATATCAGAGCTTAAAAACCAGGAATTTCCCAAATATGGTTTTGATGCCATAGGCCCAAGCCAAGGCATTCTCTAATCCTTGAAACCTTTCTGTACATTTAAAAGGAATTTTACCCAGGCCTGATAAGCAAACCCAAGTAGTCTCTTCACAGGCAATTTCAGCTGCCTCGATGGAGAGATAACAGAATGGGGAGGTAGGAATCCGCTCATTCAAGAGACAATGGGCTGCAGACGTAAGACAAACACTAATCCAAAATGCAGCAACGTAGTGGAAAGTCATAATAGATCCTGAATAACTTCCTTTTCCTCCCACACATCGAGGGGCTGAGAAAATATTGAGGGAAAGATGAGAAAATTCACAGTCATTTCTCTTGAGTGTGGAGCCAAGCCTGTCTGCCCCTTGTCTCCCTCCTCCCAGTGGAAAAAGCTCTGTGACCATCTCCTCTGCAGAACTGGGGAGCATGAATCACTGTGCTGTTGAATAAGACGTTTCTAAAGGGTTGCCAGCTTTGTGATTCTTTTACTGCCGTGCCTCCAGCGATTCCTGTACCTGTGAGAGAGAAGGAAACAACTGCGTTGCATCTGCAGGTGACTTATACAAGAGTCAGGGCTTAGCTGGGAAAATAAAGCAGCCCTTTCCTGCATGATTTATGCAGTAATTTCGAATCCCAAAATTCTCTCCTGTAAAGAGCAGCCTCCTCCAGGAAAAGGAAGCAGATTATCCCACAGTCTGGCACAGACTGGATTTCACGGAGGGTAAACTCACACACAAGGAAAGAAGAGGCTCTACCTTCCTTCACCACCTGTCCCTGTTGTGTTTGTACTCCATGTTGAAGCATTGCACCTCGCAGTGTAATCACCTCCTGGCTGTGTTGTAAGTCCCATAAAGTAATAAAAAAAAGTGGTTTTCAGAAAGGGGGTAATGACTTTCAAACACAGGATGGTGACACAAATTGTAAAAATAGGACTCTCCCTTTTTCAAAGCCCTTGACTGAGCATCTTTTTCCTAAAAGGCTTTGTAGGCAATGACGCCGTGGAGCTAAGTATGGAAACAGCCACAATAGTGGTTACAGCTGTGCAAGTCCTTCTCAGTCCTGTTCACACGGAAATCTGCTGACTTTCTGGGGCATGAGCCTCATTCACACTCCTCAAGGCATAACTGAGTAAACAGGGACCTCTTGGTGGGGAGTCACCTCATCATGAGCACTGCCATGACATCCTTTCTGCACGATTCTGCCAGAAGAAAGGAGGATTGGGGTTCAAACTAACTAGAAAAGGGAAAATTGGTGAAAACACCAAAGATTTTCAGTCAGCTCCTCAGAAAATGGTTGAGCAGCCCTTGAACCATGGATTTGCTTTTGGGATGTGCTCAAATACAGCTCACTGGAACATGCTGGAACTCCCAGCACATCCTTATGAAAGCTGAGCTTCTGAAAACTGGTGAAGGTCATGCAGATTTTCCCAGGGATCTTTTGTTCTATCTCAGGAAAAGGGACATCCTTTCCACTCTCAATGTGCTGTACCTACATCCGACATCCTCTACTCATAAAAAAATCTCAGAGTGGGGAAAGACTACACCTAGAGTAGGAAATTAAATCATGCCCAGGCATATTCCTGGGCACTGGTGATGTGTTCATGGAATTCAACTGCAGGACCCGTCACTGATTGTTGGCCTTCATTCTCCCAAATGACTCCTGGGCATGGTTTAGGCAGGGCATATTCAAAGGCTCAAAGAAATCAGCTTTTTCCATTTCAGAAAAGACATGATGGAATAAGCTGTGTGAAGTTGAGGCCTGAACACCACTTAAGAACTTTATTGCCCTGTGCAATTTCATGTGTAGGTCAAATATCCCCTTTGTAAATCCAGGGTTATTATCTTTGCGCGACAGGTGGGAAATTGATAATCTAAAAGACAGATTATCCGGGAACATTTCACCCTGGAATAGCCTTGTAAATCTAACAGGCTGGCCAAGGCTGGACAGGAAGCAAAGTGATGGAGCAGGTTATTGGACAAGGATGTCCTGAGTGCTTTATTGTCACTATGATCAATGATTATCCTCCCTTCCCTTCTGTGACACTGCCTTTATGCTGTGCATAATTATGCACAGACTCTGCAAACAAATGAAAAGAGACAAATCTAGTAAAAATTAAAAATCAAGAGGTGTGCTTCTGAAAAATACTTGTTTTTCTGTTTGGTTATGCTAATTATAATGGGAATCAGAATGTAGGTTATTTAAACCCTATCCTAGGAGTGACAGCAAAGATATTTGTTTTAGTACAGCTAAGGCAAATAACAATAATAATTAAAGAAACACCTTGTGCACCTGCTGATGCCACATACCAGATGTCCTGTCTTTCATATAACAGAAAATAAACATGCAGGTTTAACAAAGTGTAATATTTCTCAGATTATCTCAGCTCTACAAAATACAAAGATTAAACGTGGGTAAAAACCTGCATCAGACTGTTCTGCATTCCCAAAATTTCAGACAATGACCATTTATAGAGAGAACTAGAGAGAATGAGAAGTCTTTTCCTTAACTAAACACTAATCTCCCAGCTTGGAGGATCTGGATATCTCTCACAGGGACTATTAGGAGGAGTTAATAGGGGAAATATGAATTTGTTATCAAGTGCAGCTATCCAGGGAGCTGTACAAAATCACATCCCCATGCAGCACCTACGAGGAGTGGACTTGCAGAACAGCAAACTAGCTTCACTCAGCTTTGGAACCACACAAGACTTTAAGTTTGGCAGTTTCCTCGGCAATTTAGGAATGTTATGTAAAGATATCCTTTGAACGAGAATGTATAGAGCAAGTACAGGTCAGGATCCAGTGTTTGCAATCCTAATTTCACACATATCAGGGAAGAAATACAGGCAATTCCCAATGTATACTAGAATTTCATGGCAAATTGCTATTGAAACTGCTGAGGAGCAATGACAGGACCATCTCAATGAAATGCTTTAATCCTGTATTTAATCTGTATTTCCTACACCATTACCTTTGAATTTTAAGAATTTCAAGCGATAATTCAGTACCACAGAGGGGTCAGAGTACACTTGTTGAAAACTGTGCATAAGATCAGATCTACAGCAGGCATTTTGGGCTTTAATAAGCTAACAGACAGAATTGCCAAATTTACCAGGCACGTGGTGCTTATTTCTGAACTGCAAAGACAACTTGAAGAATTTTTAAGCCTTTTCAAAGGGCTGAAAAATGCAAATTCATAGTGAAGGACCAACAAGACCACTTAAAACTTTGTTTGATCAAAAGGAATTGGTGCCAGACAGTTCAACAGTCACAGAAAACATGCAAATCTCTCCCTCATAACAAGCCAAAGTGGATTCTAGAAGGAGAAAGGCTGGAGAAGGGAGATACTTTGCTAAATTTCCCCTCTTGCTTTCCACACCCTGATTTTACCAGTGCCACCCTTTCCAGTCTTGGAAGATACATGCTCTGAGAGTCCCTCTGCCCCCCCTCCCGAAGGCAAAAGTAAAACATGTCTTTAAACTGAGAATGAGATCCCTCTGAAACCCAGAGGGCCGCCTCTATTTAAGTTAACAGCTGCTGAGTAGCAGCACGGCTATCACATCTTGATCATAACAACTTATGTTTTATTATGTGAGTCTCACACATACAGTTAAATTTTTCTAGTTTATTACTTGATTACTCATCTATCAGTCTGATAATTTATCTTATTTTCTATCAGAGTACATTATATTCCAGTGTCTAAGCCTTTATTATCCAAGTTTCTGCACTGCTCAAAGTTCAGTCATATCAGTACAAGACATTTATGGAATTTTACCCATTCAAAGCTGAATTCCCCTTACACTTCTGGTGCTCTGCTGCCTCATTTCATGATTTTCAACAGCCTGTGTGTCTCCTGGTGGATTATTGATTCTGCTATTTCTGGGGAGAGTTTTGCTGGGAAGAGAGATTCCTCTAATTTAATATTTAAAATAACATTGGCTATGCTTATGATCCTTCAACCAGTTCTGGAGTGTTCAACCAGTTAATTTTAATAGCTCTTTCTTAATTGCATTTTTCATTACTCCTGCTGTCTTCCTCATATAATATTATTTATGCTAAGCAATATTTACTTAAACTCCTGCCATTAGATATCTTGTACACATGGATGGAACATTTGTTATTCATCTCACTTGAATTTTAAAAATAAGTGTTTATATTAAATGGCCATTTAAATAATACTGGATGAATCCAGGAACCTCTTCCAAGAACTCTATGGACAAACAGATTTATAAGGTGAAAACTGGAAAGCACAATGCACCCCTTACAGCCAAAAATTCTATCTCAAACCAGATGGATGCAGGAACCTCATTCATAAGCCAATAATCTTTTTATTGCCATAGTTAAGACTTGTGTCTCCCCAGTTTACAGTTGAGAGCTCCAGAGTTGCAATGCTCTACTTTGGTCCTCTCCCACTTGTTTTCGATTTTAGATGCCCTCATGGTTCCATCACTGCTGTTATATTCAACTTTTTGGACTATTATTTTGGTTTTCTGCTGTAGATGCAATTTATTATTCCTGGCTGCAAGCCATGAAGGGATGGAAAATGCAGAGGTGGAACTTTTCGATATTGCTGGTATGGTTGAACAGACTTCCTGTGGGCCAGGACCAGACCTAGGAGCTGACTGGGTTTTTAAAGAAAATGCTGTGCTAATATTGTTGTCTTAAAGATTCCCTCTCTGATCATCCATAATAATTTTGACCTTTTTATATCTATATGGATATAATACATTTGTCTGTTTGTACCTTTAATATACAGAAATTCTACTAAATACTAACTCTATATTATTCCTATTCTTTTGAACTTCCATAGAGGTTCAAAGTCACCACTGTAGATACTTATTATTATTTCCGGTCTGTTATTTTTATGGATAAACTGATCCCCCCACTGATTCCCCTAAATGGACAAACCAAATAACCATAAGCCCCAAAAGACCAAATTTGAAGGTTGAACAGCAATTGAATGGGACATTTGGACACGGACAGAATTTATGAAGTGAGTCACAGTGTCTTCAAATGGGCAGCTCACAAAATCAGAACCTTATGGTTTCACTCAGAACTTTGGACTCGTATTAAGAGGTATTCATATTAATAGGTATTCACGTAATATGTACATAACTCTTATTGAAGTCTAAATGGCACAGCCTTTCTGAAACCTCCAAGCACTAATCCAGGAACATGTTATAAAAAACCTGACCTGGATTTCCCGTGGAGAATTCAGCTTTGGTTTATGCCTCTGAACCCTTTCCTTTTGAATTGGTATTAGCAAACATATTGGACCCTTTCGAAGGCATTTTAGTTTTTCTTCCATCCTTTCATAGAATCTCAGACTGGATGAGGCTGAAAGGTACCTCTGGAGATCTCTCACCAGAAAAGATTCCCCAGGCCTGCTTCCCGTTTGCCTTTTAATATCTCCACAAATGCAAACTCCAGTAGCTCTCCGGGGACTCGCTTCGAGTGTTTGTCCTCTCTTACAGCAAAATGGTGCTTGGCTGTGTTCAGAGGGAATTTCTGCACTTTAATTTGTATCCATTGCCTCGTTTCTCCCTGTCTCTGGCAGTGCTGAGGTCTCACTCCCTCATGTTCATCCCCACGTTTATCCACATACAGAATATCATTTTTGTGGCTATTTCCTAGGCTCACTCCTCTAAGCCCACATGTACTGGGAAGACCAGAACTGAACACTTCACTCCAGGTAACTCTTTTCACCATGGCAATAATTCTGTTGGTAGCAGCTCCTGTTCTTGGTAAGGTTATTTTTATTCTTTGTACTCCTGTGGAACCAACGGTCTTAACTGGATCCCTGCTTTTCAAAGGGAGAAACACCCAAAGAATCTTAATTTAGTACCTAGACATTCTTATTCCTCTCTTCATCAAGATCCCAATGTTCAATTCCCAACTTGCAAGTGTAGGCAAAATATGCTTTTATCTATAGAAAAATAGGGTGTAGTCTGGAGAAGCTGAGTAATTCACTGATGATCAGTCTTGGCTTCAGTGATGAATATTTATTGTTTTCCCTTAATAACTGTTTTTAAATAATCTCCTTCTTGCTTTTGATGATTTAGATCTAAAAAGAACTCAACTGCTTTAACTTCACTTCTTAATGATGGACAGCAGTTGTCTGAAAAATTATTCTACTGCTTTACTCAGTTCTGAGATTATGGAGACCCTGTTCATACACCTCTAAAAAATTCCCCTTTTCTCAGTGAGAGTTTTCACATGACTAAAATAAACAATGGTGAATTAGAGCTCTTCTCCACAGTCTGCACAGTTTTTGATATACACAGTCTATACAGAAAGCATTTTCATTTTGAAGTTTAAGTCCTGCCTTTCCAAAATCCATTGTTGCACTTAGGTGCTTGTGTTTCTTACTACATAGTTGTTAAATTAACTAGTTTTCCACAGAGATAAAACAATTCCATATATCCATCAAGTTTAGACAATCGGAGTTTTCCACTAAGGATCTGTATATGAACTCTGCAGAATATTAGGGCTGGTTTTGACAGTCCTGTGCCCTTTCAAAATCCTCACCTAGATACAGCTCCCTCACAGAATTTGTATTCTAAAAGCAGAACTAAAACTGCAGTTTCCAATTTCACCTGATATCTCAGTTTCTTTTTCCTCTCAGTAAAACATTCAGTAGAGATAAATATCTCTCCAAAATATTCATGCAGGAGCAAACCAAGAAAAATCTCTGGCCATCAGATGTCTCCACAATTTTATTCTTTTATTTTCTGCCAAACAAAGGACATTATGTAAGGGTGTGTTTCAATACCTCAGCCTCTCCAGGAGGAGAATTCTCCAAGAGGAGTTAAAACCTTGGAAACTTTTTGAAAGGCTTCCAAAAAAAAAAAAAAAGAGCAACAATAGCACGCAGGTAGGTCTTGCATGCTCTCATACCTACTGTAAACATGATTACACAGATACCGGTTCAGTATCCTTTTTTTTAAATTAAATATTTAGAAAGTTCAGAACAGCTCTTTGGTTGGAGAGCTTATTACCACTTAGTACTAATGAAGGAAGGCTTCTTCCAATTTTAATTAGGGTTTGGTTTGGGTCTTTTTGTTGGGTTTTCTTTTTTACACTAAGAAGATGGGCAGCTCCTAATTTTAAACACTTATTCTATGAGGCCCTTAAATATCTGCTTTGTTTTAAGTGGGTACTTAGAGGCTTTCTCAAGTAAGACCCATTCCTAAATGATTAAGCACATGCCAAAATAAACTTAGAAATTTGTAAGCTGGAATCATGTATTTGGTTTAACTTTTCAGGAGAGTGCATGGAATGAAGAGAACGCTTCTCTTTTTCTTGGCTCCACTCACGTTCCACAGCCCAACACCTGAGGACGAAGCTGTTTTGCTTTTCCTGGTTTTCCCAAAGGATTTTTCTGGACACTCCTCATCTCTTACTTTGTTACCCCAGCACAGCTACAGCCAAAATTTCCTATGGCGAGATTGACTCCTTACCCCAAACATGTATTTTTTCCTGCCACTGTGGATCCAAGGCCTTGTTAGGCCTGGCTTTAGCTGCAAACCCAAAACTGCGGGTCTGAAGTGAGGAGAGGATGATGAAAGAGCCAGATTTTGATAAAAGGGAATGATGATTGCTATTTTCAGCCTTCCTGGGCTGCTTTTTCCAGATTCCGGCAGGGAGCACGGAACTCCTGCCAGGGCTGATCAGATCTTATTAGGCTGACACTGGAGATCTCTGCAGTCCCTTGCTACCTACACTTCTTGCTATTTAAAGCTCCTTAAAGATTTCAGAACAGGAATGGAACAGGATGAAGGTTTCAGTCTCCATGTATCTTTTACCTCTTTCTTTGCAGTCATGGAAATTCCAGTTCCAGTGGCTGCTGTGAAGACAACATTTTATTTGGGATATTTTAAAACTGTAAATCATCTAAGTAAAATGCTTTCAGGGCTACTCTTCCTAGTCTTGACTCCTTGCAGCCCAGGAATATTTTAATATCTATACAGCACATCAATGTTAAAAGAAATAAAAATTGGAAACAAGCTATAAAAATTGAAAACAAGATATAAAAGAAGGAAACAAAATCATACCAATGAAATTAAGCCTTAATTCCTCACTAATTCTTTCATTAATATTAACACCATGATTTCTCTTCAGACTATCTTAATTCCAAATATAGGTAATTTATTTTAACAATAGTTTAATGATTTTTTTAAAATTAAAATAAATGTTTTTAGGACGACGTAGTCCATGGTGTGCCTTAATTGCCACTAATAAAGAAAAGCTTATAAAACCTCCAAAGATTATTTGTAATACCTTCTTTTAAAGTATTCTGAAGAACAAAATTTCAACAGCCCAGAAAAGAAGAAACCCAAGCTATAATGAGATTTTGCTTAAATTTTCCATCTTCTTTCTCTGTCACCTTCTACTGAGCTAAGCCACATTCTTGGTGTGAATTTACATTCATAAGGTCTTGCAAAAAAAGAATTGATTGACTTGATTCAAGGCAGTAAAAAAAGCAGATGATGTCCAAATAGCTTTATTTGTTGGACATAAAGAGAAGGGAACTGCATTCATCATTAAAAAAATATGTTTAAATTCTCTCACAAGGCCATAACAGTTCATAAATGCTCCAAATTCTGTCCTGCTTCAGTAAAAACCTGTGGCAGTTCTACACACAAAATGTCTGCATGGAAAATACATCTCTTCATTATTTGGATTCCCACATGATCCACCCATAACTTGCTTTAGAATCTTTTTAAAAGAAAAAGAAGAAAACGTGAGAAAAAGAAAAAAAAAGGTTGCTTATTTTTGTATGGATAAGTACAGTTTATTTTCCTCTGATTTGGCAAAAAATTTCAAATTATACCTAAAAATTACACGATGAAGCCGAAGTCCCCCCAAAGGGGAGTCCAAATAATCATTAAAAACAGGGATGGGGGGATGAAGTGGCTCCCACATTCCCCCCACACTGGGAGTATCCTGAAATGAAATTAAATTTGCATCCACAGTGATTCCATCCAAGCTCAAACAATTCAAAGTTAGCCACTGAATCACATGCAAATACCTATAGCAAATTGCCCTGATTTTTAAGTGTTTTTTGAGATCAGTTTTATTATTTCCTGATAATTTCAAAACTCATGGGTGACTTTGGGCTCTTCCCATCATTTTATAGATTCTATATCATGGCTGAGTGCCTGAGGTGGAGAAGTGGCAGGCAGAAATGCACACTGGCAAGTGCTCCTTATCAAGGCATGATAAAATCTAAAATATTATATATATAAAGCACTGCAAGCACTTGGAAACATCATAAGAATTATATTTCCCTTAAAACAAAAAGCAATATTCAGAATAAGAAGTCCAAAAAAACCCTGGATTCTGTTTAACTGAAAACTGCTGAATTTTAGAAACAGCTACATTCTGTCCTAATTTATAGGAACTGGAAGGAAATGTTAATTCTGCTTCACAAAATGGTTTAGTAGTCTACATTTGATTGCAAATTCTGCCACAATTCAAAGATATTTGTCAGAAAGAAAGAAGTACCAGCATTTCTAATTCAAATTTATTTCATGTGAGGGCTTGGGTAAGGGACAGGTTGCAGAAATATTGGTGCTTTTCTTGGACTACCATCCCTGAGGAGGCCAAAAGAACCTAAGAGAGAAAGAGGTGACAACTTCTGAGGAAAGATGGTCATTGATTTAATTTCCAAAAACGGTGGGAGCTCCCTCTTTGTAAGAAAGCTCTGCCTAACCCCTCTCTCTTTTTAAAGAACTGTTCAGAAAATAACTACTGCCATTAGCAACAGAGTTTTTAATGCAGAAAAACCAAAATAAACTAAACAGAAAAAAAAATTAACTAAATCAAAAGATGCAAAACACCTAAAAATACTTGTGATGGAAAAATTTTGGTTAGGACAATATTTATGGAATTCCACTTGTGCTTTGTGGTACAAAAAGCACCTGCAGACTCCAGACCTGATCATTAAGTACCCTGTGTGTGGTGTGGACAGAGGTTAACGGAAAAGATTTAAGGGAAAAGGTTATTCATACTGCCAATAGTCAGCCTTGGACTGGATTAAAAGATAATAGAAAATACTGTGGAAAAGAGAAATCAACAACTGTATTCTGGGAAAAGGCTAAGGAACACAAACGTCAGAAAAAATGAAAAAAAAAAAAAAAAAAGAGAACTGGGAATTCTGTCAGTGTTATCTTGGAGGAAAGTGAAAATGTGGAAGTGGTCAAGACACCATGAAGTTACAACTCTCTGGAAACATTACAGTCTGCTTTGGCCTATGTTTCCTAGTCAAGTGTCTTTTCTCTTCCAGAACAAGGGGAACTCCTCCCTGCTCCCAGTCTGCGGCTTTGGACTGTCCCCTTCCAAAGGAAATGCTCAGCCTGAGCTGCTGCTCTGAAACCCTGGAGGGAAAAGAGCATCTGTGTCTCAGTTCTGCTGTGTTAATGACATGAAGCTTCCCAGCCAGTAGCCACCCTGACATAGCAAGTGCAAATTAAAGCAGTCTCAAAACAGGACTGGTTTATACTGGTGCCCTGTTAAATGCTGCAGGAAACAGCTGGAAAACAACCCACTAAAACTTTGTCTTGCTCCTGTTGCTGCCTGATTCTCCCTCCCTCATCTTTCTGTGAGGAGCCAGGAGTGCTTTTAGCCCCAGTTGCTCTCTGGAGTTCAGTGATGACATTTATTTCTTCCTGGAATTATGTGAAAACTGTAAATGCTCCCCTTACATAAGATAAAGAAACTCCAGTGCTACAGAATGTCAGTTCTAGGGCTACTTGTAACCAGAAAAAGGTGTCATCTCCCAACTACCAGGCATCTTCTTGGAATTTTCCTAAATTTCCAGCCAGAAGGAGAGCCATGCATAGGTTTTTTTTCAAAGTTCTAACTTACGGTTGCAGTCAGGGAAAAGACTTAGCAAAAATAAGTGAATAAAAAGGAAAACAGGAACTATTTTTGGAAATAGATAATGGAAAGTAGCAAAAAGAATATTTCACAAAGTTAATTCCAAGTAATATAATCATTCAGTATTTCAAAGAGGCAAAACACCACAGTTTTGGCTCTTTGATAATTAATGCTGCTCATTGTTTCATTAAGGCAAAGATCACAATTTCTCAAGGTGTTATTAATGCTTACAGTGAGAAGGGTACAATAGTTTTAGTCAGAACAGGGTGAAAAGGGCTTTTAGCACATATGGAGGCTCAGAGTTGTTTTTTAAACCTCAGCCACAGAAGCAGAGAGAGGATTTCTGTGGCACTTTGGGTGCCTCTGCACAGAGCCCCAAGCAAACCATTTCTGTCACCCATTTTCCCAAATATCAGTATTTGTTAACTGGGCAGTGATTTTCTGAGGAATAATTGGTTATATACCACTTGAAAATCTAAGCCCAAGGATTTAAAAAGTGGACACAGTTTTGATTCAGACAAAAATATTTCAGTTCAGAACGGCCACAATTGTTTCCCACTGCTCATCCAAAGAGTGACTCTTTGTTGCCATCCCTTCCAGATTTTCTTTTTATTTCTTTGTCATATAAAATTGTGACAGACTGGACATGTTCTTCACCAGGAAGATTTTTAAAACCCCAAGAAAGCAGATGTTAGTTGGTATGAGTAGTCCACATGATCTAAATCATTTGAGGGTGGTTCTGTCTGGTTTTATCTGCCAGAGATAAAGATAAAGCTTGCCTGGACATATAAAGAGGATAAGGAATAATGCACATATAGAAGTGTAGCCAATGTCAGAGCCAACATTTCCACTGAAAAGAAATTGAGAAACTGGTAATAATGTAAGGGTTCACCAAATTAGAGTTATGTTTCTGCTACCACACAAAAGGTAATGTTCCCGAAGTTTTTTCCCCCCTCTTCATTTCCATGATCATAGATAAACCAATGCACTCACATAAGAAATTAATTCAAAATTTTAAATAAATGATGTGCTTGGTATAATTAGCCTGCACATCTGTGGTGGCCAAATATACAACAGCAAAAATGTGGCTTCGATTCTAGTTACAGACACAGGATATAGTCTGTCTAGACCATCAAATAATGCACCTCTAAAGTGAAAGTTTTACATGTGAGATTGCATCTCTGAAATGAGAACTGCTGCAGGAATATTGGCCAGAGAAGGGAAAAACTAGATTCCTTTACACTGTCCTATTTTTTTTACCTACTCTTCCAGATCATTTTAAACCTTATAAGTGGGGTATTTGTAGTCTACTGCAAATAGATATGACAGCTTTTCGTAGAACATACATAATAACCAGGTGCCACCTGCTTTCCTCTAGCACCCTGGAAAATGCATATTTTTCATTTATTTCATGATCAAATTCAAAGAAAGCAACACAGACAACAGAAAGAAAAAGTAGTGGTCCAATTCAAAGCTTTACATCCCACGACAAAGTTATGAACTTGCAGATTTGAGTTCACATGACATTTCAAATGACAATTTTTTCTCGTTTTTTTGTTGTCTCTGCGTAATTTCAATAAGCAAGCATGAATTCAGATTCACTGAAGCTTGGGCTGGGAGATGTCAGAAATGTGATTAAAATCTTAAATTTAAGGACTCATTTTGTTTCTCTATTTGTACTGCAGGGCTGCTGGGTCATGCGAAAAACCTCTTGTACCCAACAGTGCAGCTGATGCCTAAAGGAAGCAAAATACACCCAAAGAATCAGAATTCAGGAAATAAAAATCCGTGAATTATCTTAAAACCCTACATTCCCTTCAACATCTTTGTCTTTTGTCTTCTGGATCAGGGAAATAACAGAGGACAGGCAGACTTGACAAAGTGTTTATGCAAACTGTGCCCTCACTGATCCTGTGGCCAAGACATCAACCTATAGGGAGATCTGCATGGCTACAAGAACTTTTAGCTGTAGAACGTATTCATTTGGGCCTATAATAAACATGCTTTCAATGCAAACATCACCTGGACCCTGGCCTGCCCATGGCACTGAAATAAATCTGAAAATCTCTCAGAGGATATTTGGTGTGGCAAAGAAAGGTGAGGAAGGGGCTCAGCAACGATCTAAACCTCTTCTCAGGAAAAGAGGAGAGCACCTGCCTGTCAAAGACACATCTGGGCAGCAAAAAGGGGAAAAGAGGAGCAGGTTTGAGGCAGGAATGCCGAAAAGGGGCTGCTTGGGAGAAAGGGAGGGTGAGCAAGGAGCAGCCAGGCAGGGAACACTTGAGTGCCTGTGTGTGTCCTGGCAGCAGAGCGAGGAACAACAAAGCTGTGCACACACCAAGCCAAGCCTGGGAGCTGCCAGAGATCCTGGGAGATGTGTCCAGCCAGCAGAGCTGTCAGTCAGAGCCTGCGCTGGATTTGACAAAGTGAGAAAAAGGCTGGAACTCATCACTTTCAGGGGTGGAGTTTCTTTATACTTTAAACAAAGTCGCCCTAAACCCACTGCCCTTCAATACCTTCAGAATGGGTTTTTGGATACCCCCATGGAGTCAAAACAAGTGACTTTCAGCAGCCTCTCTACCTCTAAATATGAGACAGCATAGTGAAGATGATACGTTCACTTGATGCAAGAATCTCCAATTCAGATTCGGGGAGAAACGGAGGATGAATAAATACATCTCATGTCTCAGATTGTTGAAAGTAAGCTGTTTCATAAGTGCAGACCAGTTATGAAATAATTTTGACATGACTGCCATTGTTATTAGATAATAAAAAAGTATAATTTTTATTTTCAATCGTTTTTCTACTTTTTTTTTTCTAATTGTGAAAATTCAGTTGTTTCAGAACCTTGCTTGGCTACATTTTGTAGTAAATCAAAGAAATCAGGAGAAATTGAAAGAAATGGAAAGTTATTAAATAAATACAGATATTTCATGAAGGGGAGAGGGAGAAATTTCCCTCACCTTTAAGTGATTTACAGAAACTATTTTCTGGCAAGCCATTTTGTCTGAATTCCCTCATTGGATATCAGCAATGGTAACAGACTGGATGTCTATAATGGGTCTTCAGGAGCCCAGCGAGCTCCTGCTGAAAATTTGGAGGAAACACAAGAAAAGCATCCAAACGAACAGCCCTTATTTTCTAGTTTTGATGCCTGGAAAAATTAGAGGCTCCTACTCAAGCAAGCATTGGTTTGTGTTCTCTAAAATAGTGAATTTTTGCTGGGAGCATGTGCTTGGTTATAACCCTAATCACATGTTGGACCAATGGCCAAATCCTTACTCCTACCCAAGAGTCAAAAGGTTTATTTTTCAGCAAATTCCAGCTGGTCACTGAGGATATTTGATGGATTAGGGCTTTGCCAGGTAATTGACAGAACACTGCTGGAAAAGCAGTTTACACTTTGGAAGACAAAGTGATGCTTCCCAACATGTCCCAAGCATTTGTTGAGAAGCCTGTTAACAAAATTGTTTTCCATTTTTCCTGAGAGTGCAACTGGAAATGATTGCTGCTCTGATTTAGTGTTTATTTGGGGGGAGCTGAGGAGAAGATACTTGGGTGCCTGAGTAGAAATCAGGCAAACAAGTCTGCACATGGCACCGATCACTAGAGCTGGGTAGAAAATAGGATTCCATGATTTCCTCTAGTCAGGATCTAGAGAAAAAGAAACAGAGGTGCATTAAAGCAAATGTTTCCTTGGCAATGTTGTAATCATGTGTGGGAAACAAAAAGCAAAATCTGAGCCTAAGTTCAAACAAAGTGCAGTGAAACAGGCACTTAGAAGTACTCAAGGCTTAGGCCACCTGTGTAAATGACTGGAAATATCTTGTTCCCCATTATATTTGCTTTCTCTTTCCACACCAACTCCCTCTACATCAAGTAGTGACTAATGGTGACAGTCATTAACAGGTTTCTCTCTGCAAATAAACTTGACTTTGTGTTTCAGTTGTCCTCCTTCCAAGTGAAGGAGAACACAGGATATCTGGTGGTGTTAAGTCATCCATTCTGGAAACATTCAGTAAAGCAAGCTCTTTGATATTAAATATGTATTATTGATGTAGAAATTCTAAACCCTTCGATTTGTGGATAGGCTGTAAGGGTTTGGGGTTTTTTTCCCCCATCTTAATATAGGGAAAACAATTCACAAAGTACCAGACTGTGAGACAAGACAGATTTTCAGACTTCACCCAGAGAAATCATTAGGGTTTGGAGCATCTCTGTGGCAGCACTAAGTTGAGGAGCACCATTCCCAAATCAAGACAGCTGGCCATGAAGCACAGGGAAAAAAGGGAGGTACATTCAGGAAATGAATTGCTGGAGTAGATTCCAGCAGGAAAACTGAACCTGTCTGTGCTATGCTGGATGGAAATGGTTTAAAAAGGCAAAATAAATGCATAAAACTGCTCAGCTAATCAGAACTACAGCAAGAGCCAAAACATCCTTATTCATTTCACACTGATGACAGCTCAGGAGGACACAGCAGAGCCATCACCACCCTGCCTGAGCCTGACATTTACAGTCTGGCACATCAGGAGCAATCTCTGAACCAAGTGAAGCCATTCCAGGAAAAGTCCTATTACCTGGAATGTGGGAGAATTAAAGACGTCTGCTACTGATTTTCGGTCATCCCAACAGAGAAAAGCTTCAATTTGTTTTTAGAATTTACGACTAAACCATGTAGAAAATGTGTCAAGCTCAAGGCAGAGCTTCTCTCCCTTGCTCCTATTTCTATTATCCTCACAGGTTTTTCAGACCACATTTACCATCAGCAAGGGGCAGCCTTTAATGACATCTGTAAGCCAAAAATAAAACCCCCACATTCTGAATTTCATGCCTGAAAGACAAACACCTTCGAATACAGGAAAGGTCGGGAAAATTTGTCACCTCCAGGCAACCCCTGAGGTACAAAATTACTCATATGCTGTTCGGGGGCCTGGTGTGAAGAAAGAAAATGTCTATAAACTTCAATTAATCAAATAGGACACCCACAAAGACAGATGTTTGTGACTCATGTGGCCACGCTGTGTGCCCATTTCCCCTCTCATTCCATAAAAAACGCAAGGCTAAGTCCACGCAAACCATTTATAGAATCCCAGCAATCTAGTAGAACTTCCAATTTTCTCCAAGAACAGCACTGGAGTTGTGAAAATGAGATAAATGCACTGCAATGGGGAGGTTTTCTGTTTCCTAAAGCTTTTTTGTGCCAGCTAGAGGGGCATACTGGTGCACAGTTAATACATGGGCCAAAAATATGACAGAACAATCAGGAATTATAGATGTTTTTGTGGTCACTATCTTTCTACTCAGGTATTATCATAGGATCAGAGAATGCCATGGGCAGGGACACCTTCCACTATCCCTGGGTGCTCCAAGCCCCGTCCAGCCTGGCCTTGGACACTGCCAGGGATCCAGGGGCAGCCACAGCTTCTCCAGGTAACTTTTTCCAGTGCCTCACCAAGCTCACAGTGAAGAATTTCTTCCTGTTATCTGATCTAAACCCACACCTTTTCAGTTTTAAGACATTCTCCCTTGTCCAGTGACCCTGGGAAGCCTGTGACAGACACTGGTCCTGTTCTGGGATGTTCTAGGATGTCTTGGTCCCCTCAGTCTTGTGAAAGCTGCTGTCTATCCACACTCCAGTAGTGGGACAAGGAGAGGCCAACACACAGGCACACACCAAGCACAGGAGCTGGGTGAACACTTGCAGGAGTGCAGCTGTCCTCATTTTCCTAAATATAGCTCTTATCAGTGTCTGCATCTAATATTGCTTTGGGCCAATTGACAAGCTGGGTCTGTACCCATCCTGTTTCTTTCTAGGAACACAACTCCACAAGCAGCCCCATCAATTCACACAGTGCCCATCTTTTATCCAATGATTGCTCAAGTGGGAGCCCTGAGGGAGAGAGGAATGTCACATCTCCCCATTGCCCAGCACATCATCTCATCAGATCACTGCCAGTCTGACTCACACCAAAACAAACCATAACCACATGAAAATACAGTTCACATACAGCAAACTGCTCCTATACAGCTCCTCCTGCCACCACACATTCCAGCATGATTAATCCTCATCAGGTGAAAGACTTCTCTGCTAATATGTGCATTTGGGAGCCAGCCAAATCCAACAAGGTTCATGCCATCAACAATCCCACTGACTTCACCTCAGTGTTGGTGAGGATAAACTCCTCTCTGTTTACCTTGCAACTGTGGGTGCCATGAGACAATGGATCTATTTATATTGTTTATAATTAAGGTGCTTATCAAAAAAAAAAAAAAAAAAAAAAAGAGACAGCAAGTTGCTAAGGCAGACATTGGAAATTTTTCCACCAAGTAATCCCCTGGACCATTTAAAGTTTCTTTTATGAACAATTCTCAACTACCAGCTGCCAAGAATGCAGGGAAATATTGGGTGACTTCTCCTTATCTGGAAAAAAGAAGTTGATAGCAACATAAGCAATATTCCGTTTCCTGTCTGGGCATTGAGGGTGCCAGAGATGGGCAGAAGTCACTGAGATCTACTCCAGATTTGTCCCTGTAAAACACACAGCAGCATTTGATAGAAACTGAGATTATTTTAAAAACGCTATGGCAAAGACAGCAACTGTGAATTTCCCCTGTCTCCCAACTGAGAAGAAATCTACTCCCCTCATGTAAAATCAGGCTCCACATTGTACAGGTGACATTCTATTAACCATGGCTTAAAAACCCATATTCCCATTATTTTGCTGTTTTCCACGGGGTTGGGCTAGAACTAGCACTTGTCATCTATTCAGCTGCCATTTAGGATTTTAATCCTGCCTTTATTCCTCTTTGGACAATTTTCTGAGCCTGCTCTTAATGATGTTGGAATAATGGGTGCAGGGCTTCTGCTTCCACTGTTTCACTTAAACATGGACTTCATCTATTCTTCCTAAACTGAATTCCATGTGTTTGAAATTATTATTTACTTAAGAATGGGCAAAAAGGGGAATGTGCAGAAGCCAAACTCATGCATTTACACTTTAATTTTTTTCACTTTCATATGAAAAAAACAGTTCTGCTCAAGAATGTGCAGCAGTGTGGGAGACAGGCTGGAGAACAACTGCAGCACGCCAAAGAAGCTGGATTCCCAGTCTGTGGGAAAAGAAGACTTCTTGCAATTGGTTCCAGCCCAAATAGGACAAAAAATATAACGAAAAATAAACACAACAAACCCCCAAATCCTCAAGAGCTGGAAGCTCGTTGGATCTTTAATCAATCCAGTAAAAGTGACTACAAGATAAACTTCATGCAGCCACAGAGGTCACAGAGTGATGCTGGTCCCGGGGCAGATGTCACCAGGCCACCCATGACCAACAGCTCTCCACATCCCTAATTTCAGGGAGGACCTGCCAAACCCAGCCATGAGGCAGCACTTCCTTTCTTCCTCAGAAAATTTCCAGTGAGCAGCAACAACTGTGCTTGCGACAGCACGCCCTGGTCTTGGAGAGCAGAGATAATTTGAAAAAGAGGAGTAATCAGAGCTTGCTGTCACCACCAAGACTACCCACAACAGGGACTTTGTGCTGCACTAACACGCTAATTTATTAATTAACATTCAAAATTGATATCACTGTATAAAAATTAAGATTTAACTTATTTTCTTTAACTTCTAAAGCCTTTAAAAATGGGTTTTAACAAGCCTGTTAACAGGACCAGACTTTTTGTGCTGGCTTTGGTGATTCAGACAAAATCCCGTTATTTTACACAGTAAAATCCCATTGAATCTCCATGAGGAAGTCTAGTGGAAAACCCCACTGGATTATCATTTGACGTCAAATCTGGCACAACACAACCTGGAGACATCTGACTCATGGTGTTAGGAGAGACTTGGAAACTTCCAAGGAGTCTTTCCAGTATTTAAACCAATTTAATTCCCTGGGAAAGAACAAATCTGAAAAAAAAATTCATCTTGAGAAATTTTTGAGTGATCCCGTTTGGGAAGGGGTCGGCCTTCTCTTAGGGAACTGGTTGGGAATTCCCATTTAGGTTTCATGGAGGATGGACACTGGGGACTTTTTGGTAGCTCTAGCTGGCAGTTTCCTATAAATGGGAATTAATGCTTTATACTTAAGAACTCTAGTGATTGTTTGGTGGTTTTTGGTCTGTTTTGTTTTTTAAACAGAAAAAAGTAAAAAACTTAGAGAATTCATTAATTTCCTATATTTTGCTAGGGGAGGAATTAGTGGATCTAGTTTATATGTATACATACACACAAGTACAAATTGTATCTAGGTTTATCTGCAGATCTCCCAACATAAAAGCTATTTTTGCCAAAACCACATTTCCTTTGACAAGTTTCCTTAGCTCAATTCCTGGTTCATTGTAAGAAAATTTTGGCAGCACTGGAGGAAATTATGGTCCTCCATTGTTAAAAGAATACAAAGTTGCTGTGAAAAATAAAAATTAAAAATCTGATTTAGGCTTTTCCGCACAAAAAAAGTTGCGGTATTTCTTGTCTATCAGTGCATGAGTGGGAAACGAGAAATGTAAGCAACAGCAGGTCCTTATCATTATCAGATTGGGCAATTTATACACCTACAGAAAGAACTACTTCAGATTTAAATAGTTATAAAAGGAATGTGAATTTCAACGTTTAGTTTCTTGCTTTGGCATAACAAAAATCTGCTGCCAAAAATGTATTTCAAGGTCACGTTTGGGGCTTTTTTGCTAAATCTGTTCCAGACAATAAATAAATAGGATGAAATGGAACCCAAACTTTTAATTGGTGTGTTTCACCAGTTTTAATCCATCAAATCTTCAAGCTTAAATCCTCTGATATCACTTGACAGGGCTGTTCATCGAGATTTATTACCCAAATATAGGTTGAACACCCAGGAATGAGGACAAGGACTTGGCAATATGGAAGTGATGATCCTACTGCCTCAAGAACAAACACTTCAGCTTCCCCAAAAGGACTTTTTCCTCTTCTTTCAGATAAGGCTTTTGTAAGGGCTGTGTCAGAGACTCGTTACCTTTTTAAAATCAGAGTTTCCCTTGGCTTCATGAATCAACTCTTTATGCTCATGCAGCATCTTTACCTCCCAACCAGCTTTTTGTCAGTCTGAGGAGGACAGAGAAACCTGCCTGCCTGACTTCAAAGAGCAAATGACTTCCTGTGACCAGAGCCAAGTCATACCAGGTTGTCATCAATTTGCCCTGCAAAATCCTTTGCTTCCTTATTTTAAACACCACAGTACAAATATTCCACCTGACAGAGGAAATGTTCAAAGCCTTAAATTGTTGCCGTATCTCATCGTTCTTTCATTTTTTTGTGGTTTTGGTTTGTTTTTTGTTTTTCTAAACACATTGACTATGGCTCAGTTGCTGTATGCTGTAGCAAACTTCTCATTCTAATTAGCACCTCAAAGCTCAGTAGACAGGATAAATTTTATTCTAAATCAAATCCATTCTATTCTAAAAGAATTATATGTTGATTCCCTGATGATAATAGTGACCATAACGACATTGGTTTGCACACCTCTGAGTAACGGCACAAAATTTTTATTACACATCTCTATTGCCTTAAATAGTTTCATAATTCAGTCTTCTGAAACTGCAATAAAAGTCTTTAAGCTAAGATACAGCTACAGTTTTTTCAAAAAGGTGAATCCTCCAGTGACTCACGAAAAAAATATGCATATCTCACCATGGAAAAATACAGTTATGAACTGATTGAAGGAAGAAGGTGGAACTGAATAAATCTTGTCTGACTTTTTCCTTACATGAGGTAAGGGATGCACACTTTTGTTCATACATTACACACTCAAGGCATGAGTGGCTAACCAGAATTTGCCTAAATAAGGTGCTGTGCATAGTCCAAGGAATTCTAGCAAGCCCATTTTTGTTCCTCCACATTGGTAACACTCCTGGAAACGGCTGAGTGTTTCCACAAACAACATTCCTATTTGTCACCTTTGCAGAAGGAAAGCATCTAGAACTGTTTCAGAAGAAAACAGTATTTCCTCCAACTTTATTTACAAAAAATTATTTGACTTCCCTAAAGGCCATTGCAATTAAATTTCCATACGGTAGGCCCATTTAAAAAAAAAAAAAAAACAATCCTGAATTATCCTCTCTATATAGAGTTATATCTCACTTTAAGGAAAGAGAAAACCAGCTTCTTTTCCTGACACCCCAAAAATGTGCCAAGGCATATGTTTTATTCTTGGCCCTGCTACATTTGGCAGCCTTGTGGTCTCCCCTTGATTCATAATAATATCTAAATTAAAATTAATTACTTGGCATCTTGATTCAACTTTGTATCCCTGGCAGTGCCACAGATAATTAGCTTAAAGCAAGTTTTGCTGAGTAGAATCACAGAATCATAGAATATCCCCACAGAATACAGAATGTTGTGGGTTGGAAGGAGATCATCCAGCTCCAATCCCCTGCCATGGACAGGGACACCTTCCACTGTCCCAGGGTGCTTCAAGCCCTGTCCAGCCCGGCCTCAGACACTGCCAGGGATCCAGGGGCAGCCACAGCTTCTTTGGGCACCTGTGCCAGGGCCTCCCCAGCCTCACATTTTCTTCCTGCTCCACTCTCCTGGTTAATTCTTATTTTGTACAGATATTCATAATCAATAGAAACCACCAATCCAGAGCTGAATGAACAACAAAAGAAAGGCAAACTCAGGACAGACTGAATCCACAGTCTCTCAGCAAGCATTTAATGCAAGCAAGGTATGGCAAGAGGAAAGGAGGAACAAAAGCGAGGAGGACTGGAATGGGAACACTGGAAAGAAAAAGGAATAAGAAACACAGGAGAAGAAATAAAAAAAATAAGTCAGAGTGATGGTGGTTCAGTTAGAAGGAGCTGTTAAGAGGAATTATTAATGAAAGGAGTGAGGAAATGAACCAAAGAGAGGAAAAAAGGCACAAAGAAATGGAGTTAGGGTTGTTGTGATACGCTGAGAGAAGAGATCCACTCAGAGACAAAATTTTATAGTAACATACGAAGGCCAATGTTTACAGGTGGGAAGTTTTGACTTGACAGGAATGTTTTCTGATTTTCATTTGTAATTTTCAAATTTTCTGACAAATAGTAGGAAAACAGTTCCTCAGAAAGTCTGCTCTTGGGTGGCATGACCTCTAACCCACCTCAGGGGTCCGAAGCAGCCCAAAAATCTACCCCTCCAAAGGTACTATTGAGCCCACACCAAGGAAGATGTGTGGATGTTTCCAAGTGTTTTCAGCTTGAAACGTATCAGCACCCACTGGAGGGAAGCAGAGTGAACCTTCTACTCCAGCAGTGTTTCTACAAGGCTGGGGAAGCCTCACAGACTCCCATGCTGAACATTTTGCCATCCTAAGTTGAACTGTTGTGGAGACATAAGCAAGCAAACCCCAGGTTTTATGTTACATCATTTATGATGCTTCCTGTGTTTCACAAACCATGCCTTGATTCAGAAGGTATTGTGATGGGAAAACCCTAGGGTTATAGAAGCAGAAAATCCTCTTCTCAGTTTTCTTGAAAATGAAATTCCATTCTTTCCCAAAATTCCTCAGAGCAAGCCACATCCTCTCACCACCTTGCAAGGATGTAACACCACAAGATGTTGTATTCCTAAAAACATGATGAAACTGCTTAGGGTGTTACAATCCCTGGTCCAAATTTAAGCTTGACCACCTCAAATGTATTCAGAGATTATGATAATTCAATCATGAAACCAGGATGTCTGCATCCTGCCTGCCAGTAAATTAGGTCTCTGCCAGCAACAAATTGGTTTGCCAGACTCACAAATATTTGATTACCTTGCTTCATGTAAACTCAACAAAGCACAATGAATGTTTGAAAACAAAAATCCTAATAGATAATCCAGCCCTGAAGAACAGAAGCAAATATCACCCATATTAATCCCAACAGCTGTCAGACTTAAATTAGCAGTCTGGGGATCCAATGCCATGATGAAAAAATGTCACACCCGATGCAAATCACGTTATGAAATATCCAGGAATAAAACCTCTTTACTAACTATTAAAACAATACCTAGAAATCACTGCATGTAACATTTTCCATGTATCAGAATGAATAAATTAATAAAGAATATCTCCAGTTCACTCCACACCTGTTGAATGAGATCTTTATGACTGTTCAGGTTTTAACATCAGGAGCGTGGGCCAAGAATGCAAAAGTGTCATGAGAAAGAATTCAGGAGTGAAGCTGAAGACCCAAGTGATATTTTCATATTGCCATCTCAAAATCTTGAAGAAAGAAGGCAAAATGAGGAGAAAGGGAAAAAAATATTACCTCAGAGAAGCTGTGGCTGCCTCAACATTGGGAGTACTGAAGGCCAGGTTGGTGGAGCAACTTGGTCTGGTGAAAGGTGCACGGCAGGGGGCTGCAGCAAGATATTCTTTAGGGTTCTTTCCAACACAAGCATTCCATGGTTCCAGTTTTGCATTTGCATTAAGAATGGCCCCGTTGCAGTGGAACAACCCGGAAATATCAATTACTACAAACCAGTCACTGAGGATAGTTGTACAAATCACTGATAAATAGCCTTATTCCCCATTTAAAAGTACACTTTAGTGCACACTTAGTTCCACAAATCAAAATCTATTTTCTTTCATAAAGATATATATTTTTAGGCCACCAACACACTGTGAGAAAGCTTAGAAAACTCTATCATACCAGAATGTACATTGGGGATTAATCTCCTTTTAAAATCCTTACTAACATCATCATAACAGAACATAAAACAATCTGTGTGTAAAAAACAAGTTATTTCCACTGCAGGGAAAAAACCAAATCTACAACCAAACAACACAAACAAACAAAATATAAACAAGGTGAGGAGGTGATGTGAGATGTATTAAGAAAGACTGTGAATGATAAAGGATTATGTGGCAACTGGGGGAAAAGCTGACCCCCTTAACTTCTAATTTCCAGAACGCATTTATGTATTTCTTAAAGCCAGCCAGAGGTAGGGCATTCCTCCCCAGCTTGGGAGTTTGGGGTAAGTTTTTTTTCAAGGATAAGGGGCAGGTGGTTGAGCAATCTGGATGCCTCTGAAACTCTAATTGTTTCTCCACTCTGTTGCTTGACTTGTTAATCTATGCACCATGACTAAGAATAAAGTGTTTAATATAGATATTCGGGCAGCAGACAAGTTTTGTGGGCATATTTTATAGCGAAAACACTGCTAGAGAGGATAAACCCCACTTGTTTTGTTTCAAACACCAAATGTGTAACTCGGGACAGGTAAATGTGTGTTAAACTGTGCCCTAGTGGATTTTAAAAGCCCTTCTCACCTGGCTGGATGCAGCAAGGCAGGAACTTCCACGGTCTGTGGGTGCCACCTGCTGCCCATCTCCAGTGCTGGATCCCTTCCTTCCAGCGCCCTCCCTGAGCACTTTTCAGAACTGGAATTTATTTCAAATAAATGCGACCAACACAGAATATTCACTGGAAAATTCTCTGCTAATCAGGTCTGGGGGAGAAAATTCATCCAGAATTCCCACCTCGTAAGAAAAATTATCAATATACTTCCCACTTAAGGAATCTTTAGCCCCAGGACACTTCACCTCACTGCAGTCACCGAAATATAACCTGAACTGCAGCTTTCGTAGCACAGACGTCAAACAAGCTCCTCATGCAAGGAGAGGCTCAGCATGAAATTACAAAAGTGCTCTCAGAATAAGACAACAAAAACCTAAATGAGCCGGAAAGAACTGCAGGACTCCTCACTCCTGGGATGCAAACCATATTTTCTATAAGTTTACCTGGAAAAATCTCCAACATTTGTGCCAGTATTACTTTTCACAGGCAGAAGAACATATATTATTACTGCTACTACTTCTGTTTACTGTCTGGGTTAGATCATTACCAGATTTACAGGGCTACATCAAAGTTTGACTGATGGATTTAACACAGGGTTAGGATTTTGGCCACTGGCACTGTCACAGTGCCTCTGTCCACTCTCTGAGGGCACCATCTATCTGGGATGCTCATCCAAGGCAGAAGGACTGGGAGATGGGGGCTAAGGAAGCTGAGGACCCTGGGAAACATACAAGAAATAATAAAACCCACAATCTGCTTCCAGGAAACACAACGGACAGGGAATACGGACTCAATCCCTTGTGCTAAACCTTGGAGAAATCAAAATTCATTTTCTGTTCAAGTACCTGCTCAGATCCCAGCATTTGAGGAAGTTCAAACGAGGCCTGGATTTATCAGCTGTGGAAATCTTTAGAGCAAGGTTGTTTATCCTTAGCAGGTGTGGCTTAAACAGTAAAATGCAAATTAGGCCAATGCTGGGAGATTAACACCGTGATAATTAGTAACAAGCAGTATCATATTACAGTAGCCTAAGATTTAGCTTTAAAGAGGCATTTTCAATTGCAGATTTCTAGGAAACTTCAGTGCTGTTTTCTGCTTTCTACTCCATTGTTAATAGCACTCTTTGATCTATTTTAGCCCATTAATGTGGACAAATTACACTAATAAATGGACAAAGTAGCCAAAAATAAATGGAAAAAAAAATCACTTTTCACCTGTCTGCACTGAAATGGGATTTTTTTTTTAAGAGTTTCTAACATGTCTATCTACAGACTAGTTTCAATAAGTAAATAGTAGTATTCCATTCCATTTAACAGCTCCCTTTCCTGATCATTTCTCTAAGGACAAATACAGATTCCTCTCACTTTTCTGTCGTTCTGCCTGAACTCTGCCACCTTTCCCAGGCTCCTCCTGTAAGAGATGTTATTTCATGAAGACCATTAGGAAATGTTTTTTCCTCTTAAATATATTTTGCTTTTAAATAGCTAAATGTTCGCTATTTATTAAATATTCAGCAAAGAACTTGAAACTAATATTTTGTAGGGTATCCTGCATGATGTCAGAACCCTAAACTCAAGAGCAGGATCATAACAATTTGTGGGAAAAAATTAAATAAAATAAAGCAGCCTTCCTCTTTCTCCAGGAGCAGCTGAAACAAGAGTGTCACTCTGGAGGTTTATTTTAAAATGCTATAGCATAAGACTTTCATTTTCTTTATTGTGAGAGAGAAGGTGGGAATTGTGGGAACAATATGAAGAGGGGAATAAAATTCTCATAAAATGGAAAGAAGCAAAAAAAAAAGAAGAAGGAAGTGAAGGAAGATCCCATTAAAGCAGTGAGGAGGGGATAAAAAGTGGCAATGATTCAAGTTTCCTTTAAAAAAAAAAAGAACGGCTGAGAGCAGATAGAGTGAGAAGGTTGTTAGGAAAACTGTCACACCAGGCAAGGGACACTGCTCAGATCCCAGAGAGCCTCCTTGTACGTCCCAGATGCTCATCAGCAAATGGAGTCTAAAAACTCTGTGTCATCCTGCAGCTCAGAGAGGAGTGGGATATGTTTTCATCCAGCACGATTTAATGTTATTTGAGCTGACCTATTTCCTTCAGTTTCCCTTTTAAGGGAAGCTTGGATTCTGCAGAAAGCAAGAGGGCTCAGTTCCATGTTCTGCCAGGAACCTGCTTTGTGTCTCTGATCATATATCTATTTTTCTTTGCCTCTGTTTACCTTCTCATTCATTTTCTTGGCTTTATTCCGGGCCTCAAAGGGCTGGAAGAGAAATCAATGTCTTCAGTACCAAACTGAGACATGCAGGGAGGAGAGGAAAGGGGAAATTACTCTGGATTATGTGCAAATTTCTTGTGTTATTTATTTTATTCCCATTTTTTTTCCCCTAACCAATAGAAAAAGCCAGGAAGAAAAGTCATCTCAGATGAAAAATCTGACTCAGCACAAGACACTTTGTTCAAGTATTGTAAGAAAAACATCGGAAATGAGCAGCAGCCCTGCAGCTGATGTTTCCTCCCTCACCCACAGAGCGGAACTCTTCCACAGGAGTACCAGGAGAGCAGAGTTACAACTGTCCCACCTCAAAATAGGACATTTTGCCCCATTAACACAGCCTGGAGGGGGTTTCGATGGCCTTAAATATCAGCTGGACTGAAGGAAAGTGGCTCCTCAGCTTCATGGCGAGGACATCCCACTTTCAGCCTCTGCTTTGCTGTGTTTGGAATGGGAAAAGACAGCTCTGATTGCAGTCAGCCTGAGAATTGGGGTGCTTCAAAGGAAAGTGTGGGAGAAGGCAGAATCCGCCCCAATTTCACACATTTTAGGTAAAGCAGTTTCAAACAGCAGGTTCTGAACTTCCTGAGTGTACCCTCTGTGCTGAAGAGTAAATGTGGGGGTAGAGGACAAGCATTTAGCTTAAGTACTGGTATTTTCAGGGAGGGTTCATTTGAGAATTATCATTAAAATCCGAATTCAGCACACAACCTTCATTCACATCAACAAAACCAACCAAAAAAACCATGCCAAAACGAAAACTCCCCTCACAAAAATCAAAATAACATCAACACAGCAATGAATGAAAGTGGACAATTTACTCAAGACATGAACAAAAGCATCCCGTGATTGTTTCCTGCCCAGCTGTTTGTTTGGGAACAAACCTGTATCTATAACCAAGAGCTTGCTCCTTTCCACCGCTGTCGTCTCTTTCCACTGTGGAAGTGTTTTGTGGTACTGAGAAGCTGCTACTCCACAGTAAAATATCTGGAAAATATATGGAAAAAATAACTACATGAGAGCAGGTAACAAGTGCAAAGCTGTATTTGCAGAAGGATATTTCCAACTCACTAACCCAACTCAGAACTAGCTTCCATGCCTGGCAGAGCATCACTTAAAATGTGAGACAAAACAAACTAAATTTATGCCTTTGTGTGCAAGCAGCCTTCACCAAAATATGTGTTTGAGTGACTGAATCAGAAAAAAAGAGTAAATAAGCAAAAGGACAGTCACCTGCAGTGATTTTCAGGCATGCATGATGTGTTGTGCAGGACAAAACTGTGTTTTATTCACACATCAATTACTGCAAAGCACTTCTTCCTTTATATTCTTACTTTATATTCTTCTTTATGTGCTCACTGCCTGAGCAAGTGATGGTGGTGACAATGCCTTTATCTAAGAAAATATTTAATACCTGGTGAGCTTAATTTCCTCAGTCTCCAATTATAAATGACTTGTGGGATCATCTTCTCCTGCAGCATGGCAGGAACCAAAGAGAGAGGCCAAGCTTTTTTATGTTGGGTCATTTTTTTCTTCTCTCAACAATATTGCTGCTCTAATACAGAAATCTCAGAAAAGCAAAGTCTGCACTCTATTCTTTGAGACTCAGCAGATGTCTTTTAAACACTTAGTCTATTAAAGCTTATAAAGCATGATTAATGACCTGAGAGCTGCTGATCTGAGGTGAAAGACTCAGCAGAATTTGCCCAATGGCTTTTGCAGATCTCTGTGCTCCACATTAGAAACCAGAACCATCAGCGTAATTACTTCACAGAAGCTCGGGATGCAACGCTCAAAAAACCGCTCCAAAATGCTAAAAAGCAACTCAACAAGCAAAGGTGAAGAGCTCTGAAGCTCCAAAGTCCCAGCTTCTGTTTGCTCCTTTATTTTTTTCAGTAGTTAGTAGTAGTTAGTGCAGCCAGAAATTTATGTATTTGTTTATTTTTATAAGACCCTATTACAGTTTTACCCAATCCAAAGAACTTTTTATCCAGATCAAAAAGACATGAATTTTCTACAGACTTTTCACTCTAGCCAAGGGCATGGGTTAGTGGCTTTCATGACAGACATTGCCCATTCAAGAACCAGCGCCCTGCAGTGCTAATTTATGTGGTGAGAATACCACTTTGTTCAGCTTACAAATAAAGTTCAGACAAAAGAAATACATCCATGTTGTATTCCTTTCCGGATCTGTAAGCAAAGGGGCGTCATTTAGAGATAAATAAATACTTCTCAGGTAAATAAAAAGCTCAAAATAATATATATGGATGGAAACGTGATGTGTTTGGTCCATTGAAATGTTTTTCTCATCATTCTACTTTTGAAAAACTTGTTGCTTTTTTATTATCTTTCTTTGCTTAGCTGGTGAGTGATAAAAGTACTTAGACTTTTAATTTTTAACATTAGTTTTTGTTCTCAGGTTCAAAAAACAAGCAGATGTGCAATAAGGGCTAACTCAGGACTTGTTTCCTAGTCTCAGTAGCCTCATTATAATTTTTTTTTCTAAACTACCCTCTTTCAGTTAAAAAATGTCACCTCTTGTCCACTCACTCCAGGCTTTAGTAAAAAGCCTCTCTCTGTTTTTATATAACTGGTGATTGTATTAAATAATGCTGATCCCAGTATGGACCCCTGGGGGACACCACTTGTTACTGGTTTCCACTGGGACATCGAGATGCTGACTGTTGAAGTCAGCCATCCAGACAATTCCTTATCCATGTCACACCCCATCCATCAAACCCATATCTTTCCAATTTAGCACCAGGGATGTTGGGGGCGACATGTCCAGGTAGGTGACAAAATGTACACCAATTAATAGGCTATAGTGTCACTGCTTTCCAAACTGAACTGGGGAGTTCACACTAATTTTATTTACACAGCCAGTTTTCCCAAATTCAGATTAATCAACAAATAACTTGCAAATAAGAATGGAGGTAAGACATAGAGAAAGAAGCAAACTTCTTTTTTTTGTGACAACCTCCTCCCCAGGGCCGTCTGAGTGTCCTCTTCCTGTTCTCTCACTCCAGAGTCTTTTGCCAGAGGCCTAAGCAACCCCTGTGCTCACCCCTTACCTTGATTTATTGGTCCTGACCCTTCTGAAGTCTCTCATGAGCTCATGAAATCTGTGCAGGAAGGGTTCCCAACCAGAAAAACAGGGAAATAATTGAAATCATGTAGGAAACAACCACAGGGTTTACCTCAGGATAAGAGGGAAAAGGAGAAAGATGTAGAATTATGAAAAGTTCCTTCAGATTACCTAAACTTGTCCTAGGCAGTATTTAAACTGTCTCCATTACACCTGGTACCAGACTGGCACCATATGTCTAAATATGTAAAAGTGATTCGAGTTCCTTTTATATAAAAACATCACTTTGCATTCAATCTCCAAGATTCAAGTTCATACATATTCTTTGGCAAACACAACCAGCAAGTGAGCTCCATTCAGTTGTCAAAACCCCCAGTATTTATGGACAAATCTCGTCAGCTTTACTCTCTCAAGTCCTTTCCTTTGAATGGGATTTGTGATTGAGTACACCTCCAGGTTAGAAGTGGATGGGCAATGTTGTCTTTACAAGCCAGCTTGAAAAGAATTAAGAAGTAGAGAGTACTTGGTGCCCTTGAATAGTTCTCAAAGCCTTTTGTATTGCAGCAATTAAGCAGCCAGTGTAATGACTCCCCAGCCCGAGGCAGGGGCACAGAGCTTGTCCTCCTCGAGTACAATGCCCTCCTTTGCTGCTTTGAGCAGTGGCAGCAGCATGCCCAGACAAACAGCACAAGCTGGGGTTGATTTCTGGCACCACAAAGTTCCAGAGGCACTACCAGATGCTGTAGGGCAAACAGATTTCAAGGTTTAGGAACTAATGGCCATCACCAGTCATGGTTGTCCTCTCCCTCCTGAACAAGGCACCCTCTGTTAGCAGATACTTCAGAAAAATCATGGAAAAGATGTCACATGAGAGTTATTCCCATGGCAAAAGCAATCTGTGATGTTTCCCATCCCCTCCCCTCCAGCATCTGCTCATTCCTGCCCTTCTGAACTTTAACAGCCCCTCCCGGCATCTGAGTTCATCCTGTCATCCAGATTGCTGAAATAATCCAAATTTGAGGGGAAGGGAAAAACCCACACGTGCATACACACCTAGTTCAGGATAAAATATAATTGCGAAACAGGGAGCGGGGTGTTTTCTTTTTTCCAGTCCCGATTATTCCAGTGAATTTGTTTGCCCTGCACCCCCTCAAACAAATGCATGAGTGGCAAACTGTTCTGCAGGATGTGCCACAAGCAGCCAGACAGCTGAGAAAAGGTCCCTGTAAGCACAGTCCATGCTTTTTTCAGGCAATAGGAACATTTCCAGGAGCGCCACACACCTGCCTGGGGGCCCAGGGATTTCAGGATCTTCGGGATTACCTTCAGCAGGGCTCACCTTCAGCAGTGCTCACCTTCAGCAGGGCTCTCAAGAAGGCACAGGAAGCTGTTACAGGAATATTTTGGGCACTTAAGATGCCATCAGCAGAATATATCCGGCTTTTCAAATTAACAGTGTCAAAATCATGACCAGGAATTATGATGACAGCCTTGGATGTGGAAGTTATGATGCTCAGAAATACAAACCATTCAAACATGTTACACAGGCAATATAAAACATCCCTTGGAGTTCTGAGCAGCTACAAAGTCACAGAAAGAAAGACAACATTTTGACAGAAATGCTGAAGTTTTCAAGCTTCAAGGTGCATGAAACTTCTTGTTAACTTTTTTCACTGGTGCCTTGCATGTCAGATTTTAACTCCTTAACTTTTATTTCTGCATGAAGTCTGCCTGATTATAATGCCTAAATCAGATCCAAACTTGCACAGATGTACCAGGATAAAAACAGCCAGGCCAAGTTGCTTCCATGGCCAGGATAACAGCCTGGTGAGCTGTGAGGCCTCAGGTTTAGGTCATACCACAGTGGGGCTGTGACCTCTTTAAACTTCTATTGCAAAATAGTCTCTTCTTTGATCCCTGAGGCACAGACTCTTGAGGGCATTTGTCAGGAAAGGGATAACAGATCACTCTGGGCAGTGAAACCGGGCAGTGAAACTGTGCTCAGCCACCCGAGGAGACTTCCTCTTTTTGCCAAATTCCAGCTTTTTGGACACTCCTCAGCAGCTCAGGACATGCATAAGCACATATGGTGAGTGTTACAGGAGATTTTCTTAACCCAGGCACTCTTTGAGCTGAACAGAACTCGTGAAGGAGCTGTAGGCAAAACATGATGGATCACCTGCACGCTTTCCTTGACACGCTTCCTTCATCACTGCAGGATGCGCTCGAGATCAGCTGCCCTCAAGTCTGCCTTTGGCTGAGAGCCTCTCCCCTGCTGTTGTTTTCTTCCTCTCAGCCTAACAGGACTCCCTCAGCAAGGAAACCGCATCCCTGTGACTGTCTGTTGGGAGAGTTCCCATCCTCTGCTCTCTCCTCCTGTGCAGAGAAGCCTGCTGAAACTGATTTTCCCTCCCAGTGTCAGCCATCCTGCAAGGAATTGAGCAGAACAGAGGGTGAAATTTTGTCTCCAGTAAATATGTAAAAAATAATGTAACAGAGTAGAAGCTATGGGTAGGAAATGATGCTACAGAATTGATGGTTTCTATTAAATACCATTAAGAAGACTCAGATCTGGCTACCTGTGCTGTCTGGAATGGCTCTGAGAGGGACACAGCAGGAGGCACTGATTTCACAGCTCTGAGAGGGGAAAGGACTGATCACAGCCCTTTGCCATCCTCGATACCTACCTAGACTAAGACACAGACCTACAACTGAGTCTTTCCCATCCTCACCCTTTTTACTCCATGAAAATCTTCACAGATGCAGATTTTGGGTTTAACAGCATTCTCTCCAGCTCTTATAAGGACTTTTGTGTAATCCAATGCTGCACATTTCATATTCCACAATCATTTGAAAGTTTATGAAATTCCATTTTGTTTCAATGTCTTCAATATTCCTTCAATTTCCTCATGAAAAGAGGTTGTAGCCAGGTGGGGGGTGGCCTCTGCTCCCAGGGAACAGGGACAGGATGAGAGGGAACGGCCTCAAGCTGCACCAGGGGAAGTTCACGTTGCACATCAGGAGGAATTTCTCCGTGGAAAGGGTGGTCAGGCCTTGGAAGGGGCTGCCCAGGGAGGTGTTGGAGTTCCCATCCCTGAGTTGTCTAGGGAAGGACTGGATGTGGCACTCAGTGCTCTGGGCTGGGGACAAGGTGGGGATCGAGCACAGACTGGATTCAGTGATCTTGGAGGCCTTTTCCAACCTAAATAATTCAATAGCCCTGTCTGCCCAAGCTGTCTCCACTGCTGTCACTCCCCTCGATATCTGTTCATCCCAGGAAATTAAGGCCGGGATATGCTCAGCACAGACCTGAAAATCCTCGAGCGAGCACCATTCTCATTCCTAGTCATTCCAGTGCACCTGAGGAGCCCCTGCCTCCTCTAGAGCACACTAAATCCATCTGCTGGGCTGGCTACATCAGGAAAAGAAGACAAGGGAGCTCTTTAGTAGCTTGTGGATCCCTCTGGGCTGACGGGATCATTCCTTGGCTGCTGGGTGATGTCGGGGCAGCTTTGTGGCATGGGAAGGATGTAAAATGCTTTAATAATGCTCCTGAGGGCCTGGTTCAAGGCAATGACCAGAAAAGTAGGTCAGAAAGGAAATCTTGCTGCTCTAAACAGGACAGTGGCAGCAGTCCATTGCACAGGCACAGGGTTTATGTAAGGCAGTGGCTGGAGCTGCTGCACTTTGAGTTTCACAACCAAGACAAGCCTGGTTCTGAAAATCCCTTGCTGCTCCACAAAAAAGCAGGAACCAGCTTCTGCATGAATGTAGAAGGGCAAACATATCCCCAGCACCACAGTTTTGTGCTGATCTAAACATTTGAATACAGTTAAAGAACATTTCCTTCCCTCATTCACAAAGAACACTCTAAAAGAGAGGCAGTAGCTTTGAAGGCACAACCAAAAATTCAGTCAGTAGTTATTCCTACAGCCTCCTGATCCATTCCCAGTTATTCCAGGGTTTCTACATGCCATGCCATGAGAGTAAAGAGACCTTAAAAGGACGTAATCAGCTCCCTGACCTCTCTGAAAGAGATATAACTCATGGAAAGGGATGTCTCGGCAGTGCTCCCCAGCTCTCACAGGAACCACTATCAGCTGTGTAACCGGAGAAAGTTGTGCTGTTCCCACATTTTCAGCCACCAAAGGCCAATGAGAATGAGAGGCAGAGAGATACAGAAAGCATCAGTTATGTCACAGGAGGTCCCACTCTGGTGACACAACAGGAGCTGGTTGAGACTGAGCCAGATCCCACAACAAAGTAAGGAAAAGTGGCTTAAAGGAACCTGAATTCACCTCCATCACCTTCACCTTTACATCAGAGTGCTGGGAAAGGGGAACTGGGGTCTTCTTCATGCTACATGCTGCTCCTGGATTCCCACTGATGAAATAAACAGATTAGGTTTAGAGACACAGCCTTATTCAGGGAACTAAATAATAAAATGGACATTTCTGGGCAGTATAAATATTCACTCATCAGTGATTCCGCCGCTGGCCCTGCTAACTGGGCTCTTTTTGGAGCCTTGTTTTCAATATGATCCAGTTTCCAGAGCCAGCACCTGAGCTGATCCCCAAGCGCAGCAGCGCACGCTCGGCAGTGGCAGTACCCAGAGGCTAAAATGTATTTTGGCATAACGCGACCTTCAGCACATTGCGAAGTAACCAGTTTGGAAATCATTCTCTCACATTTAACAGCCTGCATGGGAAGGGCTGATCAAACAAAACGAGTCTCCTTCTCTAGTAAACATACCAGGTAAATGTATTCAACTAAAGAAACCCTCCAGTGGATCATGTGCACATTTATTTAGACATGAAGAAAGGGGAATATTTCATCCTGAACGCTTTGGGCTGTGCACAAACTTACCCCGGGCCAGGAACAACAACAACAGCCGAAAAATCAGCCATGGCCTGCAGTCCCTGGAGCAGCCCATTCCCTGCTCCAGAGTTTGCTTAGCAGATTTTCCAACTCTCCTAGGCCTGACCTTTCACTTTTAGCCCTCTGTTGACTGTAAATGACCGGGCAATGACTGTAAGATTTTAATATCTCTCATGTATCACAATGGGCCATTAAAGCTGATGCCTATAAACACGCAGACCATGGGGTTACTGGGGCTGTTGCACAGTCTGGAGTTAACACATTCCCTGCTACGCTATTAAAAGACAACTGCATTGCTTTAAATCTTATTTTGGACCATTTTCATGGCTTGAAAAGTCAGGGTGATGGCCCCACAGAGCATTGAAGGAGATGTGTAAATAGACTTTTAGAAATGTGGTGTCCTGTAAGGGATTAAAATAAACATTTCAGACTCCTCATGCGTGCAAGCATTAGATGGATATCAGAGACAGGAGTAACATGGAAAAAAAGATTTAAAGAACACAGGGAATCAAAGAACTGTGTAGCTGCAATTTAATCAAGATGGTGTCACTTTGGTGTCTGGCAAATGCTGACACTTCTACAGAAAACCAACTTCTGTAATTTCTTTTTATTTTTATTTCTAGGGGTTAAGCATAACCAAAACCTACATCAGATCCCTCGCTCAGGTCCTCTCTAAAGTGAAAAGGGGCTTTCATAGAAACTTTCTCTTTGGTACACTTCGAGAGTCTCTCAGTATTTAAGTGAGATTCTTAGTTATCTTGTGCATAATTTTCAGGTGTTACAAAGTACCTCACAATTGGCATTGTGATCAAACTCTGATGAATATCTATAACTTTGTTTATGTATTTAAATATAGCGTTTAACAGCTTTGTACCCCATTATATTCAGTGTGCAAAAGCTCCAACAACAGAGTTAGGGCAGCATTTTACACCTCTGATACAAGTCCAATCATTATTTATCAAAATAATTTTACACCCTTGAATCTAAGAAAAATTGTTCATAGCAAGCCTTTTCATGCACCAAAAATCTAGGAAGCAGCAACAAAATTACTGTCTAGAGATAGCATTGTAAATTCTGCCATAATATCTGAATTTTAGGAGCTTGCTGGTGCTCCTGATATTCACCAAAGAGCACTGTAATTATGTGCTGAAATGCCTGAAATATCTGATTTGAGGAAAAAAAGAAGTCTCAATAATGTAAAAGCAAAAAGTTTTCTGCTGCCAGCAGCAATGACAGGTGAGAGAAGTGAGCAGCAAGGGTTAGGAAACAACTGATCTCTTTTTAGACAGGGACTGAGATCTCCACCAAAATGTAAAGTCTCAGGAAAAAAGCCATCTAATCAATCAAGTAGCCTTGGTATACTTTCACATAATTTCATCAGAGTATTAAAACATCAGTCATCCCTTTTCAATGGAAAATTTCAGGAGTTTGTGAGTCAGCAATATCAGTGTAGAGGCAGGGGAGCACTAAATAGCCCTGTTTGCCCTGGCACAGTGACTCCTGCTCTCTGAGCTCCAAAATTCCTCTCACACTGATCAGCAGAGTGTCATTTTCTGTCTGAAAGTAACCTGTCTTGTGACAATTGACAGCGTAGTCACTTCATCTCACCACCAAATGTGGCCCTCAGTGACAGCTCCCTCATTACTGCGCCCTTTTGTTCCAGGGATTCCGGAAAGGTCAGGAAAACTGTGTGTCACCTCTGTGAAGGGACAGTTCCTCAGCTGGGTATAGAACAGAAGTAGGTGGTGGGTTTGCATTCACAAAAGATATCTTAATCACTAAAGTCAGTGGACAAATATCCCTATGAATGGGCCAGCAAACTTCTTATGAAAAATAAGGGAGCCTGCGGGAAAGATGGGGAGAGACAACTTACAGGAGCATGGAGTCCCAGGACAAGGGGAAAGGGCTTCAAATTGACAGAGAGGAGGTTTGGATACTGGCAATAAATCCTTCCCTGTGAAGGTGGGCAGGTCCTTGCACAGGGTGCCCAGAGAAGCTGTGGCTGCCCCTGGATCCCTGGAAGTGTCCAAGGCCTGGTTGGACAGGGTTTGCAGTAGCCTGGGATGGTGGAAGGTGCCCCTGCCCACGGCAGGGGGTTGGAATAACCTGATCTTTATTGTGCCTTCCAACCCAGGACATTCCATGATGATTCTGTGGTGATGATTATTTGAATTCGGTTAAGAGCTCTCAAAGGGCTCCTTATATATATCTCAGAACAAATCCAGATTACAGATCAGTAATTACAGGCTCAGTTTCTGCTCCCCTCTCCCTCCACGACACTTCACTTGTGGCACACCACAAAACACTTTTCTGCCTCCCATTCTGTTCAGAATAAACCATAAAAAGCTTCAGATTTCATAAGACTGCAACACAGCTGAAGTGATTTTGAGGTCATGGGGTCCTTGATTGAGCAAGCCCTTCTTGCAAAATGCAGACCACAGAAAGTCAGCAATTTTTAATGCTGAGAGCATTGAACTGTGTCTCTTTTATGAAGAGGTATTTAGGTAAGTCAAGATGGTACACAACAGAAAAAAGCTAAAAAAACTGTATTATCATCATTACCCAGCACAGCCAAAAATCACCTTGGAACCTGCTCTTTTTAGAACAGGTCTGGGTTTCATTCAAGATTGTCTTCAAGATAACATTGAAAACACCTCTATGCTTTTGTTTTTCCACTCAAAAGCTGTGTTACAGAGAAAGAGCTACACAAATACCTTGCATAATAATGTCTTGCTTTTGTAGGTACGGTTGAAATAAAGGTGCACTTTTTAGTGTTTGAGGAAAAGCTGCCAATGAAAAATCAAGGTGAGATTCTGAGACTCCTTTTCCATCCTGTGAGCTGGATCTTGCACAGGGACACAGCCAGGTAAAAACAAACACAGAACAAACAGATTAAACTCAGGCACAGTTTCACGGAAAATTTTTGTTTTCTACAATATCTAAGAGCTTCTGCCATCAGGATTTCCAGGAAGAGGTCATCCTTCTAGGTCACTAAAATCTGGTAACATCTTTAACAGAAAAGGTTTTATAGAACAACTCTTTTTTTGCTGTGCTTTGGGTGGCAACTCTACAGATGGCAGGGGCAGGACAAAGGAGAGAATAATACATTTTTAATTTATGTCAGCATACTCCTAGTCTGGTTTTCCCCCTAAAAAATGTAGCTGGTAGCAGAGAGTAGTGACCCTTCCATTACAGCATCTGAGGGCACCACAGTGATTAATTTTATCCTCCCTATTGCCTTTGAAGTTGAGATAAATGAGTGGTCCAAGGTCACATAAAAGGCTGTGGTTGATCTGGGAACAAAAGTCAGATTTTTGGTGTCTGGACCTCTGCTTTATCTGTGTAATAAACCTCGGTAGTAAGAGGAGACAAGGAAGAAGCTGTTTAGAGGACAGTTGGTCACATTCAGAGAGAGAAAGCCAAGAGAACAGAGAAAGTAATTTCTCCATGTGAGATGTTTTTAAGGCCAGTTGGCGTGCCTTTTATTGAGTTCCCACTGTTCTCTGCTCTGGAAAACAAATAAACAAGGTTAGAAGCAGTTTTAAATTTTAATATTCATTTTTAACATTGTGGTCAGCCCATTCTGTACATAGATGAAGAGATTTTCCTCACAGTTGTTTGTTTTTTCTGCAGAGAAATTACAAAACTGAGTGGGGAAGGGAACACTCCAGAGGAAAAAACCTGCAGGGAGACCTGGATAGGCTGGAAGAGCATTATCCCCACATTCCAGCATCTAAAGGGTGGCTGCAAGGAAGGTGGAGCCTCCCTTTTTACAAGGAGTCCCTTGGAAAAGATGAGCGATAATGTGCACAAGTTACTCCTGGGGAGGTTCCAGTTGGTCACCAGGGGATAATTTTGCACAGTAACAATCAGCCCCTGAAATAACCTTCCCAGGGAAGTGCTGGATTCTCCACCACTGGGCAAATTTAAGATTCAGCAGCACAGGGTGCTGGGCAGTCTTGTCCATACTGTGCTGTTGCTAAGAAAGGTTGGACCAGATGATCCTTGAGATCCCTTCCAACTTGGTATTCTAGGATTCTGTGATTTATTTTAATGCTTTGTTTTCTGCCCTATTTACTGGGATTTCAATCCAAAAACTAATCAGGAGTTAATCAGAAAGAGTTTCTTGGTTTTAGTGTATTTTATATCAGACATCAAATTTTTGATTTCTAGATATTAGAAAAGAAAATTTCTATGCAAGTGGTTCTATACAATACCTATACTTGTATAAGTAGGCATCAATATTAAATAATGATAACAATAATAGTAACAACAACTGTACTTTGGATGTATTAAATAAATTCCATTAAATCATGAAACATTATGTAGGTTATTACTAATTTCATCATATCAAATGCAATCTATTCATTCTGAATCATTAGCAAAATCTGAGACAAGTGGTTGTGAATTTGGAATTATAATTCTTAATTCTGATTTGCATATCTCTATAATTACTATTTGCTCTGAGTTGTACAATTGTATTATGAAGCGAACTGGTTCCCATTTCAAAACCTTTCAGACTTGAAAAAAAATGTTTTATTGTGTTCTCTTTTTTTATTTCTGAAAAAGCTGTGAAATAATACTAAAAGAAAACTCCCTGTCCTAATACAGGAATTTGCATTTTCTCCAATCTCCAGCCAGAAAAATCCACATCAAACAGAAAGTATGAGCACAGCTCAGTTTAATCGTTTACAACACTGAGTAATTGATCTTCTTGATTGCTTTAAATAAATATTGTCACTTTTCCTCTCTCTTCATCCATCTTTTCATCACCAGAAAAAATGAAATGAATTATTGAGCCAGACTGTAATTTATTTATCATGACAGTTCATTGACATTTATTCCTTAAGATCTTCTCAGTATAAACTCTTTTTTTTTTGCTTTTTGATATCTCTTTGTCCTTTCAGGAAATTTAATCTGTTCTATGAGTGAGCCTTATTTCTTTAGCTTTACCAAATGAAAATAATAGTCATATTAAGAGTGGAAGTAAAAACCTATGAGTCAATACGTTGGCCTTCAGAGATTTTATTTTTTAATCCAGATGTCAGCTATGTACACCAGTGTTTCTGCAGATGGTAAGAAAAGGAGGGGGAAAAAAAAAAGCATGGAATAAAACATAAATAATAGCCTAAAATCTGGTTGAGGCAAGCACAGATTAGGCAGTTCATTCGTCATACAGAGATGGCTTTCTTTTTTGTCCTCCCTGACGAAAAAACCAAAATAATTTAGCTATTCAGTGCTCTAAACATCATCAAATACCATTCATTACTACTTCAAGGAAATGGATTTATGAACACAAACATAAATACCCATTTCAGTATAATTTTCAAAAACAAATCAGATCTTCGACTAAGAATTACAGTAAGAAACCTCAATTGTAATAATGTGGAGAAATTCTCAGAGGCAGTAGGTATTGTCTTTTTTAGCTTTACTTCAAAACTTTAAATGGCTCCATTTTTCAACAGTTTAACAACCAACTCCTGTGGAACAGGGTTATAAAATCTTCCTTCCAACTCAAAGCATTTATGATTCTGTGATAGCACCCAAAGCAAAGCACAATTAATTCTAACTCTAAATAATTCTAATTCTAATCTTCTTGCAAATATTCCAAATGTATCCTAATGGAAATCAACTGCCCACAGCAGAGTAGCTGCTTCACAGAGATCAGACTTTGGCTGGCTTTGGATTTGTTTTACTGCAAGTTTCTTGTGTATTTTGGCTTATGTCATCATTTGTTCTCCACATGTCAGATAAGCACAGTAGAATTTCTATCTGGATCAGTCACTTTGGTGATTAGGGTGAGAACTGTTTGGCAAAAACTAAACTACCAGTATGTTATCAGCATTATTCTCAGATCAAATCCAAAACACAGCACTGTGTCAGCTACCAGCAAGAAAAGGAACTCTATTTCAGCTGAAACAAGGACTCAGGATCTGAGAAGGCACTGCAATAATGCCATCTTTTTAACATGGAAACTTTTAATGTATCTAAGTAGTGTGGTGTTTCATTTAGGTGAAATAAGGTATCCTGCAAGATTTTGCATTTTTGAGTTTTGATTGTTACCCTTGCTTTCTTTAGGTTACTGATGTTGAGGCAGCAAATCTGTCAAGTTTCAAAAATAAGACTGAGGCTTGAAAGATCCATTCCGAAGAGACTAGAATAAGTGAATTTTTAAAATTTATTTTTTCCCAATATTGGCAGTAGTGTCTGAACATGAGCCCAGGTGTGCCCAGGTGGGCAAGAAGGCCAAGGGCACCTGGGCTGTGGCAGCAGTGGTGTGGCAGCAGGACCAGGGCAGTGATTGTCCCCTGTGTTGGGCACTGCTGAGGCCACCCCTTAATTCCTGGGATCAGTTATGGCCCCTAATGACAAGAAGGACCTGGAGGGGCTGGAGCGTGTCCAGGGAAGGGAACAGAGCTGGGAAGGGGCTGGAGCTCCAGGAGTGGCTGAGGGGGCTGGGAAAGGGGCTCAGCCTGGAGCAAAGGAGGCTCAGGGGGGACCAGTGTTTCCCCTGTCTTGCCTTCCCCTCTTTTTCCCCTCCAAGCCCTCCATCTCCCCATGCAGACACTGATCCCTTGCTGAAATAATGAACCCTGGTGTTTGTACCTTGATGTGGCTGGAGTAGGACAGGTAATGGGACATCAGCAGATGAGTCGTGCTGGGAAATGTTGATATCTCCCTGCAGCACTCCAAGGACAGCAGCTTTAACTTGTCAGAAGACTGCTAAGCCATCGCAGTGTGGCTGTGAGAGGAGGAGAGAGGCCATGCCAGGACACCTCCAGCTTCTGCCCACTCATCTGCAAAAAAATAGAGAACCCAGCAGATTTTGGTTATGATTCTTCCATATGAGACACTCACAGTAGGCAAGCTGGACCTGCATAGCAGGGGATTCAGGAGCTGAAAATACTCTTTGCTGAAAAAACCCAGGCTTAAAGCAGGGCCAATAGCTCAGGAAATGCCCTCCTGACTGCAGTTTCTATAATTCCTTTATGTCCTCTAATCTGCACGGGGGCAGAGCAAACAGCAGAGCAGCTTCTCCACGAGTGGCAAAAGGAAGAAGGGAAGGCAGAGGAAATGCTGAGGGGTCACTTGATTTCATGGAATGCTTGTGCCAAAGCCATTTGGCTTTTGATTTGGAGCTTTGCACCAACTGTGCACATCAAGCCTATTTTAAATCCATGACATATTTACTGTTGCCCTCAGCCTCTTTCCTATTGTTTTACACTTATTTCTTGTTTTCCTGTCTTTAATTAAGCTGTGAGTTGCTCAGGGCACCACCATGACTACTCCTATTTATACAATGCTTGGCACGTGGATTTTGAGGCATTGCCAAATGTGGGAAGAGAAAAAAAAAAGAAACACAAGACAGCAAACTATTAGGAAGGAAGGTCTGACTTAGAAATCTATTTTTCTAGACTATGTAAACTTTGGTGATTCAGCTCTGGAAAAACAAAAGCAGAGAAAATAGTGGAAAAACAATCAATAGGGAGAAAGATATAACAACACAGACACATGCCCAGGGAGCTGGAAACATAAGCAGGCAGGAACAGCCTCTTTAGAGCCCAGCCTTGGATCAGTAGGGTAGCACAATGCAGGCAGGTGTCTTGCAACAGGAAGCCAAACAATTACTATGCCTTAGAATAAAACAAAAATAAACAGTCCCTATGCCTGCTGCCCTGGATTCTACCAGGGAGCAGGTTTCTGTAGAGCTTAAGGAGCAGTCGCTGCCCTGCAGAGCATTTTAAATCTTCAGGTAGGGTATGGGACCTAGATCACCGAAAGATTTTCACTTCTCAGAAGATACTCACATCTGCAATCAGGACAAAATTGCACAGAGGAGATCAGGATCAAGCCATCTAATTCTCTATGTTTTTTATAGGTTTCCTCCTCAATAGTATCATTCCAGTGTCATCTATCCTCAAGTGCATCTTGCAGCACAAAATCAGGCTTCCATATAATTTTCTATGACAGATTTTATTGAACTGTTTGATTTTCATTGAACTGAGTCAATTCATATAATGGTGAAATGGATGAAAAAAACCCAACAAACCAACCCACCTCTTTTCTAGCTGAGCCTTCACTGCAGACAAGGCTCTAATTGCAAACTTCCCTCAAATACTTTGTTTAAACAAATGCCTTTGGTTCTACTGCAGCCACATCCTCATTGTGGTGTGTAGGTCTGACACAGTCTGTAATCAGCCTCTGCACTGTCAATAATTTTATCTTTTTGCTGGTCTTGCAAGTATAAGTACATGAGGGTACCTGAAAAATCCTGGTTATGTCAGTAACTTCACATGGAAGGCTAAAAGATTAAACAACACCTCATGCTTGGGGAGATAAGAACAAGTAAACAAATAAAATACCCAACAGAATGGGGCTCAAATAGGCCATTGACATCAAAGGATGAGGATGTTCTGCAATATTCCTTTTCCTAACATTAAGACCTTTCAGCTACAGAACATCTTAAAAAACCCCAAAACAAAACACCAAAACCAAACAAACCAAAAAGGAGAAAAAAAGAACACCTCAAAGCTCCCCACGCACAAGCCTCAACACAGGGAGCTGCATGAGAACATTTTACACGTCTTCACTGCTGTGCTTTGTTTTGGAACCTGTTCCTCCCCTTTCTGCAGCGGTGAGCTCATCACCGAGCCTTAGCAACTGCTGCTACCTACCAAGGAACGGCTCGGGGTGATCCAAGCACTCGGCTGGGAGAGTACAGCAGGATGATACGCTCCAGAAAAAGCTTTTTCCTGGAGCAGAAGGGGATAGTGTTATGGCAAACAGATGGAGGGAATCGAATCCAAACACAGTGTGTGACCTATCTCTGATAGAGTTGCCTTGCGTTTCGTTCTGGCAGCGCTGGAGCATCCCTGGTGCCAACAGAATGTTCCTGAGATGAGGATCTTGTCAGCAGGCTCCAGGCTCCAGCCCTCCCCCCACCAGGATTTAATGGGCAACATAGCCCAGCAGTAAATATTGACTGGAGAGAAACTTATACAAAAAATAACATTACAGAAAAGCAAAACAAGAGTATGTTTTTGAGGTCAAGGGAACACATCTTTGCCTTCCAGCTATGTGACAGGCTTGGTTTCACACTGGCCAGACCAAGGCTCTTAAAATCCATGGATAGGAAAGAAAATGAACTCTGAATAGGGCTGTGCTCCATTCTTAATCTCCCTAAATCAAAGTGGGGAAAGAGGGTTTTCTTTCTCTGTTTGACAACAGCATGACAACATCCTAAGTGTAAAATGGAAAGTCCTGGAGCCCCACAGAGATTTCCTAACAGAGGCATGGGTCAGGAAAAGCAGGGACCAAGACTACCAGTACAGTAGCTGTTATCTGAAGGACCCAGTCCCGCACTTACGAAGCCTTTGGATACTTAATATCTGTTCTCTAGAAAAAAATCATCACCACTAAAGGCCTGCTAAAAGCCAGTGATAAAAACTAGGAAAGAAAACAGAAGAAAGAGAAAGAAGGCTACAAAATAGCCAAATCCCCAACTGAAGACATCCTGTGTGGCCTGTCTTCTTTTGTGTGAGTTGGAAAGAGAAACCATCACACAGAAAAATGTCATTGATAATCATAGTGGAGAGCAGAGTAACACAAATCATTCCCAGCACAGACATTGGAAATTTATGGTCCCTGTGTGTGCCAGGAGCTGCTGCCCTTTTCGAGCTGCCATCTCTGCTTCTTTTGGGGGCTTCCCCCAGCCTGTTTCAGCAAAACCAACCCTACCTCTCCTCTCCACTACTGGACTAGCCTGGCTTTCTCCTGCTTGTTCATTCAGGGTATTTCTGAGCCTGTGGAGCAGCACTGGGTTCAGCACAGCGTGGTTTCTGTTTATTTTAGATAACCCTTTGTGACCTCTGCCTGGTGCCTGGCCTTTCAGGACTATGGTGGTGCTTCAAAACTGAAAGGTCTTAGACATTCTCAGAGACTTGGACACTGCGCTCCTCCTAAATCCTGCTTTAGTCACAGTCAAATGCTGCAAGTTTCTCTGTGCTGGGGACTGTTTCTGACTCTTTTTATACTGCCAGAACAATGGGATTCAGACATGGAGCAAGGCCCGTGGGGACTCCTGTAATACAAATAGCACATTAGTAGGACATGCTGCTGGACGTGTGAAAACCAGGGTATGAAATCCCAGCAGCTGCATTCCTCTGCTGTTCTGGCAAACAGAACTCGATGGCAAACACAGAAAATGAATATAGGAGCACCTGAAGCAAAACTGTCTCAGCCCAAGGGACGTGTAGTGGAAACTGCTGGGCAGAGAGTGCCAAGTCCCTGTCCCCTGTGAGTGCTGAGCTGCCTTTCCCACATACCTCCCTCAGGCAACAAAGGAGCTGGATGCCAGGATTTTTGCTGGCTTGGCATTGCACAAAAGGCCTGTGGGGTGGGTACAATGGAATTTAGGCTGGGCATGGAGGCAGCATGGGTCTCCAACAAACAATAGCAACAGCAGGATCAAAACAGCAGGCAGAAAGTGTATGCACAATTACCAGAGCAAAACAGCTGAAGCTGCAAGGACATTACATCCCCTGCCCTGTCTCCAAGCAGGATCCCACTGTTGTTAACCTAACCACTAAGGAATCAGGCATATATCCCACATGATGCAATGAATGTTATACAAAAAGGAAGGTGAAAAGCAGAGGGATTAACCCAAGGCCATAAATTCCAGTCTGTTCCTCCAGGTTAACATGGTGTTAAACAAGGCAGTGTCCAGAAGTCATCACATAACAGGGGCAAAAGCATTAATGCACAGAGGGATCAGGACAGCTGACAGAAACAGACTCTGGTACGGAGGATAGCAGGGAAATGAACTCAATCATATCTGACTTAGAAGTGCCCAAAAGAGAAACACTGGAGAAGAAAAGTCCTCTTATTTGTAAAGAAACCTGACAACTTAATCCTCCCTTTCAGAGGGGAGGAGGAGGAGGAGGGGATAAAAATTGTTTCTGCTCTCTGTCCTTATTAAATAGACCATAAACAGACAGTTGAAAACCAGCTAACTTGTTTTGGGACATTTTCAGGAAGAAAAAAATGTATTGAAAAACGTTCAATTCAAAATATCAACCCTTTCACTTCTCAGTGTTCAAGAGAAAAGCATCTCCAGCTTTAGAGCTTCTGAAAGGCACCTGCTCTGTATGAGGTCTGATGTTTCCCCCACCTTTTTTCATATTGTCATTGAGAAAAGAGGAAGAGATGAGGATCAAAATGAAAACATGGGAAGTAAAAATGGGAGGTGTTGTTTTTGATCACAGCTCTATCAGTGAGTCAGGAACATCTTGGTATGGCCATCAGAATTTAGCACAGCCAGGTAATAACTTGCAGAACTGACTTTATCCTTGGGGATTTAGGCTGTGCTGGTGTTTCACATTGCAACAAGAAGACAAGAAAAGGATGGAGAAGATGTATCACATTTTTATAACTAGCCAAAATATTGTGCTAAAATCCTTTCTCCAGCATGTTTCTTTGTGTCAGGTGTTTGTGCTACAGACAGAAAGAATAGGATTGATGTCATTGATACCTTTCCATACTTGTCATAGATTTTAGAGCCAGATCTCTTTGTTGCCTTCTCAGGATATTTTCTTGTATGTGAGACGTGTGCTCCTGAAGCTAGAAAACAGCTAAAAAACCAACCTGAATAAATGGAGCCTGCTCAACAATTAGTCTTCAAGTACTGCATAGAAGCTTGAATAGGGAATTGAATGGGATTTAATTTTGGGGACGCTTGGAAAATGAAAAGGCCTCCAGTGTATACGAAAAATAAGACATGCAGCTACTTAAAAACATTTCTCACTCCTCACAGTGGAGCAGTACAGGTCTGCCAGCATGGCAGTTCCCAGCTCAACAAATCACAGACACAGAATAGCTCTCAGTCCACTCACAGAAGAAAACTGTCAGGACAGAACATTCTATACATTTCAGAAACAGCTGCATGGTTTGATTTTTGGGTTTAGGTAGCTAGAGGAGATTTCTCAATCTGTTCATGTCACTATTAAGCAAGAATCTTTGGATGGAAATGGAAAGTGAATTTTACAATTTGTTTGCAAATGCCACCTTTATGATTATTACATGTTAATATCTCAATATAACTGTTAATTTATTTCAAGTGCAGAGGCCAGGATCCTTAAGTAAAACAGCCACGACTTCCCACAATTTTACCTCTTTTGCAAAGAGATAAAATATGAATATCCAAAATAATGCAGAAACTCCTGATGTGAGTATCAGCTTCCGGTTACAGAGGAGCAAAACGGAGTCAGGGCATCAGTGTTCACTCCCTTTTGTTTGAACATTTGGCCCTAATGTGGAACCATCTTTCAGCAGGATCTGGTATAAAAGTGAACGTGACAGATTGAGCAGCAGCTCAGTGCAGTGAGATGTGGAGGCATGAGTAACAGTTGCTGATAAAAGCTGATCAGCAACTCCTCAAGGCCTGCCTGGAACTCGCTTCCTAAAATGGCCTGCAAGTCTCATCTTGTCAAATATCTTTTCAAGTTCATTAGTGCCTGATGGCACCAAAAAAAAAAAAAAAAAAAGAAAAAGAAATGGCCAAGAAACCCAGTCAGTATTGTGGTGTTTTTTATTCTGTTTGGTTGGTTTTGACACAGAAAATAAATTTTAAAAAGGTTTTACTAACAGTTTCTGTGATGGTAGTCTTTATGTCAGCAACTAATGCTCCAAAATCTGCTGAAATATTAAAGCCTCTTTTTGATTAAGCATTGGGGTCAGCACTAAACTTCTTCATACAGCCTCTAACACCGAGTGAAAAAAGCTCTTACTCAGATCTGATCTGCCATGTGACTCATCCACTCTTGACATTTTCCCAGCAGCTGAAAGGAAAAGTGAAGCAAAGGCTCATTCTTCGAGAGAGAAGCTGAGCCTGGGCAGGTCGTTCTTTCCAGAGATTTTCGTGCTGCTGTTGTGCTCAGGTTTGTGAGGAGAGGGGGAGAGGAGCTGCTCCTGGTTGCAGAGTAAACAGAGGGGAAGCAGGGCTGGGCCGCTGTGCCTCTCACCGGAGCCAGGCTGATTGCTGACAGCATTAGAGGAGCAGCCCTGGCAGCAGGCAGCTCGGCAGCCTCCAGGCCACCATAAAACAGGAGCTCCTTTTTTCCACAAGAAGAAAAGGGCAGTGTCTCTGCAGCAAGCTCTTTACCACATGGTGCTTTTGGTGGAGAGAGAAAGCTTGATGCTGAACCTCAGCAAGCTGGGAGGGAGAAGGGAAACCTGCTCTTTTCCACTGCTCCTCTACGGCCTTCTGATTTGTAGGGAAGAAAACACAGGCAATGCAAGCACATCACATTCTTGCAGCTGCTATGGAGCTCCTTTTTTAAGTTCTTTGTTACCACTTTTCTGGCACCAAACCTCTGTAAAGGCCCCACAGCATTACAATCCTACATTTTCCATCTCCAGGGCTTCAGCTATTTAATACTGGTACCCTCAAGGGTGGGTGGGCTCTGGTCTCCACCTGTAACACCCTGGCAACCCCAGCCTCCACCACAGCCTCCAGACCATCCTTCATTAACAATCTGCTAATGATAACACGAACTGTGCTTTACCTACAGGACAGGGAGCAGGAGAAGATGGGATAGTCTTTCTAAAGAGAAATGAACTTACTGAAGACATGCAGATACAGCAAGATGTCTAAACAGAATGACCTGTTATCATGTACTGCCATGATAGAAAAATGACAACCTGTATTGACACAAGTTGGATTTTTGTGACAACGAGGTTCACAACTGGGGTCACAACTAATATAGCAGCTCAATTTTTTAATATATATACAATTCCAATGTAACTGGTAGATTTTTAACTAAAAAAGTGACACAGGATGTGTGTTAATCAAGAACTAGGCATTTCAGAATCCTTCTCTTCTATTTTCAAACTTCTAACAGGCTCTGATTCTAGCAGAAGTGTTACTGTGATTCTCCATCATATTTTGCTGACATAACTGGAAATAGTGATACTGTAGCAGCAAACCACCTGAGCATTAAGTGTCTGCCAATGAATTCTGCCTCCCCACACTCCTATCTTGCAAACTCTGCATGTGAAATCATTAATGTTTTTTCACTGACTTCATAAAACTACTTTTTTCTTTTTTTTTTTTTACCTATGTGCTGACTTAATCAGCTTTAACATGCAGTCTGGGAGCTGCACTGCTTGAAGTAAAGGTTTAGATTAATGCCTTAAGGAAGGAGAAGATTTGTACCTCAGTAAACAATCCCACCTCAGAAAGCCAAGTGACCATGAAAGACCAGACTGAGATCTGCCTCCATATGTTGTGTTTCCCCCTCTCATGATGTAACAGAGCTGATGTCAGAGAAGTCAGCTATGATCACTATTTCTAGGGCCTTTACATCAGGAGTTGATGAGATCTGCTGGAACCTTGGTCCCTGGCTGCCCTCCGAGTTTTGAAATGGAGTTTGCAAAAGACTAATCTGGAAGAAATATTTTGAAATTCAGATTTTCCTTCATACTCTTCAAAGAACCGTGTTCAGTAATTTTGCAGTGGAGCCAGACAGGGTTTCAAGTTGGAGCGGCCAAAGCAGAGACATGTGGAGAATGTTTTCATCAGCATTTTGTACAGGTTTTGTTAGATGTTATCTCCCTCATGCTGGTTGATTACTGGCTCTAACCCCTCCCACACATCCCTCAATTTCTTCATTCCCCCTCACCCCAGGAAAGACCAAAATAAAATTGCTATTGTTGTGCCCCCATGTCATATTTCTTCTCCTTGCTTTTTGTCCCATCTCTTTAAAACCACAATCTATTCAAGACAGAGGCTGTCTGGTTTTCTGTGTTTGTAAATTATGTGACAGATGATACCCAAACTGAAGATGGGCCCTCAGGCACGAGCACATGAACTTTGGCACTTCTTGATGAAGAGATTAATGCATCTCTCTCACATTTCTGCCAGAGGTCACTGTCATCCTGGAGCAAAGGGAGATATAAACTTGCTCTTCAGCCATCTCTCACTTCACAGCTCAGGGTAATAACAGGAACAGCTTCCAGCTGTCTGTACAAGTTCCTGTGCCAGGTTGAGAATTGCAACAACCAAGGAAAAACAATCAAAATGTTCATCCATATCTTCCAAACTAATTTCCTCACCTGCAGACCTCCATTTTTAGAATAAAAATGTTATTTCTTGTGCTGGCATATGCAACAGAAGGATTTACACAGAATGGATTGTACAGTTCCTTAGTAAACCCTTTTTTACCCTTCTCCATCAGTTTGAAAGGAGGTGCTGTAGGAACCATAGAAATTTCTGTACAGCAACAAAAGAGCTTTTGTTGTGTCCCTGGTTCTACTGTCTCAAAGAGCAGAACAATTTAGTAATTAACAAATATTTAGAGGGATTTGTTCAGTGGCCTGAAGCACAATTAGGCAAACTCAACTCCTGTTGAGTTGGAGAACTGGATTTCTAATTGCCTCTATGATATGAACACCTCTCACTCTACAATATAACAAGCACAACTTGTGCTGGATAAATAGGTAATAACACCATTACTTAGGGTTTAACAGTTAAATATTTCACAGCAGATCAGAAATACAACTTAGGACACTCTTGGATTCCCTTCCCTGGCTGCCACAGCCCCTGTGCCCAGGGGAGAGGAGTTTGGGCCACCAAAGGCTCCTGGTTTTTACTCACAAAGCCCATTGTGAAAAAAAGGAAGTGGGAAACAGAAAAAAAGATCTTTTGGGATCCAAACAGCCCATAAAGATAACATCATCATTTCTTGTTTCCTTCTCTCCCAAAGACATGTTGGCCAGACAGAGCTGCACTGCCCACAGATGAGGTAAAAGGAAATTAGCAGGGAAGTCCAGCGCAGCAATTAGCAAAGAAAAAGGGTGAGGGGCAAAAAACCTGATCTTCAAACCCTTTCCTTTCTACAGCACTGATTTCTAACCTTTCTCCCAGGTTTACCAAGAGTTATCCTCCCTTCCTGACCTCACCCTTACCTCAGCAGCCTCTAGCCAGCTCAGAGGGTGACTCAAACCCAAACCATGTATTTGTGTCCTGCTGGGGCACTTGTATCCAGCAGCAGTGTTTGCTGTGGGCACTGCCCAATCCACCTCCCAATTCAAGCCTGCACAAAGCACCAGGGCTGCAGCTTCCCCAGTGCTCCTGAAGCCACAGGGGTTTATGATTCACTGGGTATCAGTGGTGAGGCTCAGCCTCTGGCCTACAAGCGGGACAGCCCTGGATTTTACTCTCAAAAAGGACAAATTCATTCTTAAACACTTCACTTCTCTTTTTGTTATAGTTTCAACTTTATAAGTTGTTCCCTCTGTAGATATGTAAGGACATGGATCAGTGCACGTGGTTCCAAGGTTATGTAAGAACACGTCTGTTACCACTGAAAATACGGAAAGGGAGATTTATCTCTTCCATACTCTTAATTTGTTCTGGGAAAGAGGATTCATTTAATCAACCCAGAACTTTCTGCTTGACTAACCTTTCTCTCTCATTGTTTCCCAATCCACATTCTTCTGAAAGGAGAAAGGGCCCTAAGCAATGACATGTTTGAAGTTTACCTGGCAAGGAAGGAGCTCTTGGACTGAAACTTGTGTCCACAGATAAGGTGGGAAATGAACACTTTCATGTATTACGAAATTTGCAATTTTTACTACAGGACAGCCGGACTGTGTTATTTCAAATATTGGCTGAACACTATTTACTGATTACTCTCAGATACAGCAAAAAATGATGTCATGGTTTGGAGTTGCTTTCTGTTTGCTTTACAGCAGTGAAACCTTCTTCAACAAAAGAGTGTAGAATAGTTTCCTTTTTCTGCTGTAAAATAAAAAGGCTTGAAAAACAGGTTATGAAGAGCTCTAAAAACAAAGGCAGACTTAAAAAAAAAAGACTGTTTACTTTGTGTAAAACAAACTACTTTTGGTTACTTCACCCAATCCTTAAATCATGTATGAAGCGCTCATTATATGAGTGAAATAATGGATTTATATCCCCTTGGAGAAACTCACAGCTGAATTCCAGCAGTAGGAGATATATTTTGGTCTGATGTACATTTAAGAAAGAGAAATATGGCACTGTTTATCATTTACAACTAGAATAAAGTACATCAAACATTTTAAGAGTGAATACTTATAAAGAAAAGATGTTCAACAGATCTGAAGTTCTCTAAAATCTTTACATTTCTTTGTAAAAGCCTACATAACAATGCCACCTCTTCTTTAAGGGTCTAGGTTATCTTCCATTTATGGCTTCATCCTATCTCAGCAGACCCTTCCTGTCTCACTTTTCGGCTCAGGATGCTCCACTCCCTTTTGTATGAGCAGTAGGAAGTTCACAGCTCCAACAGGAAGGCCGCACCTTCCCAAGACGAATCAGATGTTATTGTATGACTCACTTTTCAGGGACAACCTTGATAATATGACAATTAATTAATTAATTTTTTAAAAGTATATTAAAAAATCCAAATCAAGAAAGAAGCCCCACAGGAGTTTTATGAGTTTTGGCTACTCCTTTTTTCCTTCCCTTGAATTTTACATACATGTGCCACATTTTCTCCTTCCTTTAATGCACGAGAAGCTTCCATTTCTCACTGTTTATTAAAGAATAAAAAATAATTTGGTCTGTTTTCTCAGTACTTGCATGCAGCAAGTAATTGAAGGCAATTTCAGGCTTTTATGCACTTAATAGTCTGTACAGCTTGAGACCTGTAGATCTAAATTAATACACAAATAATGTGAACTATAATGGTGTTCAGATTTGGAGAGTTCTGTGTTAAAATCTCGTGCCATTTCCATGAGCTGAGACTAGAAAAATTTACTCTATTATTCACCTTCTGTTAAAGAATTCACCTAGCAACACAAATTAACATGATGCAATTATTGGAAATAAAATGGAAACTCCATAAGAGTCTCATGTAATTTGGGAGCCTAAGTCCTGTTACGGTTGCGGGTGTCCAGACATTCAATTTCTAGACATTCTAGAAAATGATGCAGGGTTTGAGTCTAAATTGTTGCAGCAAAAGCAGGAAACATTTGACAGCTCTTTGTAGCTTTCACTGTGATACCTGAGATGAGCAAAGATCCTCAGGGATCAAATCCTGAGCAAAACTATGTGTGAGGAAAAAAACCACTAAAAAATTTTGAAAAGTCTGGAAGCCTGACCATAATTTCAGAGTTTTAATGGTCGAAGTGGATTATGGCTAAGATCAACCCATGTCTGCTGCAGCAAAAATTCCCTGGTGTTAAACACGTACTTTGAGATTGTACATTGTACTCAGGTACATCAAGGAAACATTTAATTGGGAAAGAAGTCAAAGAGGGCCACTGGTTATCTCAAGGATCTTTCCCTGGCAGGAGTGAGGTTCATCCCAATCCCCCATGCACCACAACAGACTCATGCCAGCTTTTGGATGGCTCAGCTGTGCTTCCACTTGCCTTGGCTCGTCCTCTCAGTGTCCTGCCAGAGACTTCTGGCACTTCTATTTACCCTGCCAGGGAAATTCCAGCTCCAGCTGTTGAAGTAGGTGGCTGTGTCCCAAAAAAGCAGAAGCTCAGGATTATTGGTCTCACTTGAAATAGGGGTGAGCTGTCCCAGGTGATGCAGATGTCTGGCAATGCAGAGGGGCTCTTTTCCATATTTTCTCTGATGGTGAGGAGGACTCTGGCTGCAGTGAAGTGGGGTTACAGCTCAGGGAAGGGCATGGCCTACTGCCCTGGGCCACTTTGATAAAAAACCACTTTTCCTGTTCCAGCCTCAGATCTGGACATTAGTTTGGTATTTCCTGTTTCAGCAGCCAGGACAGTGGCAAGGGAGACACGCGGGGAGTTTTTGGCAGGAATCACCTGCCTCTTTTCCTCTTCAGTAGCCACTGAGGCGGTAGGGAATGGGCAGGACAGATGTGCAGGAGAAGAAGGCAAGTCCCCCTCCACCCCCAAAAAAATTGTTCAGCCAAGTCACAAATCTGTTAGTTTTCATTACTCAACACCACAGCTTCCCTATAAACACTTGTGAGGGATGAGTGAACGGAGCAAGACACCTTCCCTTCCCACATTTGCCTCAGATGGGAGAGGAACATGGGAAAATGTGGAAAGAGGCAAGATGTGCCATGGCCATGAGGAGTGGGGTGGTCAGAGACAGGCATTTTCATCAGAGGGCAAAGAGAAAATATTTTTGGTGCTGTCCTGTGCAGAGCCAGGAACTGGACTCCTTGTGGATCCCTTCCACTTTGTGAGATTCTGTGATTCTAAAACGGAGTAGCTTGGTATTCTCTGTGGTGCCTCATGAGGAATGAGTTCTACTTGCTACATTCAGTCTCAAAAAGCTGTTCTGATTTCATTGTGATGTGTGTGACGCATATGAAATTTAAATCTTAAACATTCTCTCAAAACATTTTTACGGAATCCTAAACTTGAGATTTCATCAGTTTTACCTCTCCTGGACCATTAGTTCACCTGTGCCCTGAAATGATGAGATGAACTCTGCTCTCAGGGTGTGCAATGACACAAATTCATGGCATTTAATTTACTTTTCAGTTGTCCATTCCCATTTGCTCACAGGCTGTACACTTGCCTGTCTTGAGCATGCACAGCCACTGCCATGTAACCTCAGTAAGCATCCTGTTATCCTATACAGATCACACTGGGGCTGGAAGGAGGAATTCTCCATGAGGAAACCTAATCCTGTGACATTTTCAGTGTGACAAGAACCAGGACAGGCTGTAATTCTAACCAGACACTGTGTTATTGAAAGATACATGGTCCAATTTCTTGTCTGAAATGCAGATTTTAATAGGGAGCAGAGCTTTGGGGTGCTAATCCAAGCCAAATTAAACTTTGTGTACTTTGAGGCTTAACTATCATTACCATATTGTGTAACTCTTTCATTACTTCTTGTTTGTCATGTAATGGCTCCTTCATGGGTTTTTTATGAAAACCAATGCAAATGTTAGAAAAAAGAAGCAACTCTGTATGTTAGACATCAGTAACACTGGAACACATTTAAATGAAATAGTTCATTATTCTTTTTGGTTCATTCAGGAAAAAAAGAATCTTCTGTCTGAAATTTATGAAAGGAGAGGAAAGCATAGGGGGAGTTAAAGGGGGCCATAGAAGAAAGAGCATGGTACTGGTGTCTGAAGTAAGGTCAGCTGGCTTTCAGTCTTAATTTGCAGTGGTCTTTGGCAACTTTGGAGACACTTCTGCTAAAAAGAAAAATTTACATTTTTAAGATAGAAGTCATGGTCAATAGAGAACCAAAAATTTTGCTGTAGGCATGATTGACCAATCTGTGTTCTCTGCATTGGGCCAGAGACCCTTAAATTACAGGGAAAAAAAAGCGGAAATCTATGCCAGTCTGCCTGAAAAGTTGCCACTGAGCTGCATATATTCTGCAGAGCAAAGTCTCAGCAATGCTGTTTCCTAACTATCTCCATCTGGATCACTGAGTTCTGAACTACATAACAAAGCTCTTCCCATTTGGATCCTGATTTTGACCAGAGCATTATATATCCCAGAACCTCTGGGCCAAGGGAATTTGCGTCATTAAAATGTCCCAGGAATTGTGTTACTGAAGGTGTAAATCATAGGTTGCTGTTTACCACAAAATGCTATGGGTTTGCTGGCCAGGACCAAACCAAAATGAGGAATTACAACTGCTTTTTTACATTCTGCATCCTGAACTGACATGTATAGCAGCGTTGTTTGTGGTGCAGAGTTCCCTTCTGGGAATATCTGAAAAAGTTAGAGTCCTTTCAAGATGATCTCACTGCCTGAAACTCTTTGCATCCACGAAACACAAAAGGCCAGAAGAAAACATGTTTGAGTGCTCCAAGTTGTTTATTTCACTAAGAGTCCCACAGCTCTGACAGGACCTTGACTGCCTCCAGGTTTTGGCTTCCTGAGCTGAGGGTCAATTTGGAAGCAGCCCTTCCCTGTGGGTCTGGGTGGTGCTGGTGACTCTCTGTAGGAATGAGACCTGAAGTCATGAGATACAATGAGGGACACAGTGAAAGGACTGCTGTGGGATCTGCCATGAGACATGAGGTCATGGTGACACGCTGAGGGGTGAGACATTATCAAGGGGAGGCTGGATGACCCTAATTGCTGCCTCAGCCACGTAGAAGTGGGAGAGATGTTAAAGCCTCATGTTTCTGTTACATCCCTGCACAAGTCCCACAGCCTCTGTAATCTCTCCCTTTGTAACTCTGACATCCCTCACTTATATATAAAATGGCTGCCCACATCATGACATCAGTATCAGCGTATTTGACTCCAGTCTCACTTCCACTTCCCTCAAAAGTACAAATTGGCATTTGAAATCCTCAGTGGTAGAGGATGATAACTAGACCATCTTGCAGATGACTTGAGAGGCTTGGTCCTCTCTCCTCCACAAAGCAGGAACACCTCTTTGGTAGGATTTGTGCCTCCAACCCTGTTGGAGTACCCAGGAACACTGGCACACAGTGCTACACACAGATTTTGTAGTTCTAGTCCAGTTATCAGTGGAAATCTAACAGAATCTAAACCCTGTTGCTTCAATAAATGTAAAATAAATAGATCTAAATAAATCTGAACCTATTGCACTGTTGGTGAATCTGCTGATAAAAGTTACTGAATTCAACCAGACTTACGGGGTTAGGTTGGTAAAACACAGTGTTGGTAAAACTGTGATCATGGATGAGATCTAAATTAGGGCGTAACCCACACTACTGGTGTTTCTGGGACCTTATTGCACGTGACCCATAACCAAGTTGGTTATTTTGAGATATTCAGCCCAGATACACTCAGCCCTTTGATTTCTGAGGTGGGAAGCAAGGGGATTTATCTTTGCCAAATTTATGTACTCTTAATGCAGCAGTGTCTCAGTACCCGACCTTGTCCTTGCCCCAAAGGCTTCCTGGTCAAGCCTGGAGTCTGTGACCAGCTCTTGTGACTGTTCTGGGCCTGTTCCAGCCTGGTGTCTCTCCAGCTCTCAGTCCATGACAACCCCCTTTATCTGGGCATTCAGCAGATAAACTAAAAGGCACTGAAATAAAAGTGTTGATTTAGTCCCTCCTCTGAACAGTGCCATCTCATCCCGAGCAGCATTCAGGAAATGGATTGCAAAGCTCAGATGAGAACCCCTGTCAGCCATGGTGGAGGTGCAAGCCCACAGGGATGACTCGTATTTTCCAGCAGAATCCAAGCACAATGGTGGAATGTGGAAGGGTTTATAAGGAGTACCAGGCTGGCGCTGCTGGAAGCTCCACTCTTCAGTTTTTCCACAGAGTCGGTACAGCACGGCCGGCGGCAATAAAGCGCCGTTCTCACTACCCGCCCTGCTGAAAAGTGTGCTTTAAGCCACTACTACACAGGGTGGAAAGTTTAGCTCTGTCTCAGTGCCCATTCTATGTTTGGCCCTTGGGCTGAGAGTGCCAGGAGCGGGTTGTGTGAGGTTACTTTATGTGAAATATATACCGTTTGGTGTTCCCATCTCGCTGCCCAGGCCTGTCACATAGGCCTGTGCGCCCCCCAGCCCCTCAAACATACACACAGCAGCCAGCACTGCCTTGCAATCACTACCAGCTTGGTCCAGATTTGGATAAATGCCTTGAACTCCATCCACTACAAATTCCTGAGTCACCCTCTTCTGCAATAAAAAAAATTTCCAAGCCGGAGGTCCAGTTCTTCTTTGCCCATATATTTTAGACATGGACCTATGGATGCAAAATTAAGCAAATAGAATGTTTTATGTGTCACCATGTTCTTTTAAGCTATGCACACTTGTGCTGGTTCCAGCTGGGGTAATTAATTTTCTTCCCAGTGGCTGGTGTGGGGCTGAGTTTTGGGGTTGTGTTGAGCACTGGGTTGATAATACAGAGATGTTTTTGTTATTGCTGAGCAGGGCTCACACAGAGCCAAGGCCTTTCCTGCTTTTCGTGCTCCTGGGGAGGAGATCGGGGGTGCAGGGGGACACAGCCAGGACAGGTGACCCCAACTGACCAAAGGGATATCCCAGACCCTGTGACATCCTGCTCAGGATATAAAGTAGGGGGAAGAAGGAGGAAGAGGGAACATTTGGAGTGATGGGGTTTGTCTTCCCAAGTCACCATTACATGTGATGGGGATCCCTGCTCTCCTGGGGATGCTGAGCACCTGCCCATGGGAAAAAGTGAATTAATTCCTTATTTTGCTTTGCTTGTGTGCATGGTCTTTGCTTTCCCTATTAAACTGTCTTTATCTCAATCTGAACCCACAAGTTTTCCAGCTTTTACCCTTCCAATTCTCTCCCTCATCCCACTGATGGGGGAGTGAGTGAGGGGCTGTGTGTGGCTGGGCTGCTGGCTAGGATGAAACCATGACAACACTACGTAATGAATTTCCTTTTGGCTCCTAAAGGTGTCAAGAAATTTCACACTGAATTTATCTGCTCATCTAACATACATCTGAACTCACATTTATAGCTCAATTTCTCTTCATGAAGATAAAAACCATCCTAAAAGGTCTAATTTTTTAAACTAAATTAATTTTCCTATTTTTAGGTCATAGAACCTTATGCACAATAATTTCCAAGAAACACAATAGCTTTGTTATTGTCAAGTAAGAGACCATAAGACAGATATAACACTACCAGAAATAACAAAACTTCCTGTTTAAATAAGCTATAATAGATGTATAAATAATCCCAAAGTATGATTTTATATTTACATCATATGCTGGCATTTATTATAATACTTTTTAAAGGCTACAACCCTTTTTCTATCTATTCATTTTCTGTTTGGCACCTAAATCAAAAAATCCACAGATGACACACAAAATGACCTCTCTTCTCGCTGGTTTCAGACAAGGACTTTAGGACAGTGATACCTGATGTATACTTAATTTTTATGAAACCACCTCTTTTAATTTTCTTGCTGTTTGAGAATCTAAGACGTGTGTGCTCAGAAGAACACTGACATTAATAAAAAGGTCAAATAAAAGTGCTTATAATGAGCCAACAAAGCTGGGATCTGAGCCAGACATTTATGGACTAGCTTTGGCATAAAAGGAGACTTTCCACTCTTCTGAAAGCCAGATGGACTTGGTTGCTCTCCTCACCACTGCAATCAGAATTCTTTGATGATTCTGAAGCTAGCAAATTACTTTTTAACCAATTATTCAGTTCCTCCCTTACAGCTCCACCAGGAATTGGAGCACTGCGCTCTTCTGCCCCAGGCTTTATCTCACATTTGCACAGACAACACTCTCAGCTACCTCTGGAAGAGGAATAAAGGAAAGGATAATTCCATTACAAGGCCTCCAGCCTCTGAACAGAAGCAGATGAGAAAATTACCAGCAACCCTCCTTGGTTTGTCAGTCTGAAAGAGTTTGCTGGGGCAAGTGAATTCCAGGAGAGAATGAGACCAAATGCTGAGTAGACGGTGGAATTGGCACATTGACCTCAATATTAATGGAAATACTGCTGCATTAATTCTTCCTCTGTGGTTTAGACGTTTTCTTGGACAAACTCTGGCATTAATCTCGCTACGTATTTTTTCCTTCCTAGCTGGTGTATTTTAGTGGAATACTACTACAGAGTAAGGTATTACTCAGACTAAGCCACTGCTTTGGATCTGTTTGGGAGGAGCTAAACCTGGACTGAGCAATGACAGGAGAGGGGAGACAAATCAGAAACGTGGCATCCAGAAGAGGATAAAGAATGGAACTTCCCCTCCCTGTGCCAAGATTCGGGAGCATTCTAATGAGGTGGTTCCCTCCCCACTGACACTTCTGATAATAAAACCTTAACGGATCCTTCTCAGTCCTCTTATCCCCCCATAAATTCACACTCCTGTTGCTGTTGGAACACATTCCCTTTCCCTGAGAGATTTTCCAGGAGAAAAAACTGCTGTCCATAACTCAGGTTTTAAAGGACCAAACTACTGTATGCAGAAAATAGCTGGGGCTCTGTCAATCCCATCTTCCCTGGCTCTCCAGAGCCCAGCTGGCAACCAGAGTGGAAGGAGGTGTCCGAGGCGTTTGCTGCCTTTGGGACAAAAACTGGGATTCTAAGAATGTGGTATTTTTTTGGGGTTTCTGTCTTTCTGACAGACAAGAAAACAGTATTTTTTTTCACGCTTGAGGTCTTCTGGCCATAGAAATTTGGACACTGGAGATAAAGGTAACATCTAAATATAATGTGAAAAAAAGTACCTGTTTTACTTGCATAAGATACAAAAAGTATAGTGGCAAAAATGCCCATTCCTTGTGGGTTTTTTTCTCTAATGCTGTGGATTAGAGACTTTTTCAATGTATATATATATATATATATATATATATATAAAATAACAACAAGAATTTTTAAAATCCAGGTATAAGTTTATATGAGTGCAAAACTGAAGATACCATGTTACATTCAGAAGAGCCATATGGTGTGGTAAATACATAAGGCAACCAATCTGCTTTAGAGATTATTTTAAATGAACTTTCATTATCTTAGGGTATTAAACCTAACTGAAGGTGGAAAAACTGTTTAACATAAGTATTTCTTGAAAAAAATTATCTTTTTCCAAAAATGAAATATTATCACTATCCTAATAATACTACTCAGACTTACTGAAATTGCCAGCACAGATATTTCCATCAGTTTCAATCCCATTTCTTGCAGCCTTATCCAGTACTACTGAATAGAGGCAATTTTCATTTTATTTTGTAGAAATTAGAGATAGTCTTGGAAAAGACTTTGGGAAGTTTTAGGATAAAGAGGAACACACTTTCTCTAGAGTTTGGATTTGAATCACCCAGGGAGGAGGATGAGAATTTCCCTGTGAGCTCAGAAGACTTTGTAGTCTGGAAACCAACACTTGACAGCCTACTGAGGTTGGTATTTTCCCAACATGCCCAAGTTTGCAGGTGATAGATCTCCCAGTCTGCACCTCCAAAGCTCTTGCTTCAACTGGAATTTTGGAATTTCTAGGTTCTGGTGTCTGTGTCAAACAGATGAAGAGCTGGAAGCCACCAAGTCAAAACTGTGTTATCCCAAAGAAGATGATTCCATTTCAGAAAGATTTGAATACTCCAGATTTACCTGTTGGGCAGATTACACTCAACAAATGTTCTGAGAGACAGCAAAATCCATTTTGGCAGCATACCAGATTTTCCAAAGAGCAGAAATGCTCACAAGTCCAACAAAAACAGACCCATATCTGTCAATCCTTTAACTGCCAGTAATCAGCTGGAATGCTGGTCAAGGGAAAACCCCTCAAAATCTACGTCAGAAAGTAGATTCCAAGGGAAGAAGCAGATCCAAAACTCAATCTGTCTAATGCTTTTGAAAAGCCCATGGATGTAACTTTTCAGTCCTGGATGTATTTAGGTCTGGAATGACAGTTTAAGAGATTAAATCCCTATTTTAAAAAATAAAAATTAAATATCAGTAAACTCTTGTTTTGCAAATCCACAGAACAGATCTTCCTTGGGATTCATTTTGAACTTGAAGTGATATTTAGGGTATGAAGCCTTAAAACTGTCTGAACCAAGGACAGTGCCTTTTCATTACATGTGATAAAGAGCCTAAACTTGGTTTAATGGTTAGTGAGCCTTTACAAAGGACCTACAACGCCCAGAAAGGCAAAATGGAAATGCTGACCTAACAGTGTTTGACTATAACTGCTTATTTTTTTGACAGTTTGGCATCCTTATAAAAATCAGTTTTGTTATATTTTCTTTACGAACTCACACAAGTTTTTTAAATGTCAGCCTGCAATTTTCTCCTTGCCAGTTATTCTCCTTGTGTACAGGAATACAGGTTTTTTTTTATTTTAACTTTTTCCTGGAAATAATTTTGGGTTTTTTACTGAATAAAATAACATGATTTAAACAATAACACTATGTCTATGTTTAACGCTCATGGGCATGGATTTGAAGCTTAGATAAGCTAGATACAAACTGGTGGAAGCACATTTACTGCTGTGAGTTCTTTTCTGCAAAAAACAAACAAACAAGCAAAACCAACCAAAAATCCAATTCCCTATTAAAATAAAACAAAAGTTGTTTCAAATTCTCTACATTCTGTGAGACTCCAAAGAGGAGAGAGGTGAAGTTGTTAGAGACTGAAATACTGAGATATATATATATATAGATATATATATATACATATACATGTCTATTTATAAAAAACAACCATTCAGTGTTGTTTCACTCTAATCTGCCCCAAGGGATCTATATTAACAAGAACCTGGGTCATCCTTGCCTTCCTCCTAAAAATCCATGTATTTATGATCAGTCCTGAAATGTTAATCCTTTGGATGAAGATTCCCTTTGAGCTGTGACTGCCAACACATGAAAGTGCTGAAGGTGAAGCTATCATTTGAAAATAAATTAGAAGGAAAGTTGGAAAAGATGTTTTCTGTTACAAAACTTCCAGTGGTTTGTTTGTTGTTTGCTTGTTGGTAGTTTTCTTCCCCTTAAAATAGAAAGTATTTTTGCTATGATTTGGTCCTTATTTAGCAAACATTTTTGCTTAAAGCCATGTTGTGTTTTGACCTTGTTCTGCTGGGTCATTCATTGCCTGTGTGGGAGATTTGAATGTAGAAGTCAAGTTCAAGAGCTGGGAAATACAAAATGTGTCCTCTCTTTTTCCAAATAACTGGTGTTCTTTGGAACATGTTGGTCCAGGAGTTTTATCTTTCAACACTTTAATTTAAAAATCAGTGCAATATCATCCTCAAAACTACCAGAAATTAGCGATCAAGGAGAAGCAAGCTAAGTGAGCTCACCAGACTAACAAAAAAAATTTTTGTGGGGAATCATTGTGTTCTGTAAAAGTCACCAGGATATAACAACTTGTAATATGTAATGATTAAATTGATAAGTACCAAACAGATCAACTCAGTTCAGTGAAGACACACAGTATTATCAAAGGCATAAAATGAAAGTAAAAAGAAATCTTTGCAAAGTTTGCTTTTGCCAAATAAAATGTAATTGACTTTCATTTGACATCAAAGGCATAAATCATAATTTAAAATAATCACACTGCCTTTTGAAGTCCTTATTAAAATCAGGCATTGTCCCAATGTGCATATCCTACTTCCGTAAGGAAATATTTTATTTTTGCTTGTAGCTATAAAAAGAATTCTTTCTGCTTTTTAGATAAAATTCCTCTTCTTAAAGTTGACAGGTTAAAGGAGCTGGACATCAAAAGAAAATAGAAATGTTTTATTTCTGATTTATTCCAGTCAGTTTCCTTATTTGAAGCTTTCCTGGGCTTTGAATGTCATTGGGTTGAGGGAGGTCAACCAGAAGCCAAAGAAAAATCAGCAAATTGAGCAAATGTATTAAAGAGATAAATATAAAATTATACAATAAGTAGAAAGAAAAATGGAGCTCATAAAAGAAGGTCATAAATTCAAAGTTTGAGAGAATCAAGAGGGAGAAAAGGAGAGATTAGTAAAAGGGGAAACATGCAAAAGGTCTTCCCAAAATCTTTTACAGAAACTGTCTTGACGTCTCCTTCAAAAACCTGCTTTTGTGGCTGGCAGTTCCCTGCTTTTTCTGGCTTCCTGTGCTTCCAGAAATCTGGGAAGAGACAGAGCATTGTTTGCCTGAACCTGCAATGGATGCCTGAGCTCAGCAAGGTGAGCGGGAGCTTGGAGTGTGAGGCAGCAACTCCCAAATCCTTCAGGATTCCTACTCCCACAAATCCCAAACAAACCATGAGTTTGGCAAAAGGAATGTGAACAAAATAATTTGGAGGCAGGTATTTCTTCCAGAATACGTAGAGCAAAGAAATCTCTCACCCAAGGGAAACCCTTACTGGGCAGGAGGAGAACTCCAAGTGCTCCACATCCGCATGGGATCTTCTGTGGAATGAGTCACAGAACCCAGCACTCATTACAGAGTTTTGAAGGGACATCTGATGTGACAACTGAAAGCTGCATCTGGGGATGCTCCTCCTATCAGGCAGGCCAAAAACAGAGGTAAAACAACTCTCTGCTGACGTCAATGGGAGTCCTGCCACTGGCTGAGGCCAGGACCAGGAGCTCACTCCAGGCTTTTTTCTCTCAGGTGATTTATCGTAATTGCTTTTATCTGGCAGTTTCATAGTGGAGAACCCACTCTGTCTTTTTTCTATATGGCACTAGAATATCTTCCGGTTGTTCAGACACGGTTTCTGCCAGTTGGAACATACGTCACACCAAGACATTAAACACAGAGTTGGGTGTTGAAATCACACCACTGTGCACTCTTTAATGTGTGTTATTTACCCTCCTAATTGTGGTTGCTGCTGTTTGCATGAGAGAGTGTCTTGTGGCTTTGTCTTCTCCTTCTGTGCTTCCTGCTCATCACCAACACTGGAGTAAGAAATGCTCCCGTTCACAGAGAGGCAACTTTTGGAGCTGAGGATAAAGATATTCTTATTGTGTCCTAAAGGTGGAGTTCAATTTCTACTTCTGAGAACAAAGACTCTGCTCATCATAGTGAAGTACAAACAGTAACAAGGTTAATGTGAACTTCTAGATGTGCTCTGTAAGTGCCATGAAACACAAATTCTCTCTCTTTGCTAAGTATCCAGTCAAATAACTCTTATAAATTCTCTGCAGAAAAGAACAAAATAAGAAATGAAATGGGTTGTGGGTTCTTGTGTTTCAAAAGCTCTCTTTTTCTTCAAATTTTGCTTTCAACTGAAATAGAAAAACTGTGCATACCAATTAAAGATGAAGGGAGCTGAACTGAAAATCCTCTTGGAATATATAATTTTTCCTCTTAATACAACAGCAAAAATGCACCATTTCCTATGTCCCCAATATATACCATGTATACATAGTAGGGAAATTCAAATAAAAATAAGGTTATTTTAGAAAATATTGATTTGGATATTAAAAAGTAATATTCCAACCTCACTGGGCACAAAAGGAAATAAAGCAGACTGAGCGTGACCTACTGTATTAAGTTTATTTCCAGCCAGAAAGGGGAGGGAAAGGAAATGCAAACAGAAGATGAAAACCGTGACTTGTTCTGTGGGTTAACATTGGCTTCACACCAGCAGTGTCCCTTCTACAATGAGGTTTCCAACCAGCCTTTAGGACAGATGTCAGGATACCTCAGAAAAGGACATAGTGTTGCTGAAATGGTCAGAAGCTACCTAAGAGAAATTAAATAAACAATGAAAAAGAGAGTAGGGTTCAGCATGAGGTGGCATTACTTTCATTCCATCAACAGATTTTTGAAATATGTGTGGTGTTTATCTTGAAGCCAGACAGGAAATATTTTAAGATTTTGTAATGGCTGTCATATGACAAAGATGTTTTCCCTCCTTTAGGGTCACTCTTACATGGCGAGTGGATGCACTTCCAGGTGCACTTGATAAATATGAATACAAAATCGATTGGAATACTTGCAGAAAAGTCCAGGTCCAGAGATTACCAGATTCAAACACAAGAATGCAAATACATGACACTGCCCCCCAAAATACCCCAGAAGGCAGGAAAGAAGCCCTGGGAATAACATGTAATGTATATATGGTTTATTCTTGCAGATAAAAATACTTGCATGATTCACTATGTTAGAACTGTACTGACCTATATTTCTACAAATAAAAAGCCAGATGGGTGAGTCAGGATCGGATTTCCAGATCTGAATTATTTTCAGTTACAAATACGGAAGTTTAGCAAATAGGCTCAATCTAGAAGTCATTTTCATTACTTCTGCTTTGGATTAGGCACACCAAAACCAAGGCTGTTGGATTCCCAGGGAGAAACAAACACAGGTTTTCATCCCATTTCATGGTACAATGCTCAAAATTTAACAGGCACTTAAACCCACAATAATACAGAAAACATAGCAGTGCAGAAAAGCAATTATTAAAATCTTTTTACTTATCACCAAGAGACTCACCTAATACTGAGATTTGCATGTCAGCTCTTTTCTTATTACGTATATTTGGTTTCCCCATTAAAAAAAACCAACCAGATATACAAAAACAGAACAAGTCCACTTCTATTCTAAACACATTATTTCCAGAAAAAAAAAAACCCAACCAAAAAAAACTACGGGAAAGCTGTTTACAGCATGATGTATCCTTACCAGCAGACTCAGCAAAGAGATCCTTTACTTCTTTTTTTTTTGGTGAAATTTGGCGCTTTTTTTGGATTCAAATACATTTGGAAAACGAGAGATGGGCTGGGCAAAGCAGAGTTATAATAAAAATGGCATAAGCTGGTAACTGGCATCACAAATATTTTTTTCAGGAATTGAATTTAAGGTCAGTTGCAATATTTCCAGTGCTTGCCTCCCTCTTTTCTTGGGGTATTTTAAAACTGAAAATGAGGCCTAATAGATTGACAAGGTGTATCCACTAAATAATTATTAAATGAATTCAACTGTTAAGTTTCCATCTTTCACAAAATATTATGCACTGCCTTCTCCATACAGACTTGGATCTAGGCCTCAAAATGTCCTTGGCTCCAGAATGGCTCCCAATAAAGCCTGGAGCCAAAGAAGGCATTTTCTTGGCATTAGGTGGGACTGTCCCTGCCCATCCCAGAGAATGGGACAATAAACAGCACTCAGTTTACAATTTTGTACCATAAATGCATTAACTATTTACTCAATCCTTTGCAAAAGGAAAAGGGGTCTGACAGAGGAGGTAGAGAAGCCAGGTGGCTCCTAGAGAAGGAGAGGACATGGATGAAAACAGGCAGTGAATCTCATTTCTCCTTAAAATACGGAGATAATTCTATATTCTATTGATATATAGAGCTGATACCTGCTGTCTGTTTGTTAGAGACACAAAAAGTGAACTGGAGTTCTGGCAAAATAAAGATGTGTTATTCCTCCAGCTTAATTTATCCACATAGTCCTGCACTAAGCATCACCACAAATGTTTTCTGTGACTTTACAAATGAACAGAAAGCTTTGAGCTTCCTCAGTGGATTCATTTTTTTGTTGAGAAAGAGATCAGTGCACTGGCCTTTGTCTTATTAAGGAGTTTCAAACAATAAGCTTTTATCTAGGCCTTCATTTAAAATGAAGACCAGAGAAAGAAAAATCTAAGTCAAGCAGCCTAATTATATGAAAAATCTGCAGGATGGTTCTGCACCCAGTGAGTGAGGCAGTGGATCATTGGTACAGTTAGTGCTGTTTATAAACAGCAAAGCTCTGTATACATTTCCTGTTATAAAAACATTCAACAGTCTGGAACCATTTTCTGCTGGAATAATAATAATAAAAAAAAAAAAACCAAGAAACAAAGGCAAAAATGTAACACTTTGAAGCATACTCAGCTTAGACTATTTCTGTAGTATTACCTCACTGCTGGGAAACCACTGTACTGTGGCCATTTACTGGAAAACTAAATGCATAGAATATGGGAGACATAAAAATATAATAAACTCAAGGTAAAAGCAGGGAACTATGCTAAAATCAAGTTCTGAGGGATTTCAATTAAAGCCAACTAATTCATATGCAGAAACCAAAAATGGTCTTGAGAATTTTCCTTTTCTTGTCATGGTTACAGGCAGGTGAAAGGCTTCCAAGAGCTATCACTTACATTTATTTGACTTGCTCAATCCTTCATTTGATGTCATTAACAGATGGTTAACCTCAAATGTATTTAAAGCCAATTTTACAGCTTAGAGTAAATCCAGTGCTCAAATGGCGTTTATTTGTTTCAAAGCCCAAACTCTGGGAGAAGGAACAGTTCCAGGGAATATTAAAATCAGTGACATTCTTCTGCTGACTGAAGACAAGGTTGACTCAAGCCACCCAGTCTCAGGTGATGCAATTTAAGTCCTGTGCTTTGGAGAACCAGTGACTAGGATCCCTTGTAGGTCCTCAGTTCCTTTCCCCAAAGAACAGGGCAGCTCCAGAATGGAGTTTAGCAGGAAGCCTGGATGCACACAAATGGCTAAATATTGAAATTATAAATGACAGGTGAGTCATGAAATGCCGCACAGCACGAGGAGGCCTCTCCTGACATCAAAAATCACCAATTCCCTGCAGATTAAGCTTCAACCCTCTCTTCTCTTCACCACAAACCTCATCTGATCTTGTTCATTCCAGAGCTAGAGTAAATATACAAAATAATGTCTTCATGGAAATATATGTTCCTTAGGAGTAGATGTTAAAATTTGTCTCTGGAGCCTAATATTTCTCATATAACTTCAGCCCTGTCATTCTTCTGCTCAGGATTTGGGAGAGTGCTAAATGCCATGTCTTGGGTCAGGTTTTAGCTGTCAGCTCACATTTAATTAACAAGTAAATAAGGGATGTAAGAACGTGCTTGAACCTCTGTTAGCTGCAAGAGCTTCCTGAGCAATGGCTTCAGCTGAGTGGTGACATGGAACCAGCAGTGCCATTTCAGTGGTGTGAGGAGAGGGTGGCACCCACCACCCTTGGCACTGTGAAAGAGCAATTCTGAAGAGCCCTAAATGAGGCTGCTGCTGGAAAACACTCCCAGAGACACAAATGGCTGTGTCCTATTTATACCAATGTGTTTTGAAATCAGATATTTGAAATAAAGGATGACACCGAAAGTCCAAGGATAAACAGGTGATGAGTGCAATTTTATAAACCCAAAATATTTCTGAAAATTAAATGGGAGTTCTTCTGCTTTAGGGCAGAAACAGGCTCATCCCTCTCAGAAGATCAGTGGTTTCCCACTGGCCAGCAGATGCATAGCTTTTTGTACTTCATACTCCTTTTGGTCTGTAAAAGCTGACATTGCTTGTGGATGTGCCTATTTTGTGGCAACTCAAATTATTGTTTAATATTCATTTTTATTTTGCTTTCTTTAGTAGATTCGTAGCCAGGTAAGAGTTCACAAACAGGAGGCAGCTCCTCTAAATCCGATCCTTAGCTACCTGAATGGCTTCTTTCAATTCCTTCAGTCCCATTAGAGTATTCCAAGTACTTTTTTTTATTTCTTAGCTTTCATTTCCTCCCACTTGTCTTCCACTTACACAGAAGACTATTTTTTCCCCACTGAAAATGTCAACATTTATTACTTTGTTGGGCCAGCCCTGAAGAAACCAAAATTGACCCAAGGTGTCAAGTCTGTTCTCTTCCTTTTCCTGCTCTCCCTCCCTTTCCCATAAATTAAAGCAAGGTTAAATAAAAACCTTGCTGTGAGTAGAACAGGTAGATCTCTGTCAACATTTTCTTATGCCTTCTCATCCAAGGTTTGAATACATACTGGAAAGGTTTATAAAAAATTTATCTCTCTTTTCATCAATTTTACCAATTAACTTTTAGTGTCATTATTATTATAACACATTAAGTGTGTAGACTCTTCACCTGGGAAAGGATGAAAAAAATTGCAAGGAAAAAAACAAAAGGGGAAGGAGCACTTGTGAAGGTTCAGGTTGTAAAGTGCCAATGAATGCACCTGATCAATTTTCCCAGTTTGGGGTTAAGACCAAGTGAATATAATTTCTATTTGCCTGCACTGATCAAATAGCTGAATAGTACAGGTATTACAGCCTTGATTTTGCTCTCCTTCTACAAGCTCCACCTATGCTGATATCTCTGTCATAGTAACATCCAAGTAGCAAGGATATGACCACCACAGATATTGATTATATTAGTAACTGATAAAAGATCTAGGATTTATTTCCTGATTTTAAGGAGATATATGCATTTTCCTCTATTTAGATCACATTTTTATCATCTTCTCTGTTGTAATACCAAGAACACTACATCTTTTGTTATAATTACTCTCTAACTACATGTAGACATGAGAAAATCAGTGAAAGCCAAGTGATTATCTGAAGTTGTAAGACTGTGGTAAAGGATCTTTTTAAACCTTAACCAGGTGGTGGTCTCCTGACAAATCCGTGGCCATATGAGTTTTTCACATGTATAATACCATCCAAAAAGTAACCAGCTCCTTATAGCATTCCACTGATGCTTTGATGTGCATCTTCTGCACACCTTGACCTGCTGATGTCTGAAAAGGCCATTCACAGAGATGATGAGAATGTTCTTTACACACTGGAAAACACACAGGCTGTGTCATTCCCGAGATAGTTCAGCTCTTCACTGCTGTACTGCTATATTTTATTAGTTCAGGCTCCCATTTCACCAGCAAAGTGATTTGTGTGCAGTCTGCCCAGTTCAGGTGTCAGCTCCCAGCCAGGTACTGAGCAGGGATTCCCAGCAGAGCCCTGTAAATCTGCCCAGAGTGCTGTTCCTCCATAATAGCTTCTTTTCAGAACACTTGGGAAGGGAAGGCTTCCTCGCTGGTCAGCAAAGGTGTGTGGGTGTTTGTACTGGCAGTTCTCCCTGGGACAAAGACCTGCTGGCTGCAAAATGTGCTCTGAAAAGGGTGTTCAGAGCAGGAGGCCCCGTGGGCTCTGCAGGGCAGGATTTCAGCTGGAACTGCTGGAAAACCAGGGCCGTAAGGCCTGGGCTGTGATGTCAGAGCGGTATCGGCCTCAATAAACCATTTTATCTCGTGGAAACGCCCCTCTTAGCTGAGACTGGCCTTCAACCCACAGCTGGATCCCACAGGAGCATGTGCCACAGCATGGCCATCCATACACCTCTCCAAGGAAGCTGAGACTCACACAATTCCCTGGTTGGAAGCCTGCAAAATCAAAACAATGTTCTCTGCCTTAGCCTAATCTTACCCTCATGCCATTTTATTTCAACACCCAGAAACCAAGGGAAGCTGTTGAGAAGAGAAATCCACTCAATGTTAGTAAATTTAACACCTTTTCTAACTGCCACCAAGAAGAACACTGGAAAACACTCTTATTTTCAACTCCTGTATTTCAACTTGCTATTATTTAAGGCCATCTATCCACAAATTTCATGAAACAGAGGAACAGTTCTATTATGCCTTGGCAACCTGTATTTCATTCTCTTTTATTTGACTCAAAATTTCTGTCCCCCTGTCTCCACCATGCCATAGATGCACTGCAAACTCATTCTTGTTGTTCATTACAAAATATCCTTATCCTTGAAGTTCTATTCCCATGTATTTTCCAGCCTTTCAAGAGATTTGACAATTATTTGACAACTGAAAGTTCAAGCTGACTGAAACAGTTGCAAAAAATACTTTTAAATCAGATTTTCTAGATTTGAGTATCTTCCTCTTTTCCTTTCTCCTGCTGTTCTTTCACACTGACAAAGAAAAGGGAAGGAGGGATAAAAAAGAAAAATGAGGTGGAAATGGGAAAGGAGAAATATCTAGGATCTGGAAATGGTAATTTTTTTAGCAAATTAGTTGGGGTTCTTTAATCAGCTTCATGGCTGTCTCAACCAACATAAAACTTTGACTCCACTCTCTTCATTATGCAAAACTTGAGAAGATTTACTGCAGCTGTCTCCTGCCGTGTTTGTACTGAGTGTGGAATGGAGAGGAGAAAAAAGGAAATGAATAATGAGACTTGCTGTCTCTGACGTGCCATCCCAACGCACTGGGGATCTTCTCTGATGTTTTCTCAGTTTGTTTTCATAAAAATTCATAAGTCCTGTGTTTAAATTTGAGTTCTGGCTTGAATAAATCCCAAGACTTGCAGTGAAGCGTAGCTAAGACTGCCAAAATTTCATGCAGCTGTAAATCAAGACAACTCAGGACTCCTGCTATCACCACCGAAAACAATAGATTGGCCAGGTTCTCTTAAAATGTGACAAGTGTGTCCCAAAATTCAGTGCCCAAGCAAAATATCAGTACTACTCTAAAATTAAATGGACTTTTGTCTAGACTTATTTTTCAGTTCTGATGAATGGAAGTAACTGCACAACAGGAGTCAAGCAGTGATGCTTTGCTCCCTACTCAGCATATTTTGCCCATTTTAAAAAAGCCTATTTATAATTTATCTTTGCATTGTTATAGCAAATAATTTTACAACCAAATTAGGCTACGATAACCAACAGAAATCAGAGGTGTTTTCAAAACCAGCATGGGCCCCACAAGTTGTTTATGTCTCTCTTTGTTCACTAGGAGTTTCTCATGGATTTTTTTTCCTTACTACTTGTAGAAACAGTAGGAAGGAAATCTGTGATTTGCTATGTCCTATATTTGCATATTTGACATATGAAAAATATAATAATAATAAAAATATAAATAATAAAAGCAGAGAGTCTGTGTAAGTTTAGGTCACCACAATATTTCACAGAGTCTTCCTGCAACCACAAATAAGACACTGGGGAAATTCCATCAGCAGTAGCAAGAGAAACCATCATTTTTTTTTCCCTTGTAGGAGAAAAATCTGAGTATATTGGAATGACAGTTTATACATTGGCACAATAGGGAAAGAAAAAATAATTTATGGTTTTCACTTTGCTCATTTCTACATGATTTTGGGATGAACTAGCAAGCTTCTAGAAAACTTCATTATAGATCTATTATCTATAAGAAAACCTTCATTTTTCATCCCCATCTCGAGTGAACAGGGAGTTTGATGCATATTTCATTTTAGAATATGAACACATTACCTGTTCCTCAGAAAGCTCCTGAAAATGCCCTTTACAAATGGACTTTATTGTGATGATACATGGGCCAGCCATATGGTACTTGCAAGGATGAATTTTATTCAGTCCATCTGTCAGTAAAAACTGATAAACACGGCGTGAAATCTGATTCTTACTGCAAGTGGGCAGGAGCAAAACTCTACATTGGTTTGACAGGAAGGGGAATTTCTTTTGTGCTCAGTTGCTGCAAAACTTCTTGTCAACAACCCATTGTGTCTAAACATGAACTACAGAGCCCAGGGATTTCTCCTCCAAAGGCTTCACTCTCGTAGGTGTTCTCAGAACACGTCTAAGAAAGGCCAAGAGGACTCAGGACAAAATTCAGCTGTAGTTGCTTCTCTTTAAGAAGAGAAGGCAGTTGAAGAAATTGCTGTTGCTGTGGAGGAATTGATGCTGAAGGAATGGAAAAACGCTCCCATTTGACCTGGAACAGAGGGTTCTTAGAAAGCACGGTCAGGGAGAGAGGTCCTGTGCTTCCAAAACAAAGGCTCAGAAACCATTCTAAGCCATGTTTCAAAGCTTTGAATCTTTAAGGGAGGTTTGATTAATTAATTTCTTTAATTAATTGCTAGAAAGAACAAAAATTCAGAGTGAGGCAGCTGCCATTTGCTACCTGTGGACCAACTGATAAAACCACAGTGGAAAGATGAATTTGCACTGGATGTAAAGTGGGAATGAGAACTGTGGATCGCTGGGGAGGAATCTTTCTGTGGAGAGAAGCCATCAGAAATTTCTATCTGTGACAATGCCAGGCTGACTGTGATGACTGAGGAGTAGGAAGACTCAATAGTACTCATTAATTTAATCGTTTTTAACAAATTCAATGGTACTTGTAGGGTCTCCCAGCACTGCTTTGTTTCCAAAATGAATAACTAACATTATATTGCATTCATATCAACATTTTATCATGTCCTCCTTCGGTGACTGTGCTGCTTCCTGATTCTCTCATGTAGATGAGGTTTTTTGAATTATCAACAGTGGCTCTCTACTCTTCACTGATTATGAGCAATTCTCACTGATTTAAAAACGGGTTTTATAAATTATTGATGCCTCTCCCAGTGCCTCCTCTTCAAAAATTGTATAAATTTTGTTGTTAGTAAGACCCAAAAGACTAGATTTTGAGGTTGTTTCTTCTTGTTGCAGGTTAATTTAATTTATGAGCTGGTTACATGATATCTACTTTTCTTAATAAGCATGTAGAATTTTGGTTTGCACAGAGAGGGATGAATAATAAAGTTCTATTTAGACAAAATTTGGAATTCAAGCATACTGTAAATATAAGAAAAAAATTAAAAGCAAGGGAAATCAAGTGCAAATTTCAAAGGGAATTTCCACTGTTTATGCATTAGCTTTCAAAATTCAAATTTTAAATAAGTAATTATCACTGGGCCAAAAAAACCCCTTAAGATCCCACAGAGATTGCTTTTGTTACTTTTCTGTGAAATTTTTGTTAGGAATGAAAAAAAACCCCTAAAATTATAATAAGTAAAGGACATAGAGGAAGAATTATTGGGTAAGGGTTCATTAATGAAAATAAAGGAATTCAAGAGCAACAGATTTAAAGTGTTGAATAAATCGGATTTTTTTAAGCGTTTAAATGTCAGGAAAAAATAAGGACACCAAATATAGGCAGCTATAGATACAAAATTTATATTCATAAGTACAAATAAATCCAGTTTTAACTTGCAGTTTATGATCCCAGAGAGGACTGGCTGGACACACTTAATGGAAACTTCAAGTGAGAGCACCACACCCTTTACCTATTGAAACCAGGCCAGGAAAAAAAAAAAAAGCTGAAACCTATTGAGTCTTCCTAGTGTGAAATCTACTTTATTCTAAAATAATAATATAAAAACTACCCTGATTTTGTCACAAAGCTGATTGTTGTCTATAACCCATAATACTGCATGCACATATTCTTCCACCCACAAGTCTGTTTTTCACCAAAAAAAGGTAAATGTATTGCGAAGAAAGCAAACTAATAAATTTTTAGGAGTTTGGCACTAGTCCCACATCTGACTCTGTTTTTAAAGCTGATGAATAGTTTAGGAGTGTAACAACCTCACAGAAAGAAGGACGAAGTGGAACGCCACTGGAGAAGGAAAATGCCTTGCTGCTTGGATTTTTGCCATCTTAATATATATTTAAGCCAAATAGAACACTCTTTTGGGGGCTATATATACTACAAAACATTGTTTATAAAAATAAAGTTCGTATAAATAACAAATCATTTGTGATTTAAAACTTTATGGTATAAAGAGCTATTTTTTCAAGGTCCAGTTTTATAGCTCTTGGTACCTTGATGTAATTTTTAGGACTGGTCTAACAGCCTCAGTTCTCCCTACAAAATAAGATGCATATGACAATATACTCATAGATTTTTTTTATATTTTCTCCAGATGAGTAGAGGAACAATTTTGAACAGCCTTAAATGTATGGTGTTCATTTCTGTGTTGACAAAACCAATGCATTTCACTTTGATTTGGGCAAATTGATTGCTCCTGCTCCATTAAAATTTCATTTTCACAATGAGAGGGAAACCCCGTTACTGGCATCTCTGGAAGTCGAAGTTTCTGTGCACAGGCAACATGAAGGGTACTTCAGACATGCAAAATTTGTGGCTGAAACTGCAGTTAAGGCAGACAAGGACATGAAAAAAATAAACAACCCCCTAGTTGTTGGTTTGGGGTTTTTTTTAGATGCAATACACAGCCGAGTTTCAAACCCCAAAGTTAACAAAGCAAACATTGTCTCCCAGTGTCAGCCTGTAATAAGGTCCCTAATATTTGGTGATGGATGCTGTGATTAACAAATATCAGGGTGGTGAGTCAGCACCTGCTTTCAAGATGCTTGGAGGGCAAAAATCAGGTTTCCCAGGCACCAGCAAAGCATGGCAAATCACTGCCCTCAGTTCTGGGTTTCTTAACCTTTTATCTTGGAATTTAATATTCTCAGTTCCCACAGAAAATAGCTTTTTTGTTCGTGGTTTGTTTTTTTTGTTTTGGCCTAACTAGCTTCGAAAAAGACAGATAGTTAATCAATTAATGGCTTTAAAAGTAAACAAAACTCCTTTCACTTTTGAACTACAACTCAGAAAGGTGTAATTTGTAGATGCTGTAAGAAATAACATGATTTTAAAAATAATTCCTTGGGTATTTGTATTTTAACTGTAGATATTTACTCTTTATGTTGAAAGTGCTAGATCCTCTTATTTCCAGTAGTTTATATTGACCTTACAGATTATCTACAACCAAAAATGTTTCCTGTGGCCACTGGTTTTATCTTGTCTGCACATTGTTCTCTGAGCAAAAAAGAAACATTTTAATCCAATCTTGCCAAATTTATTTATCATAACAATAATAACAACTAATCTATTATTTATTCTAACAAAATGATCAAATTAAAAAAAATATATTTTCATTCCATTTCCAGTGGTATACAGTCCAACTACAGTTAAGCAGACCAATGCAATAACAAAAAAAAAATATAAAAATGTATTAAAAATTACTAATTACCATCCATATTCTGCCTTTCATGTTTATTCTGAATACAGGAATAATCTGAGGGTAGTAGATTTTTAATTATATGCAACACATGAAAGCTAAATAGAAGGCTCAGGGAAAAAAAAAACCAAAGAGATTTCTTAAGGATGCTTATTTTTGACAGAAAATTGGACAATATTTATATTAAGGCAGACCAGCTTATTCACAACCTCTACCCTCAAAATTGAAGATATATTTTACCTTTCTGCACTGCAGAGAGGTGGAAGAAGGGAAAACTTCACCTAAACTGGTTCTGAAAAGAGATGCTGTGCATGTGAGGGAGTGCTGCTGTTTTAATTCTGTTCCTTCCTAAAGATTAGATTGTTCTGTGATAAGGTGTCCAAAAGTTGCATTAACATAGGATGACAGAAAATTAATTGTACTTTTATTACAGAATTCTTCTCCAGCATCTCATATATAAAGATTAAGAACAACAGCTTTTAGAAATTATACTTTCAAATGCTTCATCTATTCTGTATATTGGGATAAATTAGTGCAAATAGATTTTATTCTTTTGCATTGCCTCATTACTACAAAATACTTGGATGAAGTCACTATTTTTGGCATTTTATAGATTTGTGGGTTTAAAAGTAGGTCATGTAAGTCACAGAAAATGCCCTTCAGCAATTTGGACTCAAGAGTGCCAGAGCTTTTCTTCTTTTAGTAGAAATAGCCTGAAATACTTCTACTTAATGATAGATCTATTTATTACAAGCTTTTATTTGAAATATGAAGGGGTGGATGTCTGCTTCCCATCTGCATTTGGGAATAGTTTCATACAATCAGGATTTTCAGGATGATCATTCATCCTGCTCAGAAGGGTGAAGTCAAAATTCAGAGAGGAAGTGAAAACACATGTCACAGGAATAAAAGAAAACCTCATAAAAACATCAGTTTATTTTGATGAAAAGAAAATTTCAAACAGATTAAAGATTCTGTCTCCAAATGTGGTATTAAAAAATGCAAGCATAAAGAAGTAGAAAATAAAAGCTGCCACCTTGGGTTGGAAGAGTTGCAAGAATGGCACCAGTTTCTCCTGTGCTGCTTCATATTCTCACAAAATAGTTCAGATTAAGGCTTTTGGTCACTGAGGAAATGCTGGATTTCATATAATTCTCCACAATATAGGAAATACAGTTGGAGCTTTGGAACCGACTTCAGTGGAGCCAGAATTTCAGCCTGTATCCCATAAGTTTCTGGGGCAGAAGTGGAAAAATGACTCTGCCACATTATACCAGCTGTGAGGCTTACACACAATTGCATATCATACCATTTTTTTTTTTTTAAATCTGTTTACTAGTTTTTAAATAGACACACTGATGGATTCTTATAAAGATTTCAGCTGAGAAACTTTCCTGCTTCTCTCTGACACAGCCACGTTCTCTTTGCAGCGAACTACTGTTGGGGTTTTTTGGGAGTTCCCCTTCCGGTTGTTTTTTTCCCCCTCTTGAGGAATGTTCCCCATATATGTTGCCTGGGTGACAAATTTCTGGGTATGTGGGGAGGACAAAGGACCTAGCCATCGAGGGTGCAGTCCAACAAGCCACCTCTTTCACCTGGGTGTGTGGGCAGTGAGTGCTCGCTGTTCACACAGAGAAAATTACAGTAATTCGGAGGGAAGGGGGTTGCATTTTCTTTTTCATTTCAAGGGAGACTCCTGCCTTCCTTGGCAGACACCTGTTTTTCAAACCAAGACAACTACTTGAAAAATAAACTGGCCCCGTCACTTTTTTTCCCCTGGTCATATCCAGTGTCTTGATTTTATGTAATATATTACTGGGATGGAAAGGGTGTGACCAGGAGTTTTAGACAAAATGGTGATGATACAAGCATGAAGAAAGAACAAGATTCAAAAATTTATGTGATCTTGTTTTACCTTCCTGTTGAATACAAACATGAGTTTTGTGATTTTTAATGTTGGTATAGTCAGGGACCTCTCTGTGCTTACCCAGCAAATGCCCCTTTGCTCCATCCACTTCTTTTTTAACATTCCCTTCTTTAAAAAGTCTTCTCTTGCTTCATTTAGCCATTAGTAGCTCAAAAAACACTTTTTCCTTTTTACTTCCATTTTTGATTTTATACATTTCTGCCTTTGCACTACTTGGGCCCTGCTCAACACAGAGGCTCAAGTTTGTCCAGCTTTAAACACCCAGGTTTGCTGAGCATAACATCAATGGAGTTAAACAATAAATATTTACAGCAGCAGAACCCACCATTTCTGATATTCAAATACATCAACAAGTGCCCATGCATATTCTTCTGCTTCCAAAGGAAACTTTCCGGAATAATCATTTGGGTATTAATTATGTATCAGACACACAATCAGACTTCAGTCAGGGTAGGTTGAAGATGTGTGCCTCAGTGGCAATGTGCAATATTTTTTGATGTTAATTGTTAATAAATTTATTGTTTGTTAAATTAAACTTATACCATTTTTTCAACTCTTTCTTGCAATCTCATCTAAATATTTTCTTTGAAGAGAATTTATATAAAATAATTCTAGTCTCATCTTTATATAGCAAGTCATGAATTCATCTTTCTTCTAATGGTTAGGAGTTCTTCTCCAGGTCTTCATCGAATCATCCAGCTTGGAAAAGATCTCCAAGATCATCAAGTCCCACCTTTGACCAGTCCCCTCCTTGTCCCCAGCCCAGAGTACTGAGTGCCACATCCAGTCCTTCCTTGGACACCTCCGGGGACGGGGACTTCAAACCTCCCTGGGCAGCCCCTGACAATGCGTAACCTGTCTTGCAATGAGTAAATTCTTCCTGATGTCCAACCTTTATAACTGGTATCAGTTTTTGGAAAAAAATATCCAAAACACTTCTGTCTTAAATTTATGAGCCTGTGAAGGTGATAAACAGCGTAAACAGCACCATGTTCCAAATGTCATATATATATTAGCACAACCATCTCCTGAAATTTTCTTACTGAAATTTTATGAAGAGCTTCTATTACCTCTGAAATCTCATAGATTACTCAGATATGCATCCCTATCATCAAAAATGCTGTCACTTGAAATTATAAAATCATTGCACCTGCCCAAAACATTTAAAACATACATATTTAAGGTTTCTAAGTGTATTTCAATTGCAGGTTGAAAAATGTCAGAATTTAGGTTGAGCCTGTTCATACTATCCTTACAGGACTAAAAATAATTAAATTGAGCAGTCAAATTTCTTATCAGGAGGCATCATACAAGGTACCGTAGGAAATGTATACTGATAAAGCAGATTACCCTGCTCCTAATTCCAACTCAACCATATATCCTTCAGCCCTGCCTTGAATTTTATTTTTAATTATGATTAATGTGTGTGGATTAAAATTATGCCTTGCAATGCAAGTGTAGGCCTCCCATGGAGTTCCAGGGAATCTGTGTGCTTATGTCAGAGGACAGAAACTGGCTCAATATATTTAATAAAAATCATTTCTTCTGCCCTCTGCCGGCAGGCAGATTCCCATTTGTAACCTTAGCATCACTCATGATTAATAATCCACATGTGTTAGAAATGAAAACTCTCTTTCTCCCTATCATGTCCCTGCATCCATTAATAAACATGTTTGTAATTAAAATCTAGTCCCTTTGCCTTCTCCTTGCCAGTAGCAGATTATTGACACTGATCCTGCTTTTATGAGCCATGACAAATAGATCTGAGGTTAAAATCATTTTTCTCCAGCTCCCCAAGTCCTCTGCCACCCAGTTTTCATCTTGGCTTCTTGCAAATATTTTGGCAGCAGCAATGACTCCTCTGCAATGCATCTCTCAGCCCGACTGCCACTTGTCTGAGCTGATTTTAACAGGCTGCTTGAGAGCAGGAACAAACCAGGCCTCTCAGGAGATCAAGAGCCCCTCTGCCATGTGCATCTTGAGCCCTCACACTAAGCAAGAGCAAATCAACCTGGGAAAACTGGGGGAGAAAAAATGGGTAGGATCGTGATTTTCATGCCAATCCATGTATTGGTAATTAAAAATTAATGTCATGAGCTCATATACTTGCAGCTGAAGGACAGTTTTCCTTGAGAGATTCCCTTCTTCCTAGACATTTGCAACAGGTAAAATGCTGTCATTGTTTCCTGCAGAATCCTTGAATTTGCAAATATTACTTCTAAAGGTGTGTATTGAAAAATAAAGACAGATGGGCACCGTCATAAAAATACAGAAAATGCCACTATTTGGTTTTTGATTACCCAGACACAAATGACAGTTGTACTTTGGCCTTCCTTCTGGAGAGAATCACAAACCAGGATGGTTTTATGATTCTCCTGAGGCCCCCTGAGTTGCACAAATTTAAAACAAGGGCTTTGTAGGCACAGGGCCCTCCATGGGTGTGAGAAGGAGGAATGCTGATTAATGGAACCCAGGGACCAATAAACAACTCTTCAATTTAACACAGCCAAGTAAATGAAGACAGTACACATAAATCAATAAAAACATTTCCATTTCATCTCCCCCCAGAAATGCTCAACAGCCAATTTTTTATCAGGGAGTAAAAGTGGAGGTGGGAGGCTCTAATGTAATTCAGTTGCAGAAGCCCTCAAGAAGTACATTCCAGGGCATTTAAAGAGAAAAAAAAAGCCTTGTGTCAACACTCAGATGTGCTGCTACTCAGCTGTGCTACTTTTGAGTTGCAACAGAAGTTCCCAAGGCCTCGTGTTTATCTCTAAAGTGTCTGGAGATCACGCAGTGACTTGGATTAGTTTGAAATCACATCACAGATGCTACAACAGAGATGGCATTTATAAATGGAAACATTCATAAAGGGAAACATTTATAAAGGTCACAAAAATGACAGCGCTGTCTTACTATGGCTTGGAAAAAACAAACCAAACTGAAAGCCACAAACCAAAGAAAACAACCAAACAAAACCATGACACAGACACAAAAAAAAGAAGAGGATCCCTGAACAGGATAGCAAATTGCACTTGAAAGGAATGAACAGATACATGGGCTTTAGGAAGCGGGAATCCAGTTTCAAAGAAAAGAGTGTGTTCAATAATTGCCTTTTAGATGTTTCTCAAAAGCAGAAGAGAATCCTCCTTGAGGAAGATTATGAATTATGAAGTGTGAGATAGAGACAGAAAGAGGTGCATTTATTTTGGAAGTGTAGGCTGTCTCCATAGGCCGGCTCGGATACAGGAGGGATCAGCCTTGAAGAAATCTGGTTTGCTATTTATTGTTCCTCACACACCATTTTGTGAATGAGTTATAGAATCATAGAATCAGATTGGAAAAATCACAGAGTTAGGTTGGGAAAGTCCTCTAAGATAAAATCCAACCCTATGCTTTGTTATAAAGAGAATTTTGACCTCTGACCACCAGTCTTCCACTCTCTTGGGGAAGAGAGTTGTAGGATGTGAGCACGTGGCATGGGAAACAGGAATTCCAGCTGGGACTGGAAGTTAAGACCCATCTTAAAAGCTGGAGAATTACACAAGTCAGGCAATCACTTCTGGTCTGAGACGTGATAACGACGAACAGAAAAATTCACAGGTGCATTTTGCTACAGAAAACAGTCCTATATAAACCTCCTAGAGAAAGAAAACCCATTTATAGAGGCCACAAGGGATTGCTCAGCCTTCTAGGGTATTTCAAGTCCAGTTATAAATTCTATAGCAGAGATGCATGATTCTGTATAAGCTTTTTATTTGTAGGAGGACTGAAAGAATATACAGATTTTTCTGAGCCCACATTATATAGCATTCTGCATACCCATCTGCCACCCTAACTACCCAATATGGGTGGACGTTAAAAAGAAATTGTAAGAATCTAGTTCCCAAAAACAGCATTCATGGGCATTTTGGAGGTCTCAAAGGAATCTATTGGAGTGCAGTATAGCAAGGACAGACTGTTTGGAAGAGTTCCTGCTGGCTGTCACATACCATAGTGCTGTTCTCAGCTGGAAGCTGCAAGCAGTCAAATGCATTTTGGGTGCTGGAACTAGTAAAAATGGATAATATTCATAATAATGGTCATGTAAAGTAACAAGGAAAAAGAAAATTACTTCCTTAAAAAAGGAAACCTATAATATAATCGAGTACTTTTTTTTTCCCTAAGAAGAAAGATACTTTTATGTTCTATTTAGTAACAATATTAAATATTCCAGTGATGTTTAGTGCAGAAAGTAAATATGACAAGCCCTATTTACAATGCAAGCAGCACCATCTCCAAGGAAAGTCTTCTCTTATTAAATGCAATATTTGGTTCCAGTTCCAGGGAGCTGAAATTTTATTATTGCATTCCTTAAAAACAACATGAGCCTTGTAACAATTATTAATGACTATAATCAAGGTCAAGATAGGTGACATTTCCCATGACCTGCCCTGAATTGTTCGGGTTTTCTCCCATATGCTTGCCCTCGACTTTGCATTTGTCAGACCAGGCTTCAAGTTTTCATGGCTGAGGGGCTTTTTGGGGGGATGATGTGAGTTTGTTATTTTGTTTACTTGGTTTTCCATGGGATATTTTGCCAGTGTGATCTCCTGGGTTAAGTACAATATCATGAGGTGTGGAAAATACACACCCATTATATGTGGTAGGCTATCAAACAAGTATTTAACAAAATTCTATTGGTTTTATTACCTCAAGGCCAATCTCTTGATCAGGTCTCAAACCATCAATAATTAGCAGTATTAGCTTGGCCATCTAGTTGTAGCAACGGAGTTCCTGATGAGAAGCCTCTACTTTAAATAAAATTGTAAGTGCACACTTAAAGGATATTTGGAAGTCCAGGAATGTCTGTTTAATTTTAAGAGACCTGGGGGTCTTTCATAACCTGTCCTTAAGGAGCCCCCCACCATTACCTGAAGGAGGCACCTGCTGGAAATAAAAATCAAAGACAAAAATAACCACTGGTGGATTTTGCTAAATTTTTGGTTGCAACTGTAGCAATCTAACATGTGATCATTTGATTCCTGCAGTACAGGCTATTTGTATTCAACACTTGTATCTGCAAGATTATTCCTCTTGTTCTACTGTGAAGTGCTCTGATCTGGATTCTCTTTATTGGGGAGCTTCTTAGTGCCTTAGGTAAAGGGTTCTTGTTTAAAGTCCTAATAAAAGCCACTTCCTAATCACCACACTCACCTGTTTTCTGTAAGACTGACACCTAAAATCTTGCTTTTGCATTTAGTTCCACTTCTAGATACAAGCAGAAAGGATTATGATTCCTTACACACTGGGAAATAAATTTTAGGGGGAAAAAAAGCAGAGGGAGATCTGGAGGATGAAGAAGAACAGTATCAAGGTGTGTGTAGATCCATGGGAAAACAATTTCCAACATTTGGCCACTTGCTCTTAAATAATAAAAATAAATAAGAGCTACACTGTCAAAACCAATAACGCAGCAAACAAAGGACATTATTTAGTTGTTGATCAAACTATTTCCTAAACAGTTCACACATCCCAATTCTCTGCAGGTTTTCAATGCACAGTGCACGTTGCTGTTGATGCATTTTAGGATGATGACATCATAAAATTCTTGTCATTCAAGCTTCAATTTAGTAAATACAGACTTTTCTCAGTACTTGGGAATATCCTGAAATTCAAATCTGAGCTCAAGCTTAAGCACCACTATGAGTTAACCCCGTTAGAAAAGGAACAGAACACAGAAGGAGAAAGATAAATATCACAGGAATTAAAGTTTTTGATGATTTTTTTACACACTTCATACAAGGCAGATATGAATGTGAGAGCTCTTGAGTTTCCTTGCTTCTTCAGTCATCCTTTCATGATCAGGTGCAAGATTAGAAGGGAATACCATGGAAGTGGAAGTTGGCAATGTTATTCCATTGAGGATAACAAATGTTTTCTCATTTATTGAAGTTTAGTGCATTGTTTTAAGTTAATGGAGTTCCCTGAGGTAACCAGAGAGAAAATAATGGGATTTATGTGTGCTGAGTGTTTAATAGAGGACAAGAGGCTAAATCTAAAACATATTCAGGAATCACTCCCCAGCTAACGCTCCCACAGAGACTCTCCAAACCAGGAGGTGCTGGTTCACTCCTACCATCCTCCCACCGCAGGGGCCATCACCTTCTCTTATTTACAGTTAATTACAGTAGGATTGGCGTGTCCTGCCTTTTATATACATCAAAAAAAGCTGCACCAGCTCCAGGAGCTCAGGTGTTGGGCATGAATCAATTACAGCCATGGCTTTTGCACAGCTTCTGTTGGTGTATTTTTGTATCCATATATGAATATATTTATGTATTTATAAATTTGTATGTGCAAGACTTGTCACATGTGAGGGGAAGAAGAGAAAAGGCTGAGAAGTGGTTTTAGTTGAAGGGATCACGAAGGCATTTTAGTGAACAGGGTTAAAAAGAAACTAGGGAAAAGATAAGGATTAAAGATTTCTTGCACTGCTGTAAACACTACTTATACACTAACTTGTAAGACATGGTTCTCATTAGTCCCAGCAGAACACAAGATAAAAAAGAAAGCAAAAAATATACCATAAAGCACAGAAGTGATTTTAACCAGTGACACCAAGTATGCACTGAGTCAGTACAATCCTAACATGAGTGAAAATGTTGCAAGTGGCTGCTGTTGACACTACATTTTCCTGCTGCTGCTGGTTTATCTCTCCATGCCTGATGATACAAAGGCTTTTCCAAAACACTTTCAAATACTTTTATACAGCCACATTTATATAAAAATCTCCGAGGGTGCCTAAAAAGTTGTATCTCAAATCTTTTTTTTTTCCCAGTTAATTTTGTGCTTATTTAACAAGTTTCAATTTAAACCCTGAAAGGGAACAGTTCCTCTACACTGAGCAGATTCCCATTTATTCTTATCAAGAGAGCACACCTGGATTATATCACTCACTGCTGCCTTTTCTGCTGCTGTGCAGGGCACTTAGATAAGAAAGCCACCGTGGGACAATCAGCTAAGATACAAACTTGAGTGCAACTTCTAATTCAACCTTGAAAGGAGAACATTGCTGGGAAGCCTTAAAACCCTACGAGAACCAAAATCAAAAAGGAGCTCAATGCTACACACAGGGAGTGTTTTTTCCCAAGTCTTCTGAATAATTTTCTTAATATTTTTAAAAGCTGTGTGGTATTCCACAATAGAAGAGGAATTATGTTACAGTTTCAGATGAGGTGTGCTGAAAGACCCAGGGCTGATGCAGTTTGCAGCCTTGGAGTTTGCCTTCTTATTTCAAACCTCTGTGCCAGCCTCAGGCTCCGTGGCTGAGGGAAAAGCAGGAGTGTTCCCTGTGTATGTGACCCCATTTACGTGCAGCCCTCTGGGCTCTGCAGCAGGCACTGGAAATGTGCTCAATCTCCACTAAAGCCAGGGAGAGATTCCAGTGGCCAGATAGCAGCTCTGTTTATCAGCCTGTAAACAAAATTCACTGATAAAATTGGCCTTCTCTTCTTTTCCATAAATCTCCCCTCAGGATTTTTTTCTTTTTCCTAACAACTGTCACGATTCTGATGAAAAACAATCTCTTTGCCTTTTTGAACCTGGTGTCTCTTACAACAGCAATCTTTTATAAATCCAAAGAAAGCAGAAGAGCAGTGCTTTAAGGCAATGGCTTGGTGTTCTTTTTAGTTTATTTTTTTTAAATAAAACCCAATAATTCCAGCTGAAATAAGCAACAAAAAACTCTTGCACTTAATAGCTGAAACAGTTCGCTTATAAATAGGTTTGGAAGCAGTGTGACTTATTTCAGGGAAGTTAAGTGGACTGTACCCAGCTGCAAGTTTAATATCCAAAATAATACTGCTGATACTGGATTTTTAGATTCCCTTACTTAGTTTGTAAAAGGATGATATCAGCTGAAGACTTACTGGGATTTCTGGGTGTCGAAGCATAGTTTATCTACAGTTTTTAAACTAGACTGAGACAGAGAATATTTAAGTGGTATAGCACAAGGCATGACCAACCAAGTCCTGCTTGCTGATGTTGGAAATGTGATCTTTTTTCTTCAGAACATTAAAAAAGTTGGATTCACCTCTCCCAATTCCATTTTGCATAAAATCCACTTCTAACAGAACAGATAATCAAGCAAAAGCAAAGCAAATCTGGGACTATGAGAGCTGCTTGTAACACTCATATTCTTTTTTTTTTCTTTCTTTCTATTACAGTTTTACATGTCTTTCTGTCTCTCCCATTCCATTCTCTTATAAGCAATCCTCAAAAAAAGGCTGACTTAATGCTTCTTTAACATAGTGAAACCCAGGGAAATGCAGATGTCCCTAGAGAGCTACTCAATCAGCACTGAAATGCACTGGGGAGGGTGGAAAGGAGACTTAATTGTTATTTTTATTTGAATTCCTTTCCCAGCTAGCAGAGATCAGCTAATGAGTTCACACCAGGCATCTTCCCACTGCAGATTAATTTCCATTATGGAGCACAGCTCATAATGGGGCATAATTGTTACCCATCACATCCAAATTCTTTTTCCAATATAGAACTGTCGGGGTCCCCCTCCCCCTTTCCCCCGCCATGACGCAGCCCCGGGCGAGGGGCCCTGAGGGCGGCACGGGGTTTCCCAGCCCCTGCTCAGCCCCGCTCCCATTGGCTGTTCTGTGCTCCCTGCGCGGGAAGGACCCTCGGGCCCGGGGCGGCCTCAGCTCCTCGGCACAGCCCGGCCGAGCGGCTGCGGGGAGAAACAGCTCTGAAACAGCTCTCACACAGCTCTCACACAGCTCTCAAACACCTAGCAAGAATCGGTCCTTATCTATTTCTTTTCCACGGGACTCCTTGTTTGATACATCGTGTTGCAGTAATCCCCACTGTAACACAGAACCTCTCTGGATGCTTCACAAAAAAAGAGAAAGAAGTGACCAACTGCAGAAATGCCACAGGACATTACCAGAAAATACTGAATGGCAGATAAATACACATTTCACCGCAGCCGAAATTTTTACAGCAAAATCCATTCTCTGTAGTATTTTCCTGTTGTGGAAAATGGTACCTTCAGAGGAATACTGGAGAGGATAGAAAATAATGTTAAATATGTTTCATTTCCCCTTAATATGGCTGGAATAGCTCTCCATGTGCAGCATTCTGTCTCCACCAATGTGTATTTTATGCTCACACAGATAGCTTTTATTTAGGGTTTCTTACACACTTCCAAGGATGGGACTCCACCACTTCCGTGGGAAGCCCCTTCTGATGTTTAACCCCCCTTTCAGTGAAGAAAATCTCCCTCATGTCCAACCTGAACCTCCCTGGTGCAGCTTGAGGGTATTCTGTAGTCAAAGTTTGTATTCACAGATGTCACAAGAGATTTAACAGAACACAGAAACCCCATGACAGAGAGAATTCTGAATTTGACAGTTAACTTATCTAGTGCTTTATCTAGTGTTTTACAGGTGGATTTGCTTGGCCAACCTACTTTTTTCTATACAAAATTCTAAAGTCTCATTACCCAGTGTTGCACAATTTTTAACAGTATTTTGCCATCATAACTATTTAGAACATCATAACCCTTGGGACAGGTACTAGAACCTGTTTCCTTTAATAAAGAAACAAGTGCTATAGAGGACACAGAGTTCTCTTCGAAAATTCCTTCTGGTAACTCTTGTCTCATTATATCAGAGGGATATGATAAATCCCAGCCTTTGCCTGACTTAAGGAAAAAGATCATGAATTGTGTTTGGAGTAATGTATCTCCATGATTGGCTTCAAATACAAGAGAGTAACTTTGTTTTCCTGCTGTTTCATTAACCTTGAACAATGGGGAAAAATTGCCCAGAAACGTATATTTCATTAAGAAGTGTGGTGGTCACTGGGAGGAAAATGAAAGCACAGAAGCATTTCCAGTTCTGTAAATCAGCCTGACAGAAGCAGAGAGAACCATGTCCTCTCTCTGATAAAACTATTATCTCCATGGTCAGGGCATTTCAGGACAGCTGCTGGAACATCTGATGAGGTGTTTACAAGGAAAATTAGAGGCACCTTTCATTGCTGTGCTGGCCCTGAGCACTTACCCAGATCTAGGAGCTTTTATTTGGCAGGAATTTGTCCATGACTGATAAAAGGGGAAACTCTGATCTCATCTCATGGTGGGAGGCTCAGCAGATATCCAGGATAAAAGCTCAAATAATGATGATATTCTTTGTTCATGGAACTCTGTGAACCCCTCTGAAATAATGGACAAGAGAGTTGACACAGATCCTTGGAAAGCATCAGTCTGAGAAATCAAATTTGTAACTCATGCTTCTTGCTAAGCAAAGTGATCAACACCCTTGTTATGGGGGAGAGGGGCAGAGAATAACTTGAAAAAATCTTAAGAAAAATTAAAATGAAACTCCCTTTGAAGGAGATAATTCTGTAACTATGCTTGGTCAAGGAGAAAACAGAATCATTGTGAATTTTGAAAATGCCTTTGGAGAATTCAGCCACTGAAATATTTTCTTCTTTTACTGCCTAAACCATTGTTTTTCCCTTGGTGCCGCTGAAATGAGAAAGAAGTGGGCTGGGTAGAGCCTAACTCCGTACGTCAGGCCAGGAAATGCAAGAGTCTGAAGTGAAACTAATTAATTTTGCTCTCTCTGTTTCCCTTTGCATTGCAAGACTAGTCTTTTAAATGGGTGCCAATTGGACTTAGATACCCTGGCAAAGATTTGACCCAAAATTCAAATTCAGTTCGCAAAGAACATTAAAACTACCATAAACCAGAACAGAATCCACTTTAAAAGGCTCATGCAGTTCAGAAGGACTTCTTTTTTTCTTTTGTGTCTTCTGACTGATTTATAATTTAAATAAAGAAGGGAACAGGAGCCTGGAGCATGCAGATTTTCTAGATGTAAACCAGAACCTACTTGGATTTCTGTGCTGTAAGGTCAGCCCCCAAGAGTGCTCATAAAGATTCATTAATTAATGAATTATAACAGCTGAATCCTTTTAAGCAGGAAATGTGTCATAGGTTCTAGAGGGCTTAAAAGTAACAAGAATTCCTAAGTCTGAAAGAGTTAATGGGATTTACCAGCCCATCAGTGTAAAAAATGTATTCTTGTGGAGGAAGTCAGAGGTGGGGTGCTCCTGCCCTTGGGTATCACTGAGTGACTCCACCTCAGGAAGCTTTATCTGGGCAGTTTTGGGCCATCCCACTTCCAACTGCTACTTCCTCTGCAGCCTCCCATCCTTTCCCCACTGTTTTATGTGGAACTGAGCAGCTCTGGCAATTTCTGTGTTTAACTCTCCCCACGGAGACCAGCAGCGAGTGAAGTAAACACTGTGCTCTTGTTTGCAGTGCACAGGTAAGCCAGGGGAAAGGCTCCACTCCTGGCATCCTTCAGGGATGCTGCTCCATGCCAAGCTGAGAGCACAAAGCCACTGCAGCAAATACGGCTTTGGTAGTGCCCGAAACTTCCCTCATTTTGGGAGAGTCTCTGGTTATTAGAACTCTGCTACCCTGCACAAAGGAGCATCTCTCCAGCTTTACCCCTGCAATTACTGTGTTTGCAGTTTGCCAGCTGGTTTTAAGGTGAAAAAAAATGGCCTGAAGGAGGGCTCTGGCAGCTGGATGCAAATTGGAGCAGCCTGAGCCTATACCAAAGTACCCAGAGGTGGAGGATGACAAGATGCTGGAGGTAGTGTTTGGTTTTCTCCTCCCACCTCACATTTTATGACACATGGAATCTGACTGGATCTACCCAAACAGTTTAATCAGCTGGTTGCAGCCCGCTGCTCCTCAAGACAAATTCCAACAAACCTCCACATGATATTAAAACAGGTTTGGTTTTATACCAGTACTGCCACTCCTCACCTCACTTGTGATACAGCACGAATGCCAACTACAAACATGCAAACATGAACATCAGCACAGAAAGGTCACAGGTGTGTTTTTTTTCTTTGGGTCATACCCTCCTACAAGTGGCCTCTAGGATGACGATGTAGTTTTAATAAAAATAGTCTGGGTAGGTTATGGAATGCACTTAAACAGGGAAGCACTCTTTTTTCATTGTATAGTGGCAGTTGCTCTGATGCTTTTTGCTGCTTGGGTTACATCCACTGAAACCTCATGAAAATGAAGTGATTTCTGAAGCTAATGCAATTTTCTGCAGCAATAAAGTAATTGTTTTCCATGCTGCATTCACACATCATTCCCCTACACACTCCATGTTTCTAAGTGACATTTAGCATATGCAAATGTTTAGTATTGTGCTATTTTTTAATTATGCTTCTGTGTCCACTGTGCTAAAAAGGCTTTTATTTATATCTGCTGTGCTAGCTCAAACTACACATATGATGTGAGCAAATATCTCCAAATTTTGAAAGTTTTCCAAACAGATCTTTAATCCTGAGCAAATGAATGGGCAGTTCTTATTAAAGCCCACTAAGATCTAATCGTGCACTAAAAGTCCTTGTTGTAACCGCTAGATTTTGCTTAGCAGGCTGTAGCTCCCTGAGAGTGCAGCGGGGGCTACCTAGGGCAATGCGACCCAGTCGCATCCCTGAGCCCATTTCGGAGGACCCCGCGCTCCTGCTCCGGCAGCTAGCAGCGTTGGAGCTAGTGATGATGAAGGAGGCGAGAAGGGTGTCGCGCGAGGGCTGAGATGGCTTTTATCACATCTTGTACCGCTGACCCTCAGAGGCAGAGAGAAACCTCGTCCTGTGGGCGCGAAAAGGGACGGGGGGGGGGGGGGGGGGGGGGGAGGAGGGGAGGTGTCGGGAGCCCAGGGGCGCTTCCTGGGCGGGGTTTGGGTACAGGAACCAACAGGGAGAGCCTGAGGGAGTGGCCAAGGTTAAGGGCAGAGGGCAGCAGGAAGGGGGAACATGGCGTCACAAAAAGCAGCGGGTTAACAGGCTACCACAGGTCCTTAATACTTCATTTGCCAAGTCAGGCCTGCAGGGCAACTGTAAATCAAAAAAAGTTGGTGGCCTGGGGATTCATCTCGAGGTCTAAGATCAGGGGGTAAAAGACCTGAATCTGTTCCAAGTGACATCTTCCAAGTCCCTGGCAGATCGAATGTTAAAAAGGCATCTTGCTTTTCCACTGTGTTCTACTGTAAGCGTGTCATGGAAAACTTTCCATGCACTGATAGATGTGAAAAACATCAGTTCTTTAAATAATGCTGCAATTATGGTATCTTCAGCAAACTGAATATATAATGCCAAAGATGACAAAAAATCATACGGATTTAGGTTTAGCCCTTTTTCTTTTGGCACAAAGACTAGCACTGTTTTAAGGAACTGAGCTTACCTTACTTCTGACTTAACTGATCCAGGTTTGAAATGTTATCAGAGAACTTGTGTGTTAAAAAAGAAAAAGTGTTCACACAGTGCTGTACCCTTCCAAACAGGGCTTCCAAAAAGAAAGGAAATTTATCTGAAAAGGGATAGAAAGGAAGGGAGGGGGAAGACTATTTCTGCTTATATATGAGTGCACTTGCCTGCCTTTAAACAGCTTAACTTTGATCCAACCTCAAAACCCCAGTGCATTTGCTTTTCCAGTATCTCTATTCCTCATCTTCAATTCCATTTGGCAGTGAGGGCACTCTGCCAGCAAGAGGAGAGCTCAGCACAGTCCCAGTATTTCAACTTGAGAACTCAGACCTTCACCTCTCAGACTTTTACCTACTGGAAAAAATCTACTGAATTTTGAGCTGAGCATTTGTAACTGACCAAAAAAACAGAACACGCAGGCAGGAGGAGGAGACTCTTCTGCATAAAGGACACAGAAGGATTTGATCCCACAAGATAAGAAAAATTAATGAGACAGAAAAAGCACTACACAGTGACACTACTTAGTCTCTCTCAGGTGGAAGAAGCAGTGGCTGTCTTGATGTAGGTTTGAAGAAAACAAAATATGACTACTTTTGTGCTTGCAGTCAATTTGAACTGCCTGAAACTTCCTCGCTATGCATTTGGAAACTGGACTTCTGAGCTCAAAATGTGTATTTAGAAACTGGGAAATCCTGTACATATCCTGGAAGCAGTGTCATCTTTTCTCTTCCTCATGAATGTATCCCTCAAAACATGGACATGGTGACTGCAAAACACAGGGTGATCCTGGAATATTAATAGCAGGAAAGATGATCATGTCAGAGAATTCCTTTGTTTGTTCTTGCTAGAGTGCTGGATTCTCAGCCAGACTCCAGGGCCCTCACCAAAACAAACAAGCAAAACCAAAAATCGCTGTTCTGTGTAAATAATTCCTCCTCAGTTGTTCTTACAGATGGCCAGTTGTCAACAAACGGGGTTTTAGTCAGCTGAAAATAAAAATCCAGACTTTTTTTTTTTTTAATCTTCATAAATCTGAGCAAAGCTTTGGCCAACCTTTCCTACTTCATCACACTGTCCTGGCCACTTGTTGCACTCATGACTGAAGCAGAACAATATGCAAG